>NC_081563.1:53431822-53635198 GCF_022355385.1 Mustela nigripes | reverse complement strand
AAAAAAAAAAAAAAGCAAATGCTTTCATAGATTGAATACTTCCTTCTTAGATAAAACAGGAGTCATCTCTAGATACTTTTTTCTACCTTGTTTTGTTTTTACGAACTGTATGTTCCCAGGATTGCTTCTTACAGTCCTCATTTGTTTTTATAGCTGTGTAGTACTCCACTGTGGGACTCGAGCACAGGGTTTGTGACTTGAATGTTCGACACATTTAATCAAAATAAAAATTTAAGGCATTATACCATGGAGCATGGTCTGTGGAGGTAAAATTGGGGCACCCTTTGAAATTTGCCCTCAGTTTGTCTCTCCCACCTGTTTAAAAGTCCTGCCCTGTTTGTCCAGTTCCAATACCCTTTTCCCTGGGACACTCTATAGCTTGAGCAAATGTCCTATATTTTTCAAACAATTCTCTCAGGCATCTAAATTAAGCCCTTTTTTTTTTTTGGTCCATCCCCTTAAAACCCCGCTCTCTTTGAGGTGGCAATGCATGCTGAGAAGTTCATTTAAAAATAACTCCTGCAAAAGCTTTACCCACCTAATGAGTCACCTCTCCTGGGTGACATGAGGCCTTGACTTCAGGTGCACATATCAGGACATCACTGGTGGCTTTATTAAGCACCGTGTTTTAGTTGACAGTGCTTCAGTATTGCGTATAAAACAAACAAAGCAACTCACAATTGAAATTATCCTGGGATCTTGCTGGACACAAACATCCCGAAGTAACAAATAAACAGTAATAATGGTAAATCATATGTACATAGGGGTGCTGGGGATGGAGGATGTGGCAGCAGTTTTTCTTGCCTTTTAATATTGCGAGGTGTTTGTTTGTTTGTTTGTTTGTTTGCCTTATGTGGGTGACAGAAATACAAATTTTGCCAATACTCTGCCCAGGAGAACCACCATTTCCTAGGATAGTCCTTGCACTGAAAAACAGATGACCTACTGCAGAATAAAGATGAGAGTTTATTCTAGAGACAGAAGAGAAAAGGGAACCAGAATAAAAAGTATAGGCTCGGGGCACCTGGGTGGCTCAGTGGGTTAAGCCGCTGCCTTTGGCTCGGGTCATGGTCTCAGGGTCCTGGGATCGAGTCCCGCGTCGGGCTCTCTGCTCAGCTGGGAGCCTGCTTCCCTCTCTCTCTCTCTGCCTGCCTCTCTGCCTACTTGTGATCTCTGTCAGATAAATAAATAAAATTTAAAAAAAAGTATAGGCTCAAAGTTAAAATGTGAGAAACCTCAATAATTTTGCACACACACACACACGCACGTGCACATGCACGCACACTACTATAACTTATTTCATCAGAACCAGCCACCATCCCCTGGAAGATGCCACTGAAATCCAGAGAGCTGTAGAATGCAATCTGGAAAGGCCTGGGGTGGAGAGTCTGGAGTAACTCTCCTGAGCTGTCCAGATCTCACACTAGAAGGACAAAAGTTAGCAGAATGGGAACAGAGCAGGGCCAGAGCTGCTTGGCCACTGTGGTTGGGTTCTCTGGCATATGCAGACCTTAAAGAGAAATTAGATTAGTTACTATCTACTAACTTACTTTTCTTCAGGAGAGCCCAGATTATTATCTCAGACGGAACCAGTATGAGGAGATTTAACATATCAACGTCCTGAATTTAAAAATCTAAATTTGAGGGTGGGTATCTGGGTGGTTCAGTCAGTTAAGCATCTGTCTTTCTTTCAGGTCACAATCCCAGAGTTCCGGGATTGAGTCCCACATTGGGCTCCTCGCCCCAGAGGGAGTCAGCTTCTCCCTCTGCCTGCCACTCCCCCTGCTTGTGCTCTTTCTCTCTCTGACAAATAAATAAATAAATAAAATCTTTAAAAATACAAATTTGGGCATGATAATTTGCTTTTGCATTATGCAATTTACTACAACATTTATAAAGTCAAAGAATTTAGACCTAGAAATGTCTCAAAAGTTTTGTGCTTTAGGCCTCTAAGCGTTTATACATTCTGTGCAGTTAGCTTAGAATTCCCTATCTTCATATCTTCTCATCCTAATGAACTCCTGCTCATTCCTTAACACCCAGCTCAGTGATACTTCCTCTCTATACTCCCATAACACTTAGTATATATCTCTTATAACAGTATCGTATTGTATTACAATTATTTGTCTATTTCTTGTTTTCTACTATGAGTTCTTTTGGAAGAGGAGCCTGTTCTTTACACCTTAGTGCCTGGCCAAGGACCTGACATAAAAAACATTGCATATTTATTAAGTGATATTAGAGACTAACTTAGGACCAAGTAACCCTCTAAGTGTAAGAAGCTGAAACCCAAAGTTTCTTTAAATTCAGTAATGCAGTAAGTATCTGCTGAGCAACTACCATGCGCCTAGTTGTCTAAGGCCGAATGTCTTCCGTGTATTTTAAATGTGATTCAAAGTATGCTTAATTTCTCTTTGTCCACAGATCAAAAGGTAAATGCTAGGACCTTATAAGTCCTCAGAGAAAGGTTAAATTATATTCAGAATTGGTATACATCAACATACTATATTCTAAGTGAGCATCACCCAGAAACACTGTCTTCAGCCTTAATTGTGTGTGTCTGTGTGTGTGTGTGTGTGTGTGTGTGTGTGTGAGAGAGCGCAAGTTGAATGCCCAATTTAATTTGGGAAACACTGGGTTAAATTAAATTGTTTCTTCCCTAAACTTTCAACATACGTAATAGTGATTAGTTAAATCTCCAAGAACCGCATCTAATTTGTAGTGCTTCACAAATTCTTGCCCAGGAACCACCCCCCTCTGTTGTTGTGCTTATTAATGTACTCCAGAAGTGGTGTTCTGAGAAGCACCTGGACATGTTTTTGGAAAAGTGTTCACCCATACTTAGTGAGGACTTCAAAGGGAAATAGGAACTAGACTCTAAGGGCTGATGATAAAGCTGTAGGGTAGAGGGAGAAGGTATAGCTGGAAGAGAAGGGAAGGTTTGGAGAAGAGGAAATGTCAAGGAGATGGGAGAGCCATGGTGTCTATCTGTGGGGGCAGGAGAGGAAAGAAATTCAGTGGCACAAAGCAGGTGACCAGGTGATTTCATCAAATTTGTGAAACTCACACCGCAGGGAACTGCTGGACAGAATTCGGATTGGTTTTAACAAGGGGTTGTAGCAACGGGGAGCAAAAGTAGATGGAAGCAGAGCCAGGGAACAGGACTGGCTCCCTAATTTGCAAGGCCCAGGGCAAAATGTGGGGCCCTTGTTTTTATTTTAAGAATTTCACGAGGCGGGACGCCTGGGTGGCTCAGTTGGTTGAGCGGCTGCCTTCGGCTCAGGTCATGATCCCAGCGTCCTGGGATCGAGTCCCACATCAGGATCCTTGCTCCGCGGGGAGCCTGCTTCTCCCTCTGATTCTGCCTTCCACTCTGTCTGCCTGTGCTCGCTCTCTCTCTGACAAATAAATAAATAAAATCTTTAAAAAAAAAAAAAGAATTTCATGAGGGGCACCTGGGTGGCTCAGTGGTATACAGTTCCCTCTTCACTTTCTCTGCCTGCCTCTCTGCCTACTTGTGATCTATCTGAAATAGATAAATAAAAAATCCTAAAAAAAAAAAAAAAGAATTTCAGGAAAGAAATTCTATATATACAATGGAATTTTACTCAGCCATCAAAACGAATGAAATCTTGCCATTTGCAATGGCATGGATGGAACTGGGGGATATGATGCTAAGCGAAATAGGTCAGAGAAAGACAAATACTGTATGATTTTACTCATGTGTAAAATTCAAGAAACAAAGGGAAGGAAAAATAAAGTAAGATGAACATCGAGAGGGAAGCAAACTATAAGAGACACTGAACTCTAGGAAACAAACTGAGGGTTGCTAGAGGGGAGGGAGGGCTATGGGGATGGGGTAACTGGGTGATGGGCATTGAGGAGGGGCATGTGGTGCCATGAGAACTGGGTGTTATATGCACTGATGAATCACTACATTCTACCTCTGAGACTAATAAAATAAAAATTAACAGAAAAAAGAGAATTTCATGACATGACAGCCACAGCAGGGAGTTATAAGAGCAGGGCCTGTCTCAGTATGGAACCTATGCAACTGTACAGGTTGCCCAACCACTAAGCTGACCCTGTCTGAGCGTTATCACTAGTCCTGTGACCCTCATTTGAATCCTATGGCTAATGGGGCCCGGAAAAACCAGGTTACACTTGTGTTCTATAGGAGGTAGGTTTCCTTCTCTCCAGATACTCAATTATCCTAGAAACCCTATCTACCAGCCATACTGGGTAAGCTTAACTTTGCTGCAAGATAAATATGTACACATTAAATTTCAGGAACATATTTAATGCAAAAATCCACGCACATCCAAGATATTCCCATATATAGTTCTCACATGACAAACAATATCCCTTTCTCTCATGCCAAGAATAAAGGCAGCCTTGCAGCTGCATAGCAGAAATGTAGAACCTTTGACTTTGTCCCGGGGTTAAATACCAGGATTTAGTTGGTGCTGAGACAGCACTCAGCACCGTGCTGAGTTCTCTCAAAATGCAAAACAAACTCAGGTGGAAAATCTGGGCAAGCAATGTCATTTGCTATTTTGGGAGGTGGGGGAGAGAAAGAAAGTTGTGGAAAGTGTTATAACAAACAGCACAGAGCAGCACACCAAGAGTGTGAAATAAAACAACACCCGCATGCTCTCCTTGTTGACTGGATGGAAGCCATGAAGTTACGTAGAAACCATCCCCGGAGAGCTGGCGTCCTCTCGTGAGCAGCCACTGGCCTCTCAAACAATGGAATGAAAGCATGACTCACCTCGCCCTGTAAGATTAATCTCCAGCTAACCAGAAATCCTACCTCTGCGGTTATTCAAAATGTCCACTGGGGAAACAGTGAACACAAGGGGGTATGAGACCAGACCCCCTAGAGAGCCATGTCACACTGAGGATTTTGGAGCTGAAGAGCTGCCCTTCATCTCCCCCATCCATCTCCTTCACAGCTGCCTTCTACCTGCCTCTCCCTACTTTCTCTGCAGAGAGCTTTGGTTGGCTAAGAGGACAGGCTTGAGTGGAATAAGCCATGGGATGCAGTTAGTGGGAGAGGAGAACGAGTACCAGAGGACCTGGGAGCCAGGGGTGCCACCTACAGAGAGGATGGATGCTATGGACAAACTGAGTTGTAGGCTCTGACCCAGTCGAGTGGGGCATGACTGGGTATTGGGCAAGTATGACTGTTTATTACCCATAATACAGACGATCCCAGACTTAGGATGGTTCACAAATGACTTTTTTTTTTTTTAAGATTTTATTTATTTATTTGACAGAGAGAGATCACAGTAGACAGAGAGGCAGGCAGAGAGAGAGAGAGAAGGGGAAGCAGGCTCCCCGCTGAGCAGAGAGCTGGATGCGGGACTCCATCCCAGGACCCTGAGATCATGACCTGAGCTGAAGGCAGCGGCTTAACCCACTGAGCCACCCAGGTGCCCCCACAAATGACTTTTTTTAAAGACTTAATTCATTTATTTGAGAGAATGCAGAGGGGAGGGGCAGAGGGAGAGGGAGAGGGAGAAGCAGAGTTCCCGCTGAGCAGGGAGGCAGATGTGAGACTCAACCCCAAAACCCTGAGGACATGACCCGAGGCGAAGGCAGAGGTTTAACGTACTGAGCACCCAGGCTCCCCTCAAGGAACGAATTTTTGTTTTCAATTTTACCGTGGTGCAAAAGTGGTACACAGTCTGTAGAAACTGAATTTTGTAGAAATTCTGAATTTTGAACTTAGATCTTTTCCTGGGCTAATGATGGGCAGTAGGGTCCTCTCTCATGACACTGGGCAGTAGCAGCGAGACGCAGCTCCCAGTAGCAACACAGTCACAAGGGTCAACAACCCATATGCTTACCACCATTCCGTACCCAAACAACCATCCTGTGGTTCACTTTCAGTACATTATTCAATACATTTCACGAGATATTCAATACTTGATTATAAAATGGGCTTTGTGTTGGGTAATTTGCCCAACTGTAGGCCGAGAGGGTTCTGAGAGGTTGTAAGGGCTCTGAACATATTTAAGTTGGACTAAGCTATGATGTTGAGTAGGTTACATGTATTAAATGCATTTAAACTTAGGATATTTTCAGTTTATGATGGGTTTTACTGGGACATAACCCCACCACAAGTTGTGGAAGGTCTGCACATGGAAGGACCTGAAGCCCAAAGAGATCAAGAGAATAGGTGGTCATAGTGCAATCAGCTCTAATCCTTGTCTCTCTACGACTCATGCTCTTGCTGCCATATTGAGTTTATCCAGGGTGTGAAGTTCTTGGCTGAGACTTGAACTAGTAGTGAGAAGGAGGGTGGGGAGGGGTGGAGGAGAGTCAGGGGATCCAAAGTTCACCTTCATTATAGAATTACACAGGAAATTGATGTCCACGCTGGGACTAAACTTTGGTCTGTGGGCTCAAGGGTCCAGAACTCTTTACTCTGCTCACCCTGAGAAGGGAGCGAAGGACCAAAGACAAAAACCATCTGTGAGAAGTTAGAGGACACCCAGACACAAACAGCTCCAGGCTTACCAGTTGTGGCAAACATGACACTACAAAAAAACGAGAGAGGAGAAGAGTTGCAGGGTCGAGGTGCTGGGGGAACAAAGGGTTAGAACTGCCGCTTAGAGGCTTTCAAAGCAAGAGCATCAATCATGACCAAGAAAAACGTATTTTTTAGAGAAGCATTGAACTTTCAGTACACGCTGTGTGTACCAGGAACAAGGGGAGCTACAAAAAGTTCGAGGCAGCAGATCCAAAGACATCCCGACACAGCATCTAAGAGCCACACGCGAGGCAGTGGTTGAATTTAGGCAGGGAAGTGAGCATCCTGGAGGAATGGAAGGAGAGAAGGAAAAACAGAAGAAAGGTGTAGACAGTCAAAGTAACATTTAACGTTATGATTTGGAAATTTGACCTTTTCAATAAGGATGGTTAGAGAAGAGACTCAAATGGCAATACATCTTGTAAGCCATATGCCAAGGCTCAGGATCTGAGTACAAAATGTTACATTTCCTTTATACTTAGAAAAAGCAAAAATGAATACATTCCAATGGGGGAAAAAAATCCTAAGCACTACCAAAAGGTTTGACACGACGTCTCACTCACAGCCATCAATACTCCTTGCTCCGTTATTAATAATTTATTTGTAACTGCAGCAAAACATTTTATGGTTCTACAAAAATTATCATGAAGATGCACAGAGCGCACAGATTTTTAAAAATGTGTCCACGTGGGCCATACGATACATACTCTGTGGACCTCTGTTGCCTTGATTCCTCAGTAACCTATTTCAGAACTCAGTTCACCTTTTCAAAATCTGCAGGGATGTTGTATCATTTCACCATCATTTATTTAGCCAACTTAACTATTGTTGGACATTTGGGTTGTTTTGAAGTTTTTGTTGTTACAACGGGAACCAAATACCTGGCATATTTTCACTTTCTAACATAAGGTAAATGTTTGTAAGTGGAACTGCTGAGTCAAGGGGTATGTGTTTTTCCCCCCATTTTTTAAACTTACGATAAAATAGACATAATACAGAATTTACTGTCTTAAAGACTAAATTTATATAGTTCAGTTCAGTAGTATTAAGTACATTCATATTTTCCAGCAACCATCACCATCATCTGTTTCCAGAACTCTTTCCATCTTGCAAAGCTGAAGCTCTTTACCCATCAAAAGGTGACTCTCGTCCATAACACACTGATGTTTGCCAGAGGGAAGGGGGCGAAATGGGTGAGTGGGGAATGGGAGATACAGATTTCCAATACGAAATGAATAGGATGAAAGCCCACCACAGGGAATATAGTCAAAGTTTTTTTTTTTTTTTAAGATTTTATTTATTTATTTGACAGATCACAAGTAGGCAGAGAGAGGGGGGAAGCAGGCTTCCCGCTGAGCAGAGAGCCCGATGTGGAGCTTGATCCCAGGACCCTGGGATTATGACTGGAGCCAAAGGCAGAGGCTTTAACCCACTGAGCCACCCAGGCACCCCTAGTCAAAGTTTTATGATCACATTGCATGGTGACAGATGGGAGCTACGCTTGTGAGCGCAGCATAAAAGAGAGAGAAGCTGAATCACTATGTTGTACACCTGAAACAAGCATAACATTGGGTGTCAACTCTACTTCAGTAAAAGCAACCAACAAACAAAGCGACAACTCTACACCCCCATGCCTCCAGCCCCTAGCAATCACCATTCTACTTTCGCTCTCTATGATTTTGACTATTCTAGGTACCTCATCTAAATGGAATCATACAGCACTTGTCCTTTTGTGCCTGACTTCTTTCACTTAGCATCCTGTCTCCAGGGTTCATCCATGTTGTCCCATATGTCAGAATTTCCTTCATTTCTAGGACTGAATAATATTCCATTGTATGCACAATGGTTTATATTTTTAACATGTTGACATATATTATGAAATTATCTTTTTAATAGGTAGTACCAACCTACACTCCTACCATAGTAAACAGTCCAGCTGTCTCCCTCCTTTATCAATATTGCTTTTTATCAAACCTCTTCAGTTTTCTAGGTGGAAAATGACATCTTATTACTGCTTTCCTTTGCATGTATGAGTGCAGTTGACTTGATTATCTTTTTACAAGTTTACTGACTATTTTGTTTCCTTTGCATTGTTCTGCCTGTTATTGAAATTTTCACCTACTTTTTTCATTTGGGTTGTCTTTTTCTTAGTGATTTTTTTTTAAAAGATTTTATTTATTTGACAGACAAGATCACAAGTAGGCAGAGAGGCAGGCAGAGAGAGAGGAGGAAGCAGGCTCCCTGCTGAGCAGAGAGCCCAATGCGGGACTCGATCCCAGGACCCTGGGATCATGACCTGAGCCGAAGGCAGAGGCTTTAACCCACTGAGCCACCCAGGCGACCCTCTTAGTGATTTTTATGAGCTCTTTATAAATTAAGGAATTAGTCCTTTTAATATCTTATGCTGCAAATATTTGTTTTCAGTTCATCTTTGAAATTTATATATAGATTTTTTTCTTGCTATTTATTTTTTACTTTCTATTATGGAAAAATCAAACATTAAAAAGCAAAGAGAAGAGTATCCCATGTACTCATTACCAAACTTCACCCTCTAAATTATTTTGAAGCAGATCCCAGACATTATCTCATTTCATCACAAGAATTTCAGTATGTATCTCTAAAGATAAAACCTTTTAAAAAGGCACTATAATACTATTTTCACATATATGTGGCTTTTTAACATAAAAACTGATTTCTGGGGATGCCTGGGTGGCTCAGTTGGTTAAGCAGCTGCCTTCGGCTCAGGTCATGATCCCAGCGTTCTGGGATCGAGTCCCACATCGGGCTCCTTGCCCTCCGCAGGGAGCCTGCTTCTCCCTCTGACTCTGCCTTCCAGTCTGTCTGCCTATGCTCGCTCTCGCTCACTCTCTCTCTGACAAATAAATAAATAAAATCTTTAAAAAAAAAAAACTGATTTCTGTGCAAATGCATCAGTCATTTTCCCTTTGACTTCTGGGTTTTGTGTCACGCTAAGTAATGTCTTTATGAAAAAATTATAAATGAACTCATCTATATTTTCTTCTAGCATTTTTTTAAAACTAAAAAACCATTTAGTAAGTTTAAAAGGATTATCCAGGGTGTGCAGAGTCCTAAGGTCTTGGGAAAAGGCAGAGTAGTGGAATAGAGACAAAAGAGGTTGATCCCTTTTCTACCTTTGTCACCCACAAATGATAACATCTGCTTCTCAAAAACACCCTTCCAGACCCAGTTCCAGGGTCCGAGCTAACAACCGGGGACAGAGTCGCCCTCTGGACTCTCAGCCTCTGGGTTCTTTCCTGTTCTTCTTTTTCTTCTTCTCCAAATAGGAGTTTTATTGAAGTATAATTGACATACTAGTAAGTTTACAGTTTAAACGTGTACAATGCAGTGGTTTTTCGTGTTTCCAAAGTTGTGCAACGGTTGTCACTAATTTTAGAGCTTTTTCTTTACCCCCAAAGAAACCTTGTATATATCAGGCATCATTCCCCATTTCCCTGTCTCCCCAACCCCTGGCAAATCAGCAATCTACTTTCTGTCTCTACGGATTCCTAGGACATTTCCTATAAATAGAATCATATAATATGTGGCCTTTTGTATCTGGCTTCTTTATTGCTAGTACCTTTATAGCTCCATTTTAACATTTTATTACTTTCCTTTGGGAATTTACTTTGATGAAAGTAGTGGGGTTATACAGCTTAACTTTTTCCTCAAATAGTCCCAACACTGTTTAAAAGATAATCCATCTTTCCTCTCATGGACTAGAAATGTCACCATTATCATCTACTAAAATCTCATGTGTATTTCAGTCTATTTCTGGATTTTCTATTTCATTGATCTGTTTAAATTTTTTTCTAGAACCCAACTTTTTAATTCTTGTACATTTAAAATGCATTTAAATAACTACTCTAACCACCCTCTTCCCAATATCTTTCTGTTCAGATTTTTTATTTCTGAAGATAAACCCAATGTTGGTTTTTTTTGTTTTCTTTTGTTTTGTTTTAAGTTTAAAATCGTTTTGGGGCACCTGGATGGCTTGGTGGTTTAAGCCTCTGTGTTCAGCTCAGGTCATGATCTCAGGGTCCTGGGATCCAGCCCCACATTGGGCTCTCTGCTCAGTGGGGAGCCTGCTTCCCCCTCTCTCTCCACCTGCCTCTCTGCCTACTTATGATCTCTCTCTCTCTGTGTTAAATAAATAAATAAAATCTTTAAAAAAATAAAAAATAAAATTGTTTTGATATTTTGATTGAGATCACATTGAGTTTAGAGATTAATTTAGCAAAAATTAATACCCCATCTTAGAGATATCACATTGTCTTTACTCGGGTCCTGCCTATTTCTAGTTAAGTTGATCTTCAGGTAAATTGATGGTAGTATTGCTCTTACAAACGAGATCTTTTCTCCCATTGTATTTGCTAACAATGTATCAATTTTGCATATTAATTGTACAAAAGGGAACTGACTACTTTAATAAATCCTTGTATAATTTCTGTTCCAGTTAGCTCTTGCTGCATAACAAAACCACCCCCAAATTTAGTAGCTTCAAATAACAAGCATGTGTCATTTCTCACATCTCTGTGGGCCAGCTGGTTGGTCTTCTGGTCTAGGCCAGCTGAAGTTATCTCTTTAGTCAATTGACACCTTAGCTAGCATGGCTTGTCCAGGATGGCCTCACTGATATGTATTTAGTAGTTGGTGGTGTGTCAGCTGGGGCTGTGGGGTGACTTAGCCTCATGTCTCTCACCATTCAGCAGGCTGATGTGGGCTCCATTCAAGAGTAGTGGTTTCACCAGAGATAAAAATGTAATGATCTGAAGAGGTACATACACCCCAATGTTTATAGTAGAAATGGCCACTATAGTCAAACTATGGAAAGAGCTGAGATGTCCATAGACAGAAGAATGGATAAAGAAGATGTGGTGTATAGATAGATAGATAGATAGATAGATGCACACACAGTGGAATATTACTCAGCCATCAGAAAGGAAGATTACTTACCCTTTACATTGATATGGACCTGGAGGGTATTATGCTGAGTGAAATAAGTGAATCGGGGAAAGACAATTATCATATGGTTTCACTCATATGTGGAATATAAGAAACAATGCAGAGGATCATAGGGAAGGGAGGAAAAACAGAACAGAAAGAAATCAGAGAGGGAGATGAACCATGAGAGATTCTTAACTATAGGAAACAAACTGAGGGTTGCTGGAAGGGGGAAAGGGGATAGGGCAATTGGATGATGGGCATTAAGGAGGGCATGTGATGTGATGAGCATTGGGTGTTATATGCAACTGGTGAATTACCAAACTCTGCATCTGAAACTAATGATGTACTATATGTTCGCTAACTGAATTTAAATTTTTAAAAAAGAATAGTGGTTTTGAATTCCTAAAAATGGTTTAAAAAGAGGGCAAGTTCCATTGCAATGGACTTGCAATATTTTGCAAGTTTCTGCTTGCATCATGTTTACTAATGTCCCATTATCCTAAGTCAATGGTCCAACTCAGATTCAAAGTGTGGAGAAATACACTCCATCTCTGAGAAGAGCTGCAAAATTGTGTGCCCATTCTTGAAATTTTCCAAAACTTTCTAGGATTTCCTTGGCCTAATCTCTTCAGGTTTCTAGTTATTCTTTTTTTTTCTTTTTTTTTTTCTTTTTTTTTCTTTTTAACTAAACTCCATGCCCAATGTGGGGTTTGAACTCACAACCCTGAGATCAAGGGTCAAATGCTCTACTGACTGAGCCAGCCAGGGGCCCCTCTGGTTATTCTTTGTTACCATTTCAAATAATAAATTTTTCTTACCTTAAGTGGTACTTTCCTCAGGGCTCCTGGGTAGCTCAGTCAGTTAGACTCTTGGTTTCAGCTCAGGTCGTGATCTCAGTATCATGAGATGGAGCCACACATCAGGCTCCACACTGAGCTGGAACCTGCTTAAGATGCTCTCTCTCCCTCCCACTCACTTGCTCTCTCTTTCTTTATTAAAGAAAAAAACAAAGGTACTTTACCTCTTAAATTATTTCCTTGCTTAGTTATACTGGTTAGGATTTTCAGAACCTTATTAAGGTATGATATCTTCTTCCTTACTTTGATGGAAATTAAAGTATGATGCCAGATTTTTATGATGGCAAAAAAAAAAAAAATCTAGCTATTCCTAGGATACTAAGATGTTCTGGTTTTTGTTTTGATTTCAGTTAGTTTGTTTAATCAGGAAAGGATGTTCAATTTTGCTAAGTGGCATTTCATCTTGAGATGATTGTATTTTTTTTCCTTTGATCTATTAATATTGAGACATATTGGGGCACCTGGGTGGCTCAATGGGTTAAAGCCTCTGCCTTTGGCTCAGGTCATGATTCCAAGGTCTTGGGATCAAGCCGCGCATCGGGTGCTCTGCTCAGCAGGGACCCTGCTTCCACCTCTCTCTCTCTCTGCCTACTTGTGATATTTGCCAAATAAATAAACAAAATCTTAAAAAAAAACATCGGGACATATTAAAACAAACCCCTATAATAAACCATACTTGCATTTCTAGCACGACACTTGCTTGAAGTGTATTTTTCATTACAGCTGTTGCAGAAAAATTATGTTTCCGTGGATCTGCCTATTCTGGAAATTTCATAAATGGAATCATACAATTTGTGGCTTTTGTGTATGGTTTCTTTCACTTAGCATAATGTTTTCAAGCTTCCATGTATCAGTGCATCATTCTTTTTCATGGCTGAATAATATCTCCCAGATGGGAATTTTACCCCCTTTATGTATGGTATGGATGTATACTTCTGTGTCTTCTACTGAGTGAGTGAGCATATCATCTTCCTCTTTTATTTTGCCTTTCCAGTGAATTGCATTCTAGATATGCCTGTGTTGAAACATCTTTTCATTCCTGGGATAAATCTTGCATGGGCATAGTTATTATTCTGTTAATGAATTGCAAAATTTGACTTACTAGTACTGTTGACTCTTGAACAACAAGGGAATAAAGGTTGGCAAGCCCTGTGCAGTTGAAAATCTGCATATAATTTTTGACTCCCCAAAATTTTAATTAATTACTAATATAGCTTACTGTTAACTGGAAACCTTGCCAATAACCTAAGCAGTCTATTAACACATTGTGAATGTTGTATGTATTATATATTGTATTCCCTCAATAAAGTAAGGTAGAGAAAAGAAAATTTGATTAAGAAAATCATAAGGAGGGACGCCTGGGTGGCTCAGTTGGTTGGACAACTGCCTTCAGCTCAGGTCATGATCCCGGAGTCCCGGGATCGAGTCCCGCATCGGGCTCCCAGCTCCATGGGGAGTCTGCTTCTCTCTCTGACCTTCTCCTTGTTAATGCTCTCTCTCTCTCAAGTAAATAAATAAAATCTTTAAAAAAAAAAAAAGAAAATCATAAGGAAAATAAAATACATTTACTGTACTGTATGTATATTTATTGAAAACAATTCCTGTATAAGTGGACCCATGCAGCTCAAACCCATGTTGGTCAAGGGTCAACTTACTTTATTAGAACCCTGGAATCTTTTTATAAGTGAGCTTAACTTGTGTTTTTAATTTCTTCTGCTTTTTAAATTTGGTTTTGCTTTTTTTTTTATTTGGTTCTAGCATAGGAATAGTTGTAGCAAATATGAAATATTTGTTCCTTGAAAGTTTGTTAGAATCTAAGCATAGAATCACAGGATCTGGCTCCTCTTAGGAAGTGGATCTTTGGCTACCATCTTCTTCTTCTTTTTTTTTTTTTTAAAGATTTTATCTATTTATTTGACAGAGAGAGATCACAAGTAGATGGAGAGGCAGGCAGAGAGAGAGAGGGGGAAGCAGGCTCCCCGCTGAGCAGAGAGCCCGATGTGGGACTCGATCCCAGGACCCTAAGATCATGACCTGAGCCAAAGGCAACGGCTTAACCCACTGAGCCACCCAGGCGCCCCTGGCTACCATCTTCTAAGGTTATTGGCTTACTTGATTTTTTTATATCTTCTTGGTCCCATCTAATACACAAACAGTAAAATTTACAAAACAATTTGGTGACATTTCACAAAGTAACAACCAGGTCAAGAGTTACAGAATTGTCAACATTCCAGAAGTCCCCAAAGTGATTGCTCCTAATCACTACTTTTCTTTTCAAAGATAATTATGTGATAACTATTTTCTTTATAGTTTTATCTCCTAAGCATGGAACCCTAAATAGTAATTTTGTTCCTGTATTTCACTTTATATAAAATGGAATTTTGCCATATATATTCCTGTGGATCTGGCCTCTTTTATTCAACAATATGTTTTTAAGATTCACACAGGTTATTAGGTGCAGCTCTTGTTCTTCTTTTACTTTGCTTAATAGCATTCTATTGTATGAATATACCACTACTTCTATATTCATTCTTCTGTTGATGGACTTTGAGGCCGTTTCCAGTTTGAGAGGATTACAAATAGAGCTGCTATGATCATTCTTGTACATGTCTTGTAGACAATATGTACATGTATTTTTGTTGGGTATATTTCCTATAAACGATATGGGTATTTATAAGTTACATAAGTTATATATAACTTATGTATATATATTATATATATTAAGTTATAGATAACTTCAATTTTATTAGATACTTTCAAGAATTTTCTGAAGTGTCCTACTAATCTACACTCCTCTAGCAGTGTACGAGTGTATTTCTTGTCCATATTCTTACCAACACTTCATAGGATCGGTCTTCTAATTTTAACCATTCTGGTGGGTATATAATGGTGTCTGGTTATGGTTTTTATTTGCATTACCCTGATTATTAGTGATTAAGTATATTTCCATATGTCTATTATCCACTGGATATCCATTTTTTCCCAAAAAAAGTATCTGTTCCAATGTTTTGCCCACTTTTCTTTTGGGTTGGCTGTCATCTTCTTAATGGTTTGTAGAATTTCTGTATGTATTCGATACTTGAACTATCTATCGGTAGGTGATAGGTGTTGCAAATATCTTCTCCATATTCCATTTCTTTTAATGAATTGAAGTTCTTAATACTAACATTACATTTAAATGTTAAATAAATGTCAAATTTATCCATCTTTTTCTCTATGATTAGTTCTTTTGTGTTCTATTTTAAAAAGTCTTTCCACAGGGGCGCCTGGATGGCTCAGTGGGTTAAAGCCTCTGCCTTCGGCTCAGGTCATGATCCCAGGGTCCTGGGATCGAGCCCCGCATCGGGCTCTCTGCTCAGCAGGGAGTCTGCTTCTCCCTCTCTCTCTCTGCCTGTTGCTCTGCCTACTTGTGATCTCTGTCAAATAAATAAATAAAATCTTAAAAAATAAAACAAAACTTTCCACAGTGCCTGGGTGGCACAGTTGGTTGAATGTCTGACTCTCAATTTTGGCTCAGGTCATGATCTCAGGGTTGTGATATCAAGCCCCATGTAGGGCTCTGCATTGAATGTGGAGCCTGCTTAGGATTCTCTCTCCCTCCCTCTCTCCCCCCCAACCACACCCACCACTCTCACACACTAATGCACTCTCTCTCTAAAAAATAATAATAATAATAATAATACTTAATTAATTTTAAAAATCTTTCCTTTTAATGAGATTTTAAATTTTAAAATACTCAAATTTTATCAATCTTTTTCTTTATGGCTAGTACTTAGTAATCTTTTCCTATCTAAAGTCATGAAGGGGGCGCCTGGGTGGCTCAGTGGGTTAAGCCGCTGCCTTCGGCTCAGGTCATGATCTCAGGGTCCTGGGATCGAGTCCCGCATCAGGCTCTCTGCTCAGCAGGGAGCCTGCTTCCTCCTCTCTCTCTCTCTCTGCCTGCCTCTCTGCCTACTTGTGATCTCTCTCTGTCAAATAAATAAAAATCTTTAAAAAAATAAATAAATAAATAAATAAATAAATAAAGTCATGAAGGTTTTGTTTTATATTGCCCTCTAGAAGCTTTATTTTGCCTTTTACATTTTTAAAAAATATTGTACTTATTTATTTATTTGACAAAGAGAGAGAGAGTACAAGCAGGGGAAACAGTGGAGGGAGACGGAGAAGCAGCCTTCCAGCTGAGCAGAGAGCCTCATGTGGGGTTTGATCTCAGGACCCTGAGGCAGACACTTAACTGACTGAGCCACCCAAGCACCCCTTACCTTTTACATTTTTGTCTATAATACCTCTAGAATGAATTTTTTATGTATGGTGTAAGGTAAGGGTCATGCTTCCCCTCATTATTATCCAATTGTCCCAGCACCATGTATTGAAAAGATTACCTTTCTTGACTGCTTTGTGGTGCCTTTTTATTTTTATTTTTTGCAGTGCCTTTTTTTTCATAAATAAAACACCTATATGCACATGAATCTCTTTCCAGATTTATATTCTATTCCACTGGTCAATATGTCCATCCTTGTGCCAAAATTATTTATAGTCCATGTAAATATCCAATAGAGGAAGTCCTCCCACTTTGTTCTTCTCCACCATTGTGTGGGTTATTCTTGGCCCTTTGCATTTCCATTTTATCAAGCTTCAAAGAAGAAAATCTTGGTTATATTTTGTTGGCTAACAAATTAAAAAAAAAAAAAAAAAGCAACAACCCTCTGCTGGCTCTTCTGAGTAATCATTTGAATGCTATTTCTTGGTTTCACGGATGACTCACCAGCCAACATATATACTGTGCCTGCCTTGGGTAAAGTAATTGACCATGTTCAAAAATATCTCTGCTATCAGCTGAATCACTGACCTTCTCAAGATATTTTACCTTAGGAAATTGCCTTCTTCTGAGAGTAATCCTTACAAGGACCTCTGATTTCCTTCCTCTTGATAAACCCAGGAGTAAATGTACTTTCTTTCCAATCTTCCTAAGATAACAAAAAACTTCAGAACTAGAAATAAAAATGAGTAAAAGGTTACAAATTATTTGTGGTCTAAGACTTCACAGGTGCAAAATGTATCTACAGAGTTCTGATTCCAAGTCTGACCTTTCTCAGTCTGGAGACCTGTTTGCTTCCATTCTCCCTTCTTTCCTCCCTCTCCTCTTTCCCCCCTGTCTGTCCTCTTCTTAGCTCCAGTATCTTCTTCAACCCAAGCATTTTCTCTTTCCTCACACGGCTTTCCTTCCAGCTCTCTAAGTCCGTGTGTCTTTGGTTTCATTCTCTATTGACTGAAACACAGATATTCTCTCTTCTTTTTTTTTTTTTTAAAGATTTTATTTATTTATTTGACAGAGATCACAAGTAGGCAGGGAGGCAGGCAGAGAGAGAGGAAGGGAAGCAGCTTCCCGCTGAGCAGAGAGCCCAATGGGGAACTCGATCCCAGGACTCTGGGATCATGACCTGAGCCGAAGGCAGAGGCTTTAACCCGCTGAGCCACCCAGGCGCCCCAGATATTCTCTCTTCTAAGTATTAAAGTCATGTCTGACTTCTCAAGGTCTTCCTAAGTCATTGAACACAAACTACGGAGCTTTTGTGTATCTTACAGCACATACTTGGGGGGTGGAGTTCCTCAGAAAGCGATATGGCAGCCTTGCTAGGTACTTGACAGTTCTGAATCCCATTTTAGACAGAAAGAAAACTGCCTGGAGTTCAAGGACAGAGCTGGAATTATAGTTCAAAGCTTTTGGGTGGCCTGTTAAGGAAGTAACAAACTCACTCGGTGGCTAATGGTATCACAAATCATGCCACAGTTCAGGTGAACTTGTAAAGGAAGCATTAACCACTGCTTTAACCATGTACTTTTTTATGACATGCTTTTCCTTTTTTAACTAAGATAGGACTACTCTGTAAATCTTGAAAATGTAGAAAAAGTGGGCGCCTGGGTTGCTCTGTTGGTTAAGCGTCTGCCTTTGGCTCAGGTTATGATCCCAGGCTCCTGGGATTGAGTCCTGTATCAGGCTCCCTGCTGAGCAAGGAGCCTGCTTGTCTCTCTGCCTGCCATTCCCCTACTTGTGTTATCTCTCTCTCTGATAAATAAATAAATAAAAATCTTAAAAAAAAAAAAAGGTGGGGGGAGGGGCACTTGGGTGGCTCAGTGGGTTAAAGCCTCTGCCTTCAGTTCAGGTCATGATCCCAGGGTCCTGGGATTAAGCCCCACATCAGGCTCTCTGCTCAGCAGGGAGCCTGCTTCCCTTCCTCTCTCTGCCTGCCTCTCTGCCTACCTGTGGTCTCTGTCAAATAAATAAATAAAATATTTTAAAAAATAACAATGGGACGCCTGGGTGGCTCAGTTGGTTAAACAGCTGCCTTCTGCTCGGGTCACGATCCCAGGACTGGGATTGAGTCCCACATCAGGCTCCTTGCTCCGCAGGGAGCTTGCTTCTCCCTCTGACTCTCTGCCTGCCACTCTTTCTGTCTGCGCTTGCTCTCGCTCTCTCTCTCTCTCTGACAAATAAATAAGTAAAATCTTAAAAAAAAAAAAAAAGCTAATGCACTCTTATAAAAAAATAAAAATAAATAAAAAGAATTAAAAAAAAAAGAAAAAATATAGAAAAGTGTAGAAAATTTAAAACCCAGCTGTAATCTTACCTCTGAAATATTATCATTCTTATTATTCGGCATATGTTTCCAGGCTTTTTTAATGCATGGCTGATATTATACAAAATTTTATTTTCTACTTAAAAATATATCAAAAGCAGGTTTCCAAATCTTTAAATTTTTAATATTAAGTGACTGCAAAATATTCCTTTGAATCATAAGGGCAGTTTCCCTTTTATTAGATTGTAACTTGTTTTCAATTTCATCATAATTGTAAATAACATTGATAGGAAAACCTTATTCATGATTCTGAATTTCAGGTTATTTCAATAGGCAAAATACATATCTGATAAAGGACTTATATCCAGAAAATGTAAAGAACTCATACAAGGGGCGCCTGGGTGGCTCAGTGGTTTGGGCTGCTGCCTTCGGCTCGGGTCATGATCTCAGGGTCCTGGGATCGAGCCCCACATCAGGCTCTCTGCTCCGCAGGAAGCCTGCTTCTCTCTCTCTCTCTCTCTCTCTCTGCCTGCCTCTCTGCCTACTTGTGATCTCTGTCTGTCAAATAAATAAATAAAATCTTTAAAAAAAAGAAAAAGAACTCATACAAAATCAATCATAGGAAAACAAACACCCCAATGTTTAAATGGGCAACAAATGTGGACAGTTCACCAAAGAAGTTATATGTACGGCAAATAAGCACACTCTGAAAATACGTTCAACATTATTCATCTGGGAAATATAAATTAAAAGGACAATGAAATAACACTACACATCCACAAAAATGGCTAAAATTTTAAAAACTGACAGTACAAAGCATTGACAATGATATGAAGCAACTGGAAGTTTCATACATTGCTGTTGGGAATGAAAATGATGCACCCTCTTTGGAAAACCATTTATTCATGTTTTACAAGGTTAAACTATACTTGTTATCCAACCCAACAATTCTTTTCCTAGAAATGGAACTTCCCAAGGGGAGTGAAAATGGAACTTCCCAAGGGGAGTGAAAATAAATGTCCACACAAAGACCCATATGTGAATATTCACTTAATTCATAAGTCCAAAGTGAAAACAGTGCAAATATCCATCAACAGGTGAATGCATAAACAAACAACTGTGATGTTTCTGTACAGTGCAGTATCTCTCAGCAACAAAAATGAATGACCAATACATGCAACAATATAGACAAACCTCAAAAGCAATAGGCTGAGAAAAGAAGCCAGACACAAAAAACTACCTACCATTTAATTCCATTTACATGACATCCTAGAAAAGGCAAACTCTGGTGATAGAAAGAAAACTTTCTGGAGGGATGAAACTATTTTATGTCTTGATTATAGTAGTGGTTACATGACTGCATACATTTGTTTAAAATGCATTAAACTATACACTTAAAATGGGTGAAGTTTTTGTTGTATGTAAATTATATCTCGATGAAGCAGATTTTAAAAATAAGGAATGACTCTGAGTTACTTTTTTTTTTTTTTTTTTTTAATTGGGCAGCTGACCTAAAGTGGAACCTGAGAACAGTTGGGGCAATTCAGAAAGGAGTAGAACTTGAGAGCAGTGAATGGTGTCAGGATAATGACTTCTGGTTTTGGAAGTGTTAATGAGGTTGAGTTAATAAGGGCACAGAGAAAGGAAAAAGACCTATAGAAATGAGAAGGAAAAAAATGTGAATTCAGTAAAAAAGGAAAAAAGAGAACATGAAATTGAGAAAAGGAAAGACTTGATTTTTGTATGTGGGCTTTTTTGTGTTGCTTATTTTTTATCTCAATTTATTTTCATTTCTTTATTCTTTATTCTGTTGGTCTTTCCTTTTCCTGAGGTGTGTGTGTTGGGGGGGGGGGGGGTTGCTACACACCAGGTGTTACCATTCTGTGCTTCCAAAGTCTGTCTCCCTCTAAACTGACCACACACATGCATTACTATATACACATACACACGTGTACACATGCACACATACACACACCCCAACAATACAACCAAATGAGAACAGTAGAAGGAAAAAGTAAACCAAGAAAACAAGAAGGTAAAGAAATTTGGCACCTGCCTAACACGCCTTAATAGGGAGGGTTCACTCTTGGTCCTTCAGATTCTATGGAGAAGAGCAATACAAAAAATGTACCGGGCTATTTAAACCAGCTTTCTAGTTTTTTAAACTCTGAGTAAGAAAATAGCTTTAAAGATCCATTGGGACCCGGGCCAAAGACTTTTCCTTTGGGTTTGTGGTAAATAATTGAAGGTTAATAGTGGCTTTTTTCTTTTAGACTGGGGGAGGCAACAACACCATCATGATCCTAATTGAATCCAACTGGGAAACTAGAAAAATGTAACAAATTTGCAATGGTTAAAACATTCTGAGCCTTTTCATCTGTATCCATAAAAGGCAATGAAGCTATATTTTTATTTCCATCCTATGAATGCAGAAGTTGAAATTCAGAAAAGCCAAGGGATCTACCAACTCCCTCACAAAGAAAACCAAAAGACAGATGTTATGGAGCAGGATCTCCAGTCGCATTTTGCAAAGGTCTTTTTTTTTTTTTTTTTTTGGAGAGAGAGAGAGGTTGCGGAGGGGTGGAGAGAATCTGAAGCAGGTTCCATGCCTAATGCCTAGCACAGAGCATGACGCAGAGTTCTATCTCATGACCCTGAGATCATGACCTGGGTTGAAATCAAAAGTCAGATGCTTAACTGACTGAACTACCCAGGCGCCCCAGGCATTTTGTTTTTAGATGTGTCTGGAAGAGGCAGACAGAAGAGCTCCTTGGGCTATTGAGGCCTGAGTTCTGCATGAATTATCAGGTTATCATGTAGATCTATCCATATTTCTGTAGACCACTACCACCATGCAATACAGTAGCTCAGAGAAAGTGAGGGCAGGACTCAAGGGCCCATTCTCTGAGAGAAGTAAAGAACCGAGTGGCCTGGCTTCTGCCCTGAAAACCGACCAGGATACTTCTCATTCCAATTTTACTCCACTTCATACAACACCGCACAGTTAGTGTGCAGGCTGGGCGGGGAACCCAAATTCTGTCTGACTTTAAAGCCTTGCTCTTAGCCGCCATACTCTGTGGCCACCTATTCTTTTCTAATATATATGAGGTAAAAAGGGGGGGAAAAAAAAGGAGAGGAAGGACAGTAGGAGGACACCCCCTACTTCCATTTCATTTGTTTCCATGAAGAACTTCCCAGTCTGCTTTTTAGGAGGGAAGCACTGCTTGTACTCTCTCCTGCCCCTTGGCTCATTCTCCCCAAGGAAGCAGCCATTTACCTGAAGGAGATTGGGGAAAGGTCACTCTTACAGGCAGTGGTATGCAGATAAATGTTTAGCAACTAGCTTTGGGACAGGAATGGAGCCCCGACTTGTAGGACTTGTAGCTTATCCTCCATTGTTTCCACTCCTTCCCTGAAGGCATCACGGGTATCCCCTCTCCTCCTGAGGCAACTAGCTCTTTAAGGAGTTTAGGACTTAAGAGTTTAGCCTTTCTCACGTGCACAGCCCCCCCCCCAAACATTAAAAGAAAGCTTCAGTGGCTTTTGCTTTCTATCCTACAGCCCAGACTTCATCTAACAAAGGAATACAAGGGCCTGGCTGCTTGCCTTGACTAAAAGAAAGGAATATTTTAATATAGAATGAACAAGACCCCGCTTTAGAGAACTTATATTTTCCACTGCTCTGTCTTCCACTAAAGAATGGAGTATAGGAGGCCTTCAATCCTCATCTTTGTCCCAAATGAGGTCCCAGTGACAGCAGTGCCTGGTGGATGACATCTTTCCAAGTTTTTTTAAACATCTGGGCCTAGATTCTGAGCATGTTTCTGACCTGGGCTGAGGTCAGGCTGGATACGTGAGAACATTGTGATTGGCAGCCCCCCTCAAATCCCATAGACTGGGAACATTCTGCTTCCAGGGGGAAGGGAGGATGCTGTGAGAACCAAAGGCACTCGCCGCAGGACTTCAGATATAAATGAGTTGGTAGACTATGAGCCCCTACTCTTGACCATCAAAGCAGGAGGAAGCATAAGAAGACTGGATGCTAGGGCTGAAGTAAAGGCATGTGACTGAGCCCTCTCCCAACACTCGAGCCTTCTCCAGAGCCAGCCTGCTGTCCATACTGTGTCCACTGCTGGGCCCACTGCCACCCCTGTGGGCACAAGCTTTGTTGAATATTAATATTTTATCTCCTGGGACTCAAGCAGAGTTGAAAGGCTGGCTGGGCTACCACTGAACTTCTATGCTGTCCACTTAGTTCATATGCACGGGAGAGGGTTTACACGGGGCCAGATCCCAGAACTGGGAGGGCAACCATGGCTCAGCCTGGGCCCAACCTATAGCCAGGCGTTCATGTGCAGAGGTGCCCGGATCAGTTGGTAGGAAGCTGGGCCTGCTCCAGGCCTAGGCTCAGAACTAGAGCCCTTGGATTTCCCATGGCTTGTTCGCAGCGCCCCCTGGTGGCCTTTTTTTGGTTAATCTTGCGTCTTTGGATCTCTGGTAATGGGTTCCCTGAAATCTAATTCAGGGCCCCTGGGATAACACAGTAAAATCAAGTAATAGATATGAAGGTGCTTTGGAGAGTCAAAAAAAAAAAAAAAAAAAAAAAAGACCATGTAAATGCAATAAAACCCCCCCGTGTCAAGTAAATAAAATCTTTTAAAAATATGCAGTGAACTACTATTATAAAGCCAAGATTGAGAAAAACAGAACTAAATGACTTCCTTTCTTAAAAGATTTTATTTATTTATTTATTTGTTTGTCAGAGAGAGAGAGAACACAAACGGAGAGTGGCAGGCAGAGGGAGAAGCAGGCTCCCCACCAAGCAAGGAACCCTATATGGGATTCGATTCCAGGACCCTGGGATCATGACCCAAGCTGAAAGCAGCCGCTTAACAGACTGAGCCACCCAGGGATCCCCCTAAATGACTTTTTTATCCTCAAAACTTGTCTCATCCTGCATGCCTTTTCGCTCATATTTTGGATGGAAATGAGTAGTAATGGGCTGAATTCCGTCCCCTCAAAATTCACATGTTGAAGTCCTGACCTCTGTATTTGGAGATAGGGGGTGACTAAGTTAAAATGAGGTCATTAGGGTGGGTCGGAGTTCAATATGACAGGTGTCCTTACAAAAAGAGGTAGTCATGACACAGAAACACAGAGGAAAGACCCTGTGGAGACAGAGAGAAGGCAGCCATCTATGAGCCAAAGAGAAAATCTTCAGATGAAATCCACCCTGTCGACGTCTTGATCTCAGACTTTTAGCCTCCGGGACAATAAAGCATAAATTTCTGTTGTTCAAGCGATGTAGTCTGTGGTGCTTGTTAGAGCAACCCTAGCAAGTGGATACACCAGTACCTGAGCCCAGCTATTGTAACTGAATTTTACTGTGCCTAAAACAAGGCTGCCTAAAGTAATTCATGGTCTAGAAGGAGGAGCTAGGCAAAGACAGATGATTGAATGTTACGAGTATTATTAATACTGGTACCATCTGTGGCCCAGATACTTGACCTCTATTGTCTTTAATTCTCACAGCTATCCTAAAATATTGTATAGATTAGAAGGTAAAGGCACAACAAGGATTAAAACTTTCTCAAGGTCACATAGTCATTATAAAGCCAATCATTGAACCTATGTCTGACTCAGAAATCTGTTTTGTCCCCCATTTGTCCCTCTGCCTCTGCACAGAGGACAACAGGAACATGAAAGGAGTGGGAAGGAGGGATGAGAAGGTGGTTGTAGTAGACATCGGTGCTCTACTCTCTTTTCCTGATAACAGTGCTCTCTTTTATTGAAGAAGGGTTGGCCAACAAAAGGAGTACACCCCACCCCCAGGTTAAGAACCAAATCCTGGCCATTTATACCTTTTTCCCTCCAGCCACAGGTCAATGGCTGGGTACTTGTCTACAGCCAAGGTAATCTTAGATTCTCCCATGATTGTTATAAGCTGAACCAGGGGAAGAAGACTTCATTCTCCCCTGGGGTAAACAAAGTATATGTAAGCCTGGAACTCCCCTGACCACATTTTTCCCTTCACAAGAATGAAATCAACTCATAATAAGAAGCCAAAATTCCTGTGTGTGTGTGTGTGTTTGTGTGTGTGTGTGTGTAGACAGAGACAGAGAGAGAGATAACAGAATCATTTAAGTGCTGGATCCAGCCATTCCTGAGGCTGCCTTCATCCAGTCCTTCCTTATATGAGTTAATACATCCCCTTTTATCTGAAGCTAGTTTGTGTTGGGTTTCTGTTCCTCAAAATCAAGAGTCCTGAGAAATATAATACCAGTCAAAATTTTTTTTCATAGATGAAGTGACACAGGAAAGAAGGGGATGTACCAGAAAGACAAGAGCAGAAGAGTAAGAGAGGCTGAGGCGTGTAGTAGCAGCTACGCTCGGAATTACAAGCAGCTCAGTATGGCTAGAGCTAAGACATGTGGGACTGCTAGAGAAGTGGGCAAGAGCTACATTAGCAAAGGCCTGAGTGCCCTGCTAAGATAATTCGGCCTTTACATGAAGTCAGTGAGGAGCTGCCCAAGAGTTTGAAGGAGTGATGTGACATGATCAAACTTGGGTTTGATCATACTTGCTGAAGCAGGTAACTCAGGAGATGAATCTAGAACACAACAGGAGGCAGTTTCAACAGCAGTAGTGCAATTGCTGTTGAATCCAGGTGAGAGATCCTGGTGGAAATGGTGTCCAAATTCTTGGCTTAGCCATTGGCTGGAGGGGAGGACAGGGACAAGAATAATATTTTGGTCATTTCAAGGTTGAAGTGTTTGTGAGACATTTAAGTGGAATTGTTCCAGTCGGTAAATTAAAGGGGGTGTCTGAGTGGAGATTTTTTTTTTAAGATTTTATTTATTTATTTATTTATTTATTTATTTGAGAGAGGGAGGGAGGGAGGGAAGAAGGGAGGGAAGGAACATGAGCAGGGGGAGAGACAGAGGGACAAGGAGACTCCTCACTGAGCAGGGAGCCAGCTGCAGGCTCTATCCCAGGGCCAAACCATCCAGGCTCCCCCTGAGTGGAAATTTAAGAAAAAATTTTTGAGTCATTAATTCAACCATTACTGCCTGCCTACTACTGGCCAGGCACTGTGCTGAGAATAATACAGTCAAATCTCTGCTCCCCCAGGATTACACTCTGGCAAAGACAGAACAGATAATAAACAAGTAAACAAAGAAACAAGGTGACATTAAGAGTCTCTTATGGTTTATCTCCCTCCCGAGCCCATCTTGTTTCATTTATTCTTTTCCAGCCCCCCAACTCCCCCATGTTGCATCACCACTTCCTCATATCAGGGAGATCATATGATAGTTGTCTTTCTCCGATTGACTTATTTTGCTAAGCATAATACCCTCTAGTTCCATCCACGTCGTTGCAAATGGCAAGATTTCATTTCTTTTGATGGCTGCATAATATTCCATTGTATATATATATATATACCACCTCTTCTTTATCCATTCATCTGTTGATGGACATCTAGGTTCTTTCCATAGTTTGGCTATTGTGGACATTGCTGCTATAAACACTCGGGTGCACGTGCCCCTTCGGATCACTACGTTTGTATCTTTAAGGTAAATACCCAGTAGTGCGATTGCTGGGTCGTAAGGGTGCTGGGGGTGGGAGGGTGGGAGAGGGTGGTGGGGTTATGGACAGTGGGGAGGGTATGTGCTATGGTGAGTGCTGTGAAGTGTGTAAACCTGGCGATTCACAGACCTGTACTCCTGGGGCTAATAATACATTATATGTTTACAAAAATTTTTTATTTATTCATTTGATGGAAAGAGATCACAAGTAGGCTGAGAGGCAGGCAGAGAGAGAGCGGAGGAAGCAGGCTCCCTGCTGAGCAGAGAGCCCGATACGGGGCTCGATCCCAGGACCCTGGGATCACGACCCGAGCCGAAGGCAGAGGCTTTAACCCATTGAGCCACCCAGGCGCCCTACAAAATTTTTTTTAATTAAAAAATAAAAAAGAAACAAGGTAAGTGCTTGATAGACAATAAAGCAGCTCCATAAGGTAGAGGCCTCAGAGTAGCGGGCCACTATTAGTTTGGGTGGCTGGCTGGTATACCCTGCTTGTGCTCTCTTTCCCTTACTCTCTCTCACAGATAAATCAATCAGTCAATCTTTTTTTTTTTTTTTTAAACAAAGTTCCATCCGTTTTATGAAGTTGCCTTCTTTGCCAGTCCATGCCCTTGAAGCTAACCATGACAACTCCAAGGCTGGTGCTTGGGAGACGCCCACCAGCGCTCCTTTGTTCTTACCCAAGCGCCTTTCATCCCACATGCACAAAGTCCATCCTGGCATCCACTCTGGCAGGCCCGGTTCACTGATACAGGCAGTGGCTTTTGATCATTTTCCCTGAATCATACCTAAGGGCAACAAAGGCCTCAGTTTACAGAACATCAGCCAAAATTATTTTCTGAGTCAAGAGGTCTTACTTTGAGTTGAAGAAAACATACCTGATGCCTGGTCCTTCTATTTTCCTGGAATTGCCGGGAGCTGCACCTTCTGTTATATCTGTTTTCTCTTTTATTCCATGCATCTGACTAAAACTTAGTTTTTCTTCAAGAACCTTGAAGCCATGTAGCTTTCCACATACACCAGGCCTGTTACCCAAGCCAATTGGCTTTTCTCCAAATGAAAGTGCAACATAAAATTCTGACTATATAGTATAACTTATTTCCTTTTTTTAGGGCCCTTGGTTTGATGGCATAATTTACATTACACTTCAAGGTGTGATTTTTTTAGATGTACAGTTGTGAGTTTTAATAACTGTGTATACCAGTGTATCTACTACCTCAGAAAATATTTTCAATCCTAGTAAAAAGACAACCTAATTTTTAAACAGGCAAAGGACTTGAACAAACATTTCCCCACAAGAGATTAGACAAATGACCAATAAACTCAACATTGTTACTTTTTAGGAAAATGCAAATCAAAACCATTTGAGATGCTACTCCACATACACACATACCACTAGAATAAAAGAAGTGGAAAATAACAAATGTTGGCTAGGATGTGGAGAAAATGGAACCTTTGCACCCTGCTGTTAGGACAACGAAATGTTGCAGCTGCTGTGGAAAACAATTTGGCAGTTCCTCAAAAAGTTAAACAGAAGGGCCCCTGGGTGGCTCAGTGGGTTAAAGTCTCTGCCTTTGGCTCAGGTCGTGATCCCAGGGTCCTGGGATCGAGCCCTGCATTGGGCTCTCTGCTCTGCAGGGAGTCTGCTTCCACCTCTCTCTCTCTGCCTGCCTCTCTGCTTACTTGTGATCTCTGTCTGTCAAATAAATAAAAATAATAAATAAATAAATAAATAATCTTTAAAAAAGTTAAACAGAGAGTTACAACATGGCCTAGCAATTCCACTCCTAGGTCTATACCCAAAAGAACTGAAAACATCTGTCCATACAAAAACTTGCACGTAAATGTTCACAGGAGCATTCACATCAACCACAAAGTGGAAACAATCCCAATGTCCATAATCTGAGGAATGAATAAATAAAATGTGACATATCTATATAATGGAGTATTACTCAGCCATAAAAAGGAACAAAGTTAAAAAAAAGGGGTGGCGGGACGAAGTATTTATTCATACTACGAAATGGGTGATCCTTGAAAACAATATGCTAAACCAAAAAAGCCAGAAGCAATATGCTAAACCAAAAAAGCCACATATCATAATATCAAATTTATATGAAATGCCTACAATAAGCAAATCTATGGAGACAGAACATGAATAAGTGGTTCAACCAGTGGGAAAAGGAAGAAATGGGGGATGACTGCAAATGGGTAAGGGGTCTCTTTTTTAGGGATGATGAAAATGTTCTGGAATTAGATAGTGGCAGTGGCTACATGACCTTGTGGCTATACTAAAAACCATTTAGAGGTGCCTGGCTGGCTCAGTCGGTTAAGTGTCTGCCTCTTGATTTTGGCTTAGATCATGATCTCAGGGTCATGAGACCAAGCCCTGTGTGGAGCTTGGCTAAGGTTTTCTCTCTCCCTTTCCCTCTGCCCCTCCCCCCACCTCCCTAAAAAGAAAAAGAAAACCCCAAAACCCCATTTAATTGTACACTTTACAAACTTATTTATTTGTCAGAGAGAGCGAGCGAGAGCGAGCACAGGCAGACAGAGTGGAAGGCAGAGTCAGAGGGAGAAGCAGGCTCCCTGCGGAGCAAGGAGCCCGATGTGGGACTCAATCCCAGGACGCTGGGATCATGACCTGAGCCAAAGGCAGCTGCTTAACCAACTTAGCCACCCAGGCATCCCCCCTACAAAGGAGATTTTTATGGCATGTGAATTATATATCATTTTAAAAAGGTTAAATTTGGGGGGCACCTTGGTGACTCAGTCAGTTGAGCATCTGACTCTTGATTTCGGCTCAAGTTGTCGTGCTAGGGTTGTGAAATCAAGCCCTGAGTCATGCTCCACACTCAGCACAGAGTCTGCTTAAGATTCTCGCTTTCTCCTTCTGCCCCTCTCCCCACTCTTGCTCTCTCTCTCTCTCTCTGTCTCTCTAAATAAATAAAATCTCTAAAAATAAATAAATAAAAAGTTAATATTTTTGCACTTCAAAAGACATCATTAAAATGCAAATACAATGTAGATTTGGAGAAAATATTTGCAAATCGTATATCTGATAAAGGGCTAGTATCCAGAACACACAAATAACTCCTACAACATAATAAGACAAATAATCCAATAAAAAGTCAAAAGACTTGAGTAGACATTTCATCAGAGACGAAATCCAAATGGCTAACAAGCATACACAGAAATCTTCAACATCATTAATCACTAAGGAAATGAAAGTTAATAAGACAGAAAACCACAGAGGCACCTGGGTGGCTCAGTGGGTAAAGCCGCTGCTCAGGTCATGATCTCAGGGTCCTGGTATCCGGTCCCGCATCGGGCTCTCTGCTCAGCAGGGAGCCGGCTTCCTCCTCTCTCTCTCTCTGCCTGCTTCTCTGCCTACTTGTGATCTCTCTCTGTCAAATAAATAAATAAATAATCTTAAAAAAAAAAAAAAAAGAAAGAAAGAAAAGACAGAGAACCACAGACTCACGAGAATGCCTATGAGCAAAAAGACTGAAAATAAGTACTGGTGAGACTGTAGAGCAATTGGAACCCTCAGACATTCCTAGAGAATATAAAATGAGAGTTACTTGGGAAAAGTTTGGCAGTTCCTTAAGTTAAATATAAATAAAACCTAGCAATTCCACTTCTATGTATGTATCCAAGAGAAATGAAAATACGTGCCCAAAGAAACACTGGTCACAGATATTCACAGCAGTATTGTTCATAATAGCCTCAAATTGGAAACAACTGTCCATCAAGGGATGAATAAACAGTGTGGTTTATCTATACAATAATATAGATCTTAGCAATAAAAAGGAAGAAATTACTGTTCCATGCAACAAATGCATGAACTTCAAAAATATCATGCTAAGGAAAGAAGACAACGTATTGCATGATTCCATTTATATGAAATTTCTACAAAAGGCAGAACCATAGAGACAGAAAGCAAATCAGTGGTTGCCTGAAGTTGATGGCAAGAGTAGGAACCAATCATATGGACAAGAGGGAACTTTTGAGGTTGCTAGAAGTGTTCTACAAGTGGATTATGATGATGATGGCTTCCCAACAGTATAAGTTTACTTCAAAAACAATGAACTGTTAAAAGAACCACCACCACCCTAACAACAACAAAAACAAGGAAATGGACACAGGAAATCTTTGGGATAAAGGTAATATTTTCTTTCTTGGCTTGGATGGTAGATGGTTATTTGGGTGTGTTCATTTGATGATAATCTATTCCCTTATATATGTATTTGTCAAATGTATGATATATTCTTTTTACTGTATACATGTCATTCTTTAAGAAAGTTTAAAATAAAAAATTAACCATTCAGACAGTCTAAGCGATTTATTGATGAAAGAAAAATCAGGGTGAAGTTCAATGTATTGCCAAGGGCTGCTGGGCCTGATTTGTGCTCTCATAAACCACCAAGACTACCCTTTCTACCCATAAATTAGCAGTAACACATTTTCCACCCATGGTATCTATCTATTCTTCTCTCAAGGATTATCTCACTACATTTTTTGGTTTATATCCATACCTGTTCTGAATCCTGTAAGATCAGAGGTGAGGCAGATGCTTCTTACACAGATTTGTTTTTTTATTTTTTAGATATTACTTGTAGACTGTAGAAGGGGCACCTCTTATGTGCACAGCAAGGTGTATTTTTACACATGTATACACTTGGGTAAGCATTACCTTGATAGAGAATATTTCCAACACTCCAGAAGCTTCTTTGTGCCCCTCAGAAGATCCCAGCAAGTGTAAGCACTGGATAGTCAGACCCACCATGCATAACATCCTGACTCCTGTCCTCACAGATTATTTTGCCTGTTTCTGAACTTCATATATGGGTCTAGATATATGTGTGTCTGATGTCTTTCATTCAACATTATGTCTGTGAGACTCATCTGTGCTGCTGTACTGTACCAGTCATTCCCTCGTCTTCCTCATTGTGGGATTCTTTCACTTTTCTTTTTCTTTTCTCTTTTCTTTTTCTTTTTCACTCCTATTGTGGGATTCTTTACCTTTTTAAAAAAGGTTTTATTTATTTATTCATTGGAGAGTGATAGAGAGCGGAGAAGGCACAGAGGGAGAGGGACAAGCAGACTCCATGCTGAGCATAGAGCCCAACATAGGACTCAATCCACCACTCTGAAATCAAGACCTGAGCCAAAATCAAGAGTCAGACGTTTAACCAACTGAGCCACCTAGGCCCCCTCACAATTTACTTCTGATGGACATTACCCTTTTCTAGTTTTTGGCTTCACAAATAAAAGTGTGCATATATTTTGGTGGATATAAGCACTTACTTCTGTTGTCACCTATTGATATTTTACACTGTTTTATTTATTTTATTTTATTCACTAGGTTTTAATAAAGTAAGGTGTGACATCCAGACCCGAGTAGGTCCAGGCATTTGTACTTACAGTTCCTGATCTCTACCATGCAAGGGAAACACCCAAAGGCTATGAATGCTGGTAATTTTGGAAACAGAAAATAATATCCATTTCATGTCTATAGGAGATCTAAACAAGATGGAGCCTGTGAAGACCCCAGCGCAAACTAAAGCGCTGTCATGTCTTTTCCCAGCTAGTATGCACTAGTTTCACTAGTGAGTGAGTCCGGCCTTCTGCTCAACCTTCATAATTACTAATGGTCTTAGAGAACTAAGGAATTCTCAAAGAACTATACACTATTCACAGATTATATAAAGGATCTATTGCAATTAATAGTTTTTTTCTGCAGAGTGATAAGAGGAGAAAGGAGGAGGGACCAAGAAAATAGGTTTTATCATGACTCTGAGGTATTGGTCAGTCCTAGAGAAAATTGTAAAGTAGGTTAGGTGCCTTTAAAGACACCCCCCACCTCCAACCAGGCTTTTCTTTTCTTTGGAATATCTTCTTCCCTGTGAGGCCCTCCTTCCAAAGCCGAGGTCCTGATATTGCCCTGGACTAGGTACCTCATTAAACCTCCTCATCTTAGGTGATACATAAACTCTGAATCTGCCTACAAACCTACAGCACACACCCTTGGTGCACACACCCTTGGTGCTTGGCTTTCTACCAGGTGACAGGCAATCTGAGAAACTTACATCATCTATGTGATCCCTTCTGTCTAGGATGTTTTAGTAGGCGTCATCTAGGAAGAAAACTGCAATTAAAAGGAGCTGTGTTAATGGTAGAAAATCTGGCTGGGGATAAGCTCTCCTGGGAACCACAGGGCTATGTCTCTAGCTAGCTAGGTCAGGCATGGCTCAGCAGGTTCTGCATTTTATTGAAGATGTATGATTTGGAAAGTCCCTTGGTTATTTGGCTTCTGGAGTCCTTTCTCACCATAGGACTCCTCTGTGGGAGGACAGAGCTCATCAATCACATTCCCCAAATGTCAGGCTTCTGCTGTGTGACCCCAGAAGAACCTTGCTTCTCATCTATGTAATAGAAGCAAGGTCTCTACATTTGCTGGATACAAGTGTGAATTGTGGGCCACAGGTCCTCCCTGATGGTTAGAGTCCCCAAGAAAGGCGATTGTTGGGAGGCAAATTGCAGTATAAATGTCACCCCCATCCTCTGACTGTTGCCATTGCACACTTCCTTCTTCTCTTTCTTACAGTCTCTTAAGAGACTCTTGGGGGATGGAATTCACCAGCCAGAAACTAAACTATATTTAACTTTCTCAATTAGATGCTATTTCAGCTATGTTAAACCAGTACTTGAGATGCTAAGCCAGAACTTGAGAGCCCCGGAAAGGGATCCTAGAATCATTCAAGCTCACATTTGTAGAATTATTACTTTCACTTTCGAGAACCTGCCAAACCTTCATTTAACTATAAAGCTTTAGATCTGCTGCCCTCTTTGCCTGAAATTCCCTCTTTTTCAGCAGGCCTATCCAACACACACACAGACACACACACAGAAAGAGGGAGAGAGAGCAAGAGGGCTGAGTGGCTTCTGCTTGTCCCTCAGGACTCAAATTAGACATTATCCCTTTAGTAAAGTTTTCTGATATCCCAAGTCTGAGCTAGCTTCCCTTTCCCCCACACATGTGTACAGTTTTCTAATCATTGATGGATTTTCCAATCTTAACTAATTGGCAATAAATGACCAATAGATATTAGTGTCCCTGAATGAATAAATGAGTTATTATGGCTACTGTTGTACTTGGATTCTCGTTCAGACTAAGAATGAGCCTCCTCCCCAAATAACCAACCAGCCCAGAGAATACTTTTTGAAAATGTAATGCAATTATATTCACTTCACTTCAGAATTTGCTTCATATACTCAAGGCTTGGCCCTAGAGGATTGGAGAGCGGAAAATAGCAATACTGATTACAATCTCAGCCTTCAAGAAGCTTTCCATCTTTTTGAGGATGTCACTAGTGTTGGCCTCCTCCCTACACCACTTCTGATACTCTCCCCTCCCTCACCCCAGCAGTGCCTGCTGACCATTCTCACATAGACTTCTCCCACTGCCCACATTCAAAGGCTCATGGGTGAAAGAGTACATCATGGAACTTCAGAGGTTCAGCCTGACTGAAATAAAGTGCATTCCTGGCGGGGAGGAGCATAGGTGATGGGAAGAGATGAGGCCAGGAGGCTCAGCAGGGGTCAGGTCCTGAAGGACCTCGCGATCATGCAAAGTCATTTATCCTGATGTCAAGGAGCAGCCGTGGGAGGGTTTTGAGCAGAGAAGTAACTTGCTGAGATTTATGTTTTAAAAAGACTCTTCTTGCTGCAGTGTTAAAAATTAACCAGAGGACGGTGAAGCTGGAGGCAGGAAGTCCACTTGGCAATCAATGACATGCTGTCAATCCTGCTGTACTTACACGAGAATCCCTTAGGGAGCCTGAAAGATAAATATCAAGAAGTGGGACCGAGACACCACTTTTTTTCCTTCCAGCTTCCCAGTCATTCTCATGTGCAGCCAGTGCCCAGAACCATGGCAGTGGAGCTACCAGAAGATGTCCAGCAGGGCTGGAGAATAGAGGACCATGGACCAAGGCAGGAGAAACATGCGGGGAGATAGAGCTAAGGGTCCTGTGCCCTGTGGGTTGTGGCCAACCTGGCCCATTTTCTCAGATTCACCCTCAGTTTGCCCAACTGGTTTTTGAATTTAAATCACTTGTGCAGAGGATTTTAGGGCACTGAAACTATTCTGCATGATGCAACAATAGTGGATATATGTCATTAGCCATTTTTCCAAACCCTTAGAATGTACAACCCTCAGAGGGAACCTGAATGTAAACTATGGACTCTGGGTGATATTGCTGTGTCTGTGCAGGTTCATCAGCTGGGACAAATTCACCACTCTGGTTCGGGAATGGTGATAGTAGGGAGGCTGTGCATGAGTGAGGACAGGAAGGAAATGAGAAATCTCTATGCTTTTCTCTCAATTTTCCTGTGAACCTAAAACTGCTCTAAAACGTCGTCGTCTGTTGGGCACCACGTTAAGCGTCAGACTCAATTTCGGCTCAGGTCATGCACTCAGGTTTGGGCGATGGAGCCCTGCTTCGGGCTCCGCACTCAGCAGGGAGTCTAATTGAGATTCTGTCTCTCCCTCTGCGCCTCCCCCTGCTTGCAGGTGCACTCTCTCTAGGATAAATAAATCAATCTTTTAAGAAAGTGAAATCTATTTTAAAAATATGTAAAATTCACACAAAATATCCAAATTTCTGGTTCTCTAAAAAGTTTGAAGATCTGGGCACACTGGGTCTGCATGACCCCAGGGTAACAAACCAAGGCGTGGCTGCCCACTTTAGTTGGCACGCTACAATGTCCCCGCAGTGCCCGCCACTCTGTCACTTTCCACAACTGCAGGTCAGAGTCAATGCTGTGTCATCTCACTCCCCACTAGTTCACTCATTTAACTGTGTAGGGCCTATCAGGACTGGAGCTGAGAAGTTAAGAGCCAGACTCTATTGGGTGGGTAAACTTGGTAAGGATTTTTTTTTTTAAACCTTGGAGCAGTATGAAGCCCTTGAAAGGTCTTTTACAGAGCAATAACATGATCACATCTACAAGGTTCAATGGTCAGTCTGGATCGTTCAAATTCCAAGTACAGGAACTATTGAATGAAGACAAATCAAGATACCTCAGCTTCCCATGCTCTTTTACAGAAAACTTTATTACATTCTTGTAATCAATTTTCAGTAAGAGTGGATAATTTTCACCAGTGATTTGTCCAAAATAATAAGATCAGATTCTCCTATGTACTTCCAGGGTCATTGTAAATCAAAGTAAAAAAATATATATGATAATGCTTTGTAAACTGCCAGGTGATCCATTAATGTAAAGAATTATCATAACTCATTTATTTATCAAACTCATACCCCTTCCTACTGTGTTTGGTCTTTGCTACATCTGGGGATATAAAAATGAATGGGACAATTCCTTGGGGTCTATAGTCTATTGGAACTAGCAGTGATATAAAGAGGTAATCATATGTATATACCCAAAAGAATTAAAAACAAAGATTCGAATATGTACTTCTGTGACAATGTTCAGAGCAGCATTCTGCACAATAAGCAAAAGGTAGAAACAACTCAAGTATTCATAAATAGATGAATGGATGATCAAAATGTTGTCGGTACATACAAAGGAATCTTATTCGGCCAAGAAAAAGAATGAAGTTCTAATACATAGGTAAACCTTGAAAACACGCTAAGTAAGACACAAAAGAACAAACGGTGTATGGTTTGTACTCGTATGAAGCATCTAGAATAGGCATAGAGATAGAAAGGAGGTGAGAAGTTACCAGGGACTGGAGGTGAGTGTGGGACTGGAGACTTATTGCTTAATGAGCACAGAGTTTCCACTTGGGGTGGTAAAAAAATTTTGGAAATAGTAATGATGGTGGTACAATATTGCATATTTAATGTCACTGAATTGCACACTTAAAGTAGTTAAAATGGCAAGTTTGTGTTATATATATTTTAGTACAATAACAAGGAATGAATAAATAAATGAATAAATAAGTCAGAGTTCAACTGAAGACATCAGAAGAACAACAGGGTAGACTTCAAGAGAGTGTAAGAAAAATAATAAAAATAAAAGTAAGAATGAATGAAATAGAAAACAACCAATAAAGTCAAGAAACCAAAACCTGGTTCAGAGGGAGGGGAAGCTGATAAAATAATAAACATAAGCAAATAAAATAGAAATAATTCTACTGTGATAAGTGCTAAAAAGAGATGCAGTATGAAGAAAGTCCGAATTGCAGGGTGAAGTAGGAGAAGGCTACAGAAAGACGAACACTAACTCATGAAAGGAGAATAGAGGTGTTCCAGGGCATGGAACCCAGCTGCGGTTTGTGTGTGTGTGTGTGTGTGTGTGTGTGTGTGTTTATGTCTGCTGGGCAGACAGACTGGTCACCACTGTATTCCCTTCCTAGCCCAGTATTTCAAACCAGGGTGTTTAATAAAAGTTTGCTAAATAATAAATGTCTCCCTGCTATATTCTACAATGTGTCTTTGGCCTGTCCATGGATTTTAAAGTATAACATTTCCTAAAAGTGTCACATTTAAAGTGTAACATTTCCTAAGCCCTTTATCCATCACTTTTGGATCTATGCAATTCCGTGCTATAATCTTTCATGACAAGGCAATGTGATGCTATTCTCTTCAGAGGCTCCTAATCTTTTCTGTGTTTCATCTGAAGTGAGGCCTTCAACACCTAGACCTGAATAGAAAGCTAAAATTGGCAGTGACTGTTGAAAAGAAAACTGAAATTCAAGTCCCAAGTATCTTAAGGATACATATGATGGTGGGATGTGCCTATCTCCTGCCCCAGTTTTTAGGTACCGGTGTTTGCTTTGGGCATTTGAGGTGCCAGGAGAAAGTAATGTTGCTGCATGGGGGCTGCAGTGTGTGGTTGTGCAGGTTGCCCACTGCACAAGAGCTCCTGGCAGAGGTAGGGAGGAGGACTGAAATACAGCCTACTTTCCACTTACCAAGCCGTACACTCTGGGGCTTTGTCCACCCTTATGAAAGCAGCTTTTTTTTTTTTTTTTTAATTTGGCATAGATGTGTCAGTAAGTATGGGCAAATTGTAGCCCTGTTGTCCTTGGCTGTCATGACTAATGAGGCCCTGGTGGAGAGAAGAAGGGTCAATGCCTGAGAGTCTCCATCTGTCCTTCCAAAAGAACTCCCTCGATGCTCTTAAGCTTCTAAGCATCTTTTCCGAAGATCTTTTCAAGACCTTTGGTGGATGACTAACCCATCACTGGCAGTCCACAGATGGAGAATTTTCTTCTGCCAGGAGACCTTCAGAGTTTTGTAAAAAGGCGAAACTAAGCTCGCTCACCCCATGCAGCTTTTGGCTCTATGACTGTGCCGCCTGTCCTGCCACTAGATGGCAGGCTCCCCCAGATACTGGAAGCCGACTTTCCCGAGGACTTTAAACTGGGGAAGCAGGAAGCCGAATGCAGAGCTGCCTGTGCAGAAAGAACTTTAGTTTAATTCTAGCTTTCTTGATAGGTGATTTGGAAATATATTCTCATCCCATCATGCAATTTCATTAAGTTGAATAACAGTTTTACAGCACTCATTAAGAGCTAGTTCTTCTCTTGTTCATCTGATTCTGTTTTAACCGTCAGATGTTTAAATTCAGGAGACACTGTTCAAGCTACAGAGAGCTCAGCTCCCTGAGAACTAGTACTTCTGGAAAATGCTAGAAGGCCTTATTAATAACATAATCAGAGGCGGGGGGAGCCTGGGTGGCACAGTTGGTTAAGTGTTGACTTTGGCTCAGGTCATAATTTCAGGGTCCTGGGATCTGCGATCTACCCACTGTGAGCAAGTTGGGCTCCAAGCTCAGTGGGGGTCTGCTTGTCTCTCTCCCTCATCCTCTATCGCTCCCCCAGCCCATGCTCTCTCTCTCTCTCATATAAATAAATAAAATCTTAAAAAGAAAAACAAACCATAATGGGGTATTTGTTAAATTCTAACTCCAGGCAACCAATAGCCATTAATGATTTTTGACATTATTCTTTTTAGTTTATATTACACTTGAAGGTGCAATTTTTAAGTGTACATTTCAGTGGGTTGTAATAAATGCACACACCCGTGTAACCACCACCCCAATTAGGACACAGAACCTTTCCATCACAATGGAAAGTTCTCTTGTCTGCCTTCAAGTCAATGTGAATGACCTGAAGAAGGCTCAAGACCTGGAGGAGTACAGATAGTGGGGTTGAGCAGAGAGTCTGTGTGACCTGGACGATAACACGCACTCTCAGAGGCTAAATACAACTCATAATTACAGCCTTGTGCTTTTGTGTTTTCCTGGTAAAATCAAGCAACCATTTATTTTTAAGAAAGAAATGACATTAAAAAAAATGAAATGACATTTTAAGTATAGTTCCTTTTACCCAGCATTTTAGTAACATGATTTTCTTCCAAATATGAAAATGCACAAAGTTCTCAAAAATATGTTTAGTCATTGCTTCACGATTTGGTTCTCATGAAGTTCTTTTCCTTTGCCGTTGTTAGGCTGTCACTGAGAAAATGATTAAGTGAGACCATCGCTTTGTTTTGAAAATACTTTTTCCTGAAGAACCAATCAAAGCATTATTCAGTCCAGGAGATGAATTCATTTGTCAGCCAGTATGAAGCTTGCCTTTATTACTCTGCTAGAGAAATGCAGTGACTTCTACCAAAAGATTTATTTATTGTTGACTTCTTACAGAAGCATAATGCACATGCAGAAAAGTGCACAGCTCAATGAATTTGCATTAAACTGAACACACCCATGATCAAGTAACTGACTACCCACTAGAAGGCCTTCTAGTCACTCCAGAGGTAAGCGTTACCTTGACTTCTGAGATCATAGCTGAGGGGCGCGCAGGTGGCTCAGTCCATTTACCTGTCTGCCTTCAGTTCAGGTCATGATCCCGGGGCCCTAGGATTGAGCCCCACTTCGGGCTCCCTGCTCAGCGGGGATTCTGCTTTTTCTTCTTTCTCTGCCACTCATGCTCTCTCACTTGCTCACTCATTCTTTCTCTCAAATGAATAAATAAAATTTTTATAAGAACATAGATTAATCTTTTCAGCTTTTCAACTTTCCATAATAGAATCGCGTATTCGGTGCGGTTTTATGCCTGGCTTCCACCACTCAGTGCTTTATTTGAGAAAGACATGCATATTGTTGAGCTGTAATTTGTTCTTTCTCTTACTGTGCAGTGTTCCCTTGTGTTTCCATTCTACCGTTTATTTCTCCGATGTTCCATACTGATGGACGTGTAAATTGTTTCCAGTTATTGGCTATTACAAATAAGCCTGCTATTAAAATTATTTAAAAATGTCTCTCAATGCACATTACTTACATATTGCTGGGATCTACATTTGTTCAGCTTGAGCTAATGCTGCCATAGTGTTTCCCAGTATGGTTGTACTAATTATACTCCTACTGACAATACATGAAAATGGTAGTGCCTCCATTTTGACAACACTTGATATAACCAGTCTTTTTCATTTTACATATTCTGGTGTGCACAGAGATATCTCCCCAGGGCTTTAATGTGCTCTTCTTGATGACTAAAGTCGAGCACTTTTTTCATGCTATCTATTAGTTATTTGGATATTTTCTTTTACAAAGTGCCCGTTCAAGTGTTTTGCCAATTTTCCGTAAATTTGTTAACATAAATTTTTAAGTGTCTTTCTTTTTAGCTTTCCATTATGAAACTATTTCAGACTTTTGCAAAAATAGTACCAAAAAAACCCCATATTCCCTTCATCTAACTTTCTATTTCCATCTCTTGCTTGACTATAATCCACTTATCAAAATCAAGAAATTAACATTACTCATCGACAGGCCTGATTAAAGTGTTATCAGTTGTCTCTCTAATGTCATTTTCCAGACCAGGATTCAATCCAGAATTACACATGGCCTTTAGTTGCCACGTTGTCTTGGTCTCCATTAATCTGGAATTGTTTTTTAGTCTTGGTCTTTAATGACTTTACCACTTTAGGAGAGTATCGACCAGTTATTTTGTAAAATACTCTGAGTTTGCATTTGTCTAATATTTAGGTTCAATTCAGGATTAAATTCAGGTTTATGCCTCTTTGAAGGAGTGATGTTGTATTCTCAGTGCATGAAGCAGGAGGAACATGATGTCAATATATCTTATCAGTGGTGATGTTAACTTTGATCTCTGGGTTATGCTGGTGTCTGGCAGGTGTCCTCACTTTAAAGTTACTATTTTTCCCTTCATAGTTAGTAAATATCTAGTAAGTACATACTCTGTTTCTTTTGCTCTACAATGGTTTTAATGTATACTATTCACTTACATCTTTTTCTAAAAGCTTTATTGTTTTTCCTTTCATGTGTGGATATACAATCCATCTGCAATTGATTCTCTTTTAGGTAAGTGTCAAGATTTATTATTTTCTTATATCATATCAAATTGATCTAGCACCATGTATGGAAAATCCATCATTTGTTACAAATCAGGTGACTATATGAAGGTCTCTTTCTGCCCTCTTTTGTTATGTTGGTTCATTTGTCTATCTTTTTGTGACTACTATACTGACTTAAGAGCTATATTATCAATTCTTGATATCTTTATATTTCTGTCTTTGATCCTTTTTAAAGATAGACTTGGCTATTTTTGGCCTTTTGCATTTCAGCTTAAATTTTAAAATCCATTTGTCCATTTCCACATATACCCCATAAACCTCTGATAGGGTGATTTGGATTGTGTTGAATCTATAGATATAGATCGTTTTGGAAGCATTACATGTTTATAATACTGAATCTTCAAATTATGAACATAGTACTTACCTCCATTTAATTAGATCTTTATTTCCCTTCATAATGTTTTATTGTTTTTAGTATAGTGGTCTTGCATAGCTTTCACTGATTTATTCCTAAATATTGGATGTTTAACAATTTTTAAACTATGGAACTACACGACAAGAGAATAGCATAGAGCAGTGGTTCTCAGTGGGAGGTGACTTTGCTTCCAGGACAACTTTGGCAGTGACTGGAGACATTTTTGTTTGTCACACTTGAGGTAGCACTGGTGACATATCTTGGGTGAAAGTCAGGGATGCTGTTAAACATCCTGTAATGCCCAGGTCAGTCTCCCACAGTGAAAAATTTTACAGCTGAAATGTCAGTAATACCACTCCCAAGAAACTTCAGTATAGAGTTAAGAATTTCAAAAACAAAAGTTACTTAATATAGTCATTATTTTTTATACAATGTTCAGTGGTTTTCATATGTCATGCACATCATGATCTATAGTGACATTTTCATCACATTAAAAGTTATTCTTTCCGGGCACCTGGGTGGCTCAGTTGGTTAAGCGACTGCCTTCGCCTCAGGTCATGATCCTTGAGTTACAGGATCGAGTCCCACATCGGGCTCCCTGCTTCTCCACTGACCTCTCTCCTCTCATGCTCTCTCTCTCTCTTCCTAAAAAATAAATAAGAAAAATACTTTTTAAAAAAAAGTTATTCTTTCCAACTAGGGTGTGAATAAAGCTTGGCATTTTCAGAATTTTATAAAAAAGGTGCTATAATTGTTGGGAGATAATTCTCCATGGGTTTTGGGTTTTCTGAGCAAAAGACATAGACCATTTTTGTTAAAGGATCTTTGCATAAGAGACAGCATAAAGGAGAGGTTCCCCATAGAGAGTTGGAGATATCTCTCCCTGGAGATATCCCAGGGTAATAAAGCTAGAGACCTTGGCCTTCCTTCCCTGGAGATTGTTTGCTTACATTTAGTGTAATAAAAGATAATCTCTCTCTATGGGGGGATAGGCAGGTTTGTTAGCAGTCTCCTTATAAGATTAGGGGTTTCCTAGGTTCACTGTTCCTCAGCTGTGACACAGATCCACAGTATGCCTGGTATCCACCTCCAGTTGGATGCCCCATGGGACTTGGATGCCCCATGCTGCCTGCTATGCTGTGAGTAATAATGCTGCCTAAATCAGTTGGGGCTTGTTGTCTCTTTACTGGCTGAATCTATAGATTTCATCTCTTGGCTATTGTAAATAGTGCTGCAATGCACATGGGGTGCAAGTATCTTTTCAAATTAGAAAACACAGGTTTTTTTACATGAAAGTCCCTCTTACAAAGCTTTCACAGATTTTTTTTTTTAAATAAGCCTAATACACTGCTGTGACTTGTGATTGGGATGCCCTATTATATAACTTCAGGAATCACTGGATTCTATGATGCCCCAATGAGTTTGTGCCTAAAGCAGCACTAGTTGCCCGGCAGAAAGATGGAGAAGAGGAGATGGGGTACTGCCATTCTTGTTGCAACAAGCCCTGTAGAACTCTTTACCTCTCAAAATCCTGTGTATTTGCAATTTTGATTAAAACAAACATAACTCTGCATTTGCAACGTTGATTAAAATAAAAGCTATATTTTTAAAACTGTGGTAGATGGGCTGAATAAAATGGACATAACCGAAAATGGAATGAATGAACATGTAAGATTAATCCTAAAGAGTCTCTCAAACTTAGAGGTAAAGGATTAAAGCAAAAACAAAACCAAAAAGAAACAAAAACAACCAATGAAAGAGAAGTTAAGTGACATGGAAGATAAGGTCAAAAGTTCCTACAGCATCAAACAAAAATTCCAGACCAAAAGAATGGAGATAATGGAAGAGAGAGAATCTAAAAGAAGAGCACTCTGATTCAGAAGAGTCAAGTCTTTGGAATGAACAGACCTAAGAATGCCAACCAGGACTAGAGAAACAGTTCCTACTCCTAAATGTGTAAAAAGGGGGGAAAACATCTTAAATTTTTCTAGTGAGAAAGACTAGATTACCTACAAAGGAATAAGAATCAGTTTAACATCAGATTTTTCTTTGATACCAATGGATTCTAGGAGACAACAGAGAAATATCTTGAAGGATGGTGTCAAAGTTAGCTTCCTTTAGAGCCCCCAAACATGGCATTCATACACACATACACATATAATACACATATGAGATGGTAGCAAATACTATTGATTGAGGAAAGGAGTGATTGGTTAAAAGTTTTATTACTGAAGGTTGCCTGGGTGGCTCAGTCAGTTAAGCATCTGTCTTCAGCTCAGGTCATGATCCCAGGGTCCCGGGATGAGCCCCATGGTGGGCTCCCTGCTCAGCAGGGAATCTGATTCTCCCTCTCCCTGTGCCCATCCCCCTCCACTCATGCTCTGTTTCTCACTTTCTCTCTTTCAAATAAATAAAATCTTTTAAAAAAAATTTTTTTTTTAAGATTTTATTTATTTATTTGACAGAGAGAAATCACAAGCAGATGGAGAGGCAGGCAGAGAGAGAGAGAGAGGGAAGCAGGCTCCCTGCTGAGCAGAGAGCCCGATGTGGGACTCGATCCCAGGACCCTGAGATCATGACCTGAGCCGAAGGCAGCGGCTTAACCCACTGAGCCACCCAGGCGCCCTAAAAAAGTTTTATTATTGAATTTTAACTTTATATAGCTGTTATCAGAAAAATAGCCAGTACTAATATAGAGTTTACAATGGACCAAGAACTTAAAAATTTACATATATTAAGTCAATTAATCCTTATTACACCTATGAGGTAGGTACTAGCATTATTCCCACTAATAGACGAGAAAACTGAGGCATAGAAACGATCAGTGACTTTCTTTCAGTCTCCAGCTAATAAATGATAGAGCTGAGATTCAAACCCTATTTTTTTTAAAGATATTATTTATTTATTTGAAAGATAGAGATCACAAGCAGGCAGAGAGGCAGGCAGAGGGAGAGGAGGAAGCAGGCTCCCTGCTAAGCAGAGAGCCCGATGTGGGGCTCTATCCCAGGACCCTGGGACCATGACCTGAGCCGAAGGCAGAGGCTTTAACCCATTGAGCCACTCATGCGCCCCAAACCCTATTTTTATTTTGGAATTTAATGAGGATTTTCTTGCAAATAAATATTCCGTTAGTTTTTGTAAATATTCAGTAGGCAATTGAAAAGAAGGTGCTTGGGGTACCTTTTAGATGTTATGTTTTGTTTCTATGTTCCAGGATTTTTTCATAGTTCTATATACTTTTTTATGCTTACTCATCCTTGAATGTTTAAAGTTTTATGTATGCTTTCCATTTGTTCCCAAACAGGATGAGCTAATTCTTCTTGGCTCCCTGCCTGTGTATTTGGATGCTGTTATAATCCTCTTCTCATATCTTAAACTGAAGCATGGTTACCTTCTGGCCGCCTGAAAAGAATGCGGAATGAGCCAGCTGGCAAGGAATGTCACCCCTGCAAGATTTTTTCCCAGTGTTTTACAAAGCCACTGTCCCAAGGGGCCAAAGGTTATTTAGCCTTTGTCCTTGCCTCCTTCCCGGTGAACAGCCAGACTCCATATCCATATCTGAGAGGAGTTTGCCATTCAGAGTAAAAATTCTCCCTTTTTGCCTTAGTCCACTTCAAGAAGCATTGGGAAAGGAGAGTCAGAAGACTGGGCTAACCCCTCACTCTTCTCTGGAAGGGTTCTGGTTGTCTATTGCTCTATAAAATAACCCCAGCAATCATTGACTATTGTCATCTCTCCTGATTCTGGTGAGCCACTGGGCTTAGCCAGGTGGTTCTTATGCGGGGTCTCTCAGCTGGCTTCCAGAGAAGATGAGGGAATCCTCTCAAAGCCTTTTCTATCCACATGTCCGGCAGGCACTGGGAAGTACTTGGGAAGTTCAAACTGCCAGGGTGGGAATAGCAGGGGCTTCTCTGCCTCTCTCTTTAGCCTCCTGGGCTCTGTCCCTGTGCTCTGTGCAGCTTGGTGTCCTCAGGGAAGATCTGCTTGCTTCACACAGCCCTCGAGGCTCCACAGGCATTTTTTCTGAGCAAGAGAACTAGACGGAAGCTGTGTCAGCCTTGAGAGGGGTGCCTGGGTGGCTCAGTGGGTTAAGCCCCTGCCTTTGGCTCAGGTCATGATCCCAGAGCCTGGGATTGAGTCCTGCATTGGGCTTTCTGCTCAGCAGGGAGCCTGCTTCTCCCCAACTCTCTCTGTCTACTTGTGATCTCTGTCAAATAAATAAATAAATAAATAACGTCTTTAAAAAAAATAAAGACTCAGCCTTGAGAGCCACACAATGTGTCACTTTTCTTGGGCCAATACACTCTGTCACAGGAAGTTTGGCACAATTTTGTTGAATTAATAAATGACTGTATACCATCAATAGTAATACTTATTTACACCTACTGTCTGTGACTATCTAACTGATAGAGCTGTTGTGAGGATTTATTGACTAAAACTGTATATCTAAAGTACCTGAAATAGTGACCGGCACATAGTAAGTGCTCATACAGATGTTAGCTATACTCTACAGTTACAGAGAATTAGAGATCAATAACAATAGTGTCCACTGAACAATCTTCCCTGCCATTCAGTTTCGATTGTCTATTCTACTATTCAATAACTTAAAAAAATATATTGGTTTACCTACTTGTTTCAATGGAACATACCATCTGAAAGCTTCCCAAGAAAAGATAGACAGAAGATCAACTTTTTGAAATCTTGCATGGCTGAAAATAACTTTATTTACCCCTATGCTTGACCAATAGCTTGAGTGGCTATGAGAATCTATGCTGGAAATAATTGTCTCTCAGAATTGTAAAGGCATTATTCCTTAGTCTCTCAGTTTGATGTGTTGCTGTGGAGAAATATGATGCCATTCTGGTTCTTGATCCTTTGTATTGTAAGGGTCAATGGCAGGTTGCTCCAAGATGGCTGCTTGGCACAAACATTATTTGGAGTTAAAAGCAATCAAAACCCAGCTGCTTTGAGAAATGCTCTTTACCTCTTCCCCAGCTGCCTGCCTATACTAGGAAGAAAGCTATTAACAGATTTCCTCTTTACTTGAGAGAATTACCTACATAATAGGGCAACTTTTGTTTTCCAAATATCTCCTCTCACCTTCCTGCTAATGGTCTTTCTCCCCTTTGTATCCTCAGACTCCTACCTCTTCTTAGCTCCTGTAAGTGTCATCATGTAGCCTTCCTATCTTTGGAATTCTCATGTCTGTGTGGATTTCCTGTATGTATGCTATTAAATTTGACTTTCTCGTGTTAATCTGTCTCATGTTGATTTGATTCTTAGTCCAGCTCGAAGGACCTTGAAAGGCAGAAGAAATTCTACCCCTCCCCTTCAGTAACGCAACCTCATTTTTCCCTCTGGGTGCTTGTCAGATCTTCTCTGTTTCCCTGGTCTTCTGAAATGTTATCATGATATACCTTGATGAGATTCGGTTTTTGTCCATTGTGCTGGGTTCAATATGCATTTTCAATTTGGAAACTTAACTTGTAAGTGTGGAGGCCGAGAAAAATCAAGGCCATGCCACCTCAGGTTTAGCCTTAGCATCAGTACAGCCATCTCAGACCCCTGTGCCCAAGGGCTGAACTTTCTCCTGCTATACTTTAGTTCTAAGGAACCTCACCCTACTTTAGTTCCAGGAAGCCCCACCCTACTTTAGGAAGCGCCACCCTGCTTTGGTTCCAGAGACCCCCACCCTGCTTTAGTAACAGGAACCCATAAATACCCCTGCCTTAACTAAGCTTGGGGTCCAAGTCCCTACTCCGCTGTGTGGGGTGTACTGGAGCCCAAGCTTAAGCTTGTCGAATAAACTCTCGTGTGATTGCGTTGGTGCTTGGCTCCTGGGTGGTCTTTCGGACGCAAAAACTCGGGCACAACAGTAAGCAGAAAGAATTAGGGGTCTTCAAAAAAAGGCAGACATAAGTTTCTTGACATAAGAAACGTCATTTCAGGCCCCTCCACTACCTTGTGAAAGAATGTTTAAGATCAAGGGGTGCCTGGGCGCCTGGGTGGCTCAGTGGGTTAAAGCCTCTGCCTTCAGCTCAGGTCATGATCCCAGGGTCCTAGGATCGAGCCCTCCTTTGGGCTCTCTGCTCAGCGGGGAGCTTGCTTCCCTGCCTCTCTGCCTATTATGATCTCTGTCTGTCAAAGAAATAAAATTTTTTTTTAAATCTTAAAAAAAAAAAAAAAAGAATGTAAGATCAGTCACTCTTAGGCCAGTAGATGACCTAATCATATCAGGGACAATAAATCAGTGGTAAAACTCCCAGGGCTAATTCAAAAATGAAGACTGGCCTGTTGTAGTTCTCCTTTGCAGGATCTTAAACTTCTTCTTTTTTTTTTTAAAGATTTTATTTATTTATTTGACAGAGAGACACAGTGAGAGAGGGAACACAAAAAGGGAAAGTGGAAGAGGGAGACGTAGGCTTCCCCACTGATGTGGGGCTCAATCCCAGGCCTCTGGGATCATGACCTGAGCTGAAGGCAGCTGCTTAACGACTGAGCCACCCAGGGGTCCCTGGGTATTAAACTTCTTTGAGTGCTCAGATAACAGACCAACTGGAGACAGAAAACTGATGACGCTGACCTTTGCCAGCCAGCTCTTGTGATTTTGACCTGGACTCTCTTATCTTTTTTTTTTTTTTTAATTTAAATTCAATTGGCCAACTTATAGTACATCATTAGCTTCAGATGTTGGACTCTATTGCCTTAAAATGACCTTTACCCCAAATCCCTGCCTAATTCCTCATTGCACAAACCCTTGCAGGAATATGTGTGAGCGCTTAACTTATAACATCCCCCACTGCTCGGGAGACACTACTGTGGGAAATATTCACCCGATGTTCTCTTTTACATGTTACAAGTAAAACCCTTTCTTTTCGTAGATGATGGATTGGTTGTGTCTTTTGTCTCAATACTCACCAAGAGGCAAAGCCGGTTTCAGGTAGCAATATCCTGTAGTTCTAAAAATATATAATTGGATTATTTAATTGATTTCTTCTCTATTTCCCAGATGTCTTGGGCTGGTTTTCAAATACTCTTATCTTTCTCTCCTTTTTGCCTGTTGTCTATACATCCTAGGATATTTCCTTAATTTTGTCTTCTTACCACTGTACTGAGTTTTTCATTTTGGCTATATTTTTTTTTAAGATTTTACTACTTATCAGAGAGAGTAAGAGAGAGAGAACACAAGCAGGGGGAGTGGGAGAGAGAAAAACAGGCTTTCAACTGAGCAGGGAGTCTGATGCAGGGCTCAATCCCAGAATCCCGGGATCATGACCTGAGCCAAAGGCAGACACTTACCCGACTGAGCCACCCAGGTGCCCCCTTGCTATCATATTTTTAATTTACAAGAACTCAGTTTGGTGCTGTGAGTGTTCTTTTTTTTTTAGAGACTCTATTCTGTTTTTATTCTAGTTCTTTTTATTTCTCAAGGGAAATTGATAATCGATTTTTAGAAGTTTTCTTCTCTCTACATACTCTGTTTCTTTGAAGTTTCTTTTTTCCTGTTCTGATTTATGTCAGATCCCCCTCTTAAATTCTGATGACTTTCAGCTATCTGTTCTTAATGAAGAGTGTCAGATTTAGCAAAACTAAACGAAACAGGATACATAGTTAAATTTGAATTTTAGATAAACAATGTTTTGGATCAGTGTATCCCATGCAATATTTAGGACATACTTATGGCATGTAAGTATTCTATATTTTAGTAAAGAATTATTTATTGTTTACCTGGAATTCCATTTAACAAGGTGTCCTCGATTTTATCCAGCACCCCTAAAAGTGAGATCTTAAATGTGACCCGTACGCTATGTGCAGGTGGGTAGGTCTTCACTAGGATAAGTTCACTAAAGGGTTGCTCTAGTTTCATGGAGTACCTGATGGTCTTTGTAGGTCTTTACTCTCCCCAAGGAAGAATATTCCAAACTCCACATTCTGGCTGCCAGTAGTGCAGAAACCACATAAGGAAGAACACTGACCAGCTCAATATTCCTCATACTACGTTTCATATAGATACTCAATTTCAGTGCGATTTCCCTTGCTAAGGGTGGCTGCTGTTTAAATAGAAAACCACAGGCCCAAAATGGCATCACTTAGGATGAGCCTCCAAGTCATTAAACCAAGACTTAATACCTAACCTGACTGCAGTTCTACCAGACCCCCACCCCCAGGAACGTAACCTTTAACCAGTCGTGGAATTTCCTGATTAACACTAGGAAATTTACTGATAGACCTCATCTGTTCCCCTTAGGAGGGCAACCTTCTCTAAAACAATGGATTCTTTGCTAATAATTTCCTTTTTTCCACTCTCTCCCAACCTTTAACAATCTTTCCCTTTCTGTAGCCCTTCTCAGTGCTAGATAGGGCACTGCCTGATTCACGAATCAATTAATAAAGCCAAGGGGATCTTTAAAATGTACTTGGCTGAGTTTTTGTTATTTAACACTGCAAAATTTTTGTTAGTTCCCCCATTCAGGGTGGAGCCCAATTCTCCTTCCCTTGAGTCTGGGCTAGCCTTAGTGATTTGCATGACCTATAGGATGTAAGAAGCCTACTATTTCCTGGATCTCTTGGACCATCCTTTCTGGGAGCCTGAGCCTCCGTGTAGGAAATACGACGACGCCGGAACTGCCATGTGGAGAGAGCATGCTTAGTCAGATGCTCTGGTGGCCAGTGCCAGCCGAGGCCAGCCTCCCAACTCCCCTTGCCATGATACCAAACATGTGAGTGAAGCCTCCAGACTGACCTCCCTCCCTGTCAGCTGAATACCACAAGGTGACCTTTGTTGATGTCATGTGGAACAGAGAATTGCCCAACCCATGAGATCATGAGATACCATAAAGTGGTGGTTGTTTAAAATCCCCCAAGTTTTGAGGTACTTTGGGAAGGAGACTTAAATAACCAGAACAACTTGACTACATCCAGTATGCCCCATTCAGGAGACCCTCTGCTTTATGCCCTCCAGAGATATAGTTTCAATCTTTTGCCAAAGTGGGAGAGGGGTGGTGGCCGCGGTGTGGTCTTGGGGATTCTAGAGACTTAGACAAAATCCGCTGGTTCTATTCTTAAGTCTATAACCACTTTCAGAAGCACCCTGATGTAGCAAGACCTACATAGTCTGAGAAGTTCTGCCATACTATGTCACTTCTTGACCTACTTGACCTGGCTTGATCTACTCTGGGCTCGGGAGTCCCCTTTTCTCAGGTCTGCTAGGTCCATGATCTAGGTCTATCTGCTTTCCACCTTCCAAAATCTCGTTCTTTTTCTTCTCTTATTACCTTGTTCTTGTGAGATTTTTAAAAAATCTGCTCTTGTTTTATTTGAATTTCAAGAGAGGGGAGGCAAAAGCATGTGTTCATTCTGCTATCTTTAAAGGCTCCTTTGAGAAGTGAGTTGGGGAAAATTGGAAGGGAAGATGAACCGTGAGAGATGGGACTCTGAAAAATAATCTGAGGGTTTTGGAGGGGAGGGAGGTGGGAGGTTGGGTGAGCCTGGTGGTGGGTATTACGGAGGGCACGTATTGCATGGAGCACTGGGTGTGGTGCATAAACAATGAATTCTGGAACACTGAAATGAAATTAAAAAAATAAATACAATTTTTTAAAAAAAGGCTCCTTTGAGTCTTTAATTTCAACAATGGTATTAATTTTTTTAATACTCTGTCTTAGATCAGTCTCCCTAGAAGCAGAGACCGAGATGGAGATTCTTGTGTAAGTGCTTAACTTATGTGCTCATTCTTGGGAAACCCTGTACTTGACACGAGCAGGAGAGTGCAAAGAAGCAGCAGAGCACAGATGTAGTTTCTATAGAAATTTAGCTCTAGTCCAAGCCCACAGGAGCTCTAGACTAGGAAGGGTATCACAGATTTACTTCTGACCTTTTGTACCCAGAAAGTTAGCTTTGGACTGTGGCTCTTCAACCCCATGTGAGGGCATTTATAGGAGAAAAGGGCAGTTGTGAGCTAGGTGTACCTGCCTGGCAAAGGTGATCTTGGCAGAGAGCATCAGCTCCATTCTCAAACCTTTTATTTATTTTTAGAGTAGCCTAATTGTTACTTTTTATTTATTATTTTTTTAAGATTTTATTTATTTATTTGACACAGAGAGAGAGAGAGAGAGAGATCACAAGTAGGCAGAGAGGCAGGCAGAGAGGGGTAGGGGAGGAAGCAGGCTTCCTGCTCAGCAGAGAGCCCCCTGTGGGGCTGGATCCCAGGATCCTGAGATCATGACCTGAGCCAAAGGCAGAGGCCCAACCAACTGAGCCATCCAGGCGCCCCAATTGTTACTTTTTAAGGAATGCAGTAGTCTCTCTAATTACTCTACTCTGAGGAAAGGAATGATCCTGTTTCATTCTTTTTCATCCTGATTTTGTTTCCTCTAGATTAGTTCATAAACGGAAGCTGGAAACTTTAAGTTATCAAAGCAGAGAAAAGGGGCAGAACGAGGTCTAGAATCTAAACCACTCTGATTTTAAAAGCCATGTTCTTAGAAGACCATGTCAAAACTCCTCCTTTTGCTAAATCCTCCCGAATTAACGTAACCTCTCTGGCTTTAAGGGTGCAGTAGCCACTTGGATTTTGCTCTATTGGATAGCAAACACACTCCCCCAAGCTACCCTCCCTCTGTTAAATAATATCCGAATTTGCGGGTAGGCTCAAAGGATTCATTCTGCAAGCACCAAACACCTACTATGTGCTGAAACCGATACTAAGCACGAGTGCCAGGACGACCTAGGCTTAGTAGGTGCCTTCAAGAGGCCAGAGTCACTCGGGGAGGCAGAAAGGAGCACATACAACTGGTCTACAGGGCCTGAGCGCCTCTCCCGGGCCCAACCTAGGGGCTAACCACCAGTTCCAAACTCTGGTCATTTACTGGGGGAGAAGATAAAGAGCTGCTCTGCACTCCTATTCCCGAAGGTCTCCTTCCAAAGGAAAGGGAACTCCATTTCCTCAAGGGAGATGGGGAGCTGCTGGGGCCTTTGGGTGGGTATTTGTTTTAATGTGCAAGAGAGAAACAATGTGCCTTGGTGATTTCTCTCCCCACTGCTCTGGCCCAGACGGGGCGAGAGAAAATGCAGTTTCCTCGGGAGGAAGCTGCGATTCGCGGCTGGACTCTGGCCCCAGCGGCCGCAGGGCGGATACTCGCACCTCCGAGAGTGTTGGGGCGCCTGGAGCCGCAGACCCGGAAAGTCCAAGTGCTCGGATTCCGCCGAGGGAGGCGCGGGGCTGGACGGGGCGGGGCAGGCGGTGCTATCCCGGAGGGCGACGAGACCGCAGAGCCTGGACGGCGGGTCCGGTCCCCGGCGGGGCTCGGGCACGTGCCGGGGGCGCAGCCCCAGGCTCAGGGGCAAGGCTGGTCCCCAGCTGGGCGCCAGGCGCTGCGGTCCCGGGCCCAAGCTCCAGGTGCGCTTCGTCCCCACCCCACCCCACCCCACCCGGAGGATTTTCCGGTCCCGTGTGCAGAGGGACAACCAGGAACTCGGACTCAGTCTCCACCCCGAAGTGGGGCGGGTCCGCCCGGGATAAGACCCGCTGCCCGGCCCCTCTAGGGTGTGATCTGACCGGTCGCAGGGGACGAGCGCAGCCGCATTTCGGCTCGAGCGGTAAGGGGGGACCCGGGCCGGGGGTCCTGGGCTCGGGGAAGGGGTCGCAGCACCCTCGGGGGGACAGCCGTGTGCCGCGCCCAGGAGGGGGTGCCGGCCGCCGGTCTGCGGGCGGGGCTTAGGCGGCCAAAGGGTGGAGCGGGCGCCGGCAGCCCCGGCGGGTATCCCCCCGGCACGGTCCAGAAGGAGACCGGTCGGAGACCACAGCGGTTATTTATTGAGTTCCATGTGCCAAGAACTGTGCTGGCTTCAGGTATTAACAAGAAAGGACTGAGTTAGTACTCCTTGCATATGACTCAGTCTAATACCCAAGTTTTCTTTTTACTTCTTTCTTCTCTCCTTTTAAGACACTTACTCAGTTTTCCTAGTTTCTTACCCTTTCCCTCCTCATGTATCTAATGCCCTCAGTAGACTGGCTGGCTGGCGCATGGAAATCTGTTACTCTTTTTTTTTTTAGGATTTTATTTATTTGATACAGAGAGATCACAAGTAGGCAGAGAGGCAGTCGGTGGTGGTGGGGGGGAACAGGCCCCCTGCCGAGCAGAGAGCGATGCAGGGCTTGATCCCAGGACCCCGAGATCATGACCTGAGCCTTAGGCAGACGCTTAACTCTCTGAGCCACCCAGGAGCCCCGGGAATATGTTTTTCTTATGAGATCTATGACTTAAGTCTTCCAGGGGCCGTCTCACTGTTTTGTCTTGGCTTTGACTAGTGGGAGACTATGGGGCCAAAGAGGCTTTTGCTTTTCAACAATCTGGCCCGCTGTAAGTGCTCTCTGGGTGATGCGCGTTTGTGAGCAGCACTGAGTAACCCACACCTTCCATGACACTTCTGCTTTCTCCAGCTGACAGTGGAAAGAATGGATAGGGTCACCCCCTCCAAATTACCCATCCCACCTCCTCCTTACATTGCAGGTAACACTTCTGATTGCCAAACCTTAGCCCTTTCCTTCCCAGGGAATTTTCAGAAGACACAGGTGGAAGAGGAAGCAGGAATGAGATGGGTAATCACAGCCACCCAAAACGGGCTTCCTTCCAGAGCCCAGCCCTATCTGGTCAAGGCCAGATCCCTTAGATTCAGCTCAGGCCAGATTTCTCTTGTTTTGGGGGAAGCACACGCGCACACACACACACAGAGGCACATGACTGTTAGATCAAGGGCATATGCGAATTTCCCTCCTAAATATTTTAATATTTGGCTAGGGATCATTTTTCTCTGGAAGCAAGTTAGAGAGTAACATGCACAGTCAAGTCAAATCACACCAGTTCTCAGCATCTGAAGAATGAGCTCCCTGGTTACCCTCAGACTTACGGCCTTTGGCCCATTTCTTTATGTCTATCCACTTACTTGTTTTCCCCATCCTGATCTTCTGCTTGTCAGGGAAGCCCAGTCGTCTTTAATAATGAGTGCCAGGCACTGCCAGGGAATAACTGAAGCTTCAGAATAAACCAAGGGCCTGGGGTTGGGGGGTGGGTCACTCTTACCTCGATCTTTGAGATTAAGAACAACCAGATATATTTTGGAGTAGAATTCAGAATTTATATGTTTTATTATAAAACAAGAAACTTAAATTTATTTGGGGGCTGTGATTTGGCCCAAACCTAGCCTTTGAGGGTTTGCTCTCACTAGAATTAGGGCTACTGTGGAGGCAGTGGGTGCCACCATGTCCTACCTGGAGGAACTTTGAATAACAGTCATCCTTGGTTCCTCATTTAATTGTTATTTCAACTTGCGGGTTCCTAACCTTGTTTCACAGATGAGGTGGGTGAGGGGACACAAGTTAATGGCCCTCAATTCTTGAGGGACTTGGCATGTGGACCAGAGAATAAACTCACTCCTTGTGGTGTTGGGCAGAGCTGGGTTGGATGGTGCATTCTGCTGGATGTAAGAGTGTGGCTTTTGAAACCCCTTGGCTGGGTGGACTTGGAGATGGAGAGCTTTCTCAACAAGAGGTGTTTAGGTGGGGGCCTTGTAGCCCCTTTTGGATGGGGCTGTTAAGGGTGGAAGGTTAAACTAAGATGACCTCTGAAATCATAGCTTTGTCACTTCAGGGTACATCAGAATTCCTCAGGAAGCTCAACAACATGCATATTCTTAATGCCACTCACCCCTGATTCTCATCCAGTGTGACAGAATTGGGCCCAGGAAAATGCATATTTAATAGGCTCCCTGGATGATTGCGATTCAGATGTTTCTTGGACCTTGCTTTGAGAAACTAAGCTTTAGAAAGACTTATATGAATATATGCATGCTTGATAAATTGAGTAAAGTATTAACGAAAACATGGGGCTTAAAGGAACTTAGGCCTGTCGTTATGCTGTAAATAATATGGTAAAAGCTGACATTATTCCCATTCTCAAGGACAGCTTTTTATTATGCCCTATCACATGAAATTCCCCACATAGTTTTACAATGTTTGACACCCCTAGACCAAATAGAGGGTTTAAACCAAAGAGGCCTTGTTTATTTTTAAAACTTAATTGAACCTGAGATGGATTACTATATTAAGAATAATGTACCTAGGAATTTAGGATTTGTTAGGCCTGTTGCTTGTTTTATTGGGAGTAGCTTGTTAGTGTTCACTTGTGTCTGCACTGGACTAAGAGCTTTTGTTACAGGAACCTAAACCATCACCTTTGAAGAATTGTTTTTAAAGGTTCAAGATGTTTGAGGTCAGTAAATTGCCATATTGTTTCTTGGTCCAGATTGCTAGACAAAGAACCCGAGGGAATGTTCTTAGCAGAATGAACCGCAATCAGCTGGAGAGATAAATTGCAGCTATAGGCCAAACTATAATTTGCTCTAGAAAACACCTTCATCAAACCTCCCCCCCATCATTAATCCTTTAAGGCCTACAGTATGAATGGCCCGACTTCTAACAGAGCTACAGGTCTCAAGAGTGGCCTTTTGTCAGGTCCAGTAGAAAGACCTTCCTGCCCTGTGGATTCATTTCTCTGGGTTAAGGCTCTCGTCCCCCCTGTCCTGCCCCCCTATCAGAGGTAACATTAGATTATTACCAGAAACTAACATAGAAGGGCTGGTTTGTGAGTGGGAACAAGTTCTCCTGATTTATGTGTACTTGAGTCATCTCCCCTTTAGGAAGTCCTTACTAGATACAGCCCTGCTAGTATAATCAGTCCCTGGCATCCTCCCTCTCACGTCTCTCCAGGGAGCATTTAGGAAGGTCTTTTCTGGGTCCTACCTTGCTTCAGCTTCTGCTGTTGATGCTTTTGGATGCTATACAAGAATCCGTTTGACTCAGTACTTCTCATCCTTGTTAGTTACATACCCCTTTGAGAATCTCAGTAAAGCTATGGATTGTCTCTTGAGAAAAAGAAACACATATTTGACATTGTTCGTATAATTTCAAGGGGATGGACATCTGTCCAAACCCAATCATGGTACCTAGCAGGTACGTAGATGGATTTGCTCTGAAATTTGGTGGCTTGTCAAAATTTTAGAATGGATTTGCCTTTGTTCTGGCAATTTGAATTCTGAATTTATCATAAAGATATACTTGGATATGTGTGTAGAGGCTTGTGTACAAGGATATATATACATTGCAGCATTGTTTATAGCAACAGATTGGAAATGAACTAAATATCTGTCACCAAGGGGTGGTTAAATTATGGAACATCCATTCAGTGCAGTATTGTGCAGCTGTTAAAAAATGATGCAGCTTGACAGGAATAGATTTGGATGATATCAAAGAATCTTTTTAAAAAACACTTTTTAAAAAAAATTAAAATATAGGGGCTCCTGGGTGGCTCAGTGGATTAAGCCTCTGTCGTAGGCTCAGGTCATGATCTCAGGGTCCTGGGACCGAGCCCTGCATCGGGCTCTCTGCCCAGCAGGGAGACTGTTTCCCCCTCTCTCTCTGCCTGCTTCTCTGCCTACTTGGGGTTTCTCTCTGTCAAATAAATAAAATATTTTTTTAAGAAAAGTAAAATACAGGATTGCATAGTATGCTACTACTTTTTTTGTAAGAATGATGGAGACTATCGTCTATATGCTTGTTAATGCATTAAATATTTCTGATAGTGTGCATAGGAAAATTATCACAGTGGTTGCCAAAACAAGGTGGGGGGGCAAAGTTCATCCAGATTTATCACTTTATACCATTTATTATTATTTGAATTTTTAAAATCATATTCACATATTATCAATTTTTAAAACATATAGTTACAGATATCACCTACCCATTTGAAGAGAGAGAATGAAGTAGAAATGGAAAATAAATACATATTATCAAATTTTCCAACCTCAAAATTAATACATGATCATATATATATTTTTAATTTTTCTAAAGATTTTATTTATTTGACAGAAATCACAAGTAGGCAGAAAGGCAGAGAGGGGGAGGCAGGCTCCCTGCCGAGCAGAGAGCCCGATAAGGGGCTCGATCCCAGGACCCCAGGATCATGACCCGAGCTGAAGGCAGAGGCTTTAACCCACTGAGCCCCCCAGGCGCCCCTATATTTTCTTATTTGTATGCAAAGAATGATGCTTTGGTCTCCAGTGAGCTATAATAGCAATCGCTCGTTTCTTACACATTTCAATTGGGCTGATTTTTCATTTGGCTACACTCCAGCTAGTTCCAAAAAGAATGTAAGGTGCTATGAACTGCCTGATAGAGAAAGCCCTGAATTTACTTGGTCTGATCAGTTCCATATGTTTTTTTAGCTGCAGAAACAGAGACAGGAGTAGATGGGATAAGTCCCAGCCTGTAGACTAGATAGACTTGCTGGGATAGGGCCCTTGGTCAAAGTCCCAGCAGTGCTATCAGAACTTGGGTACTGAGGGACCTGGCCTTGGCTTCAGAGCTAGACTATGTCTTAGTCTGTGAGGCCCCTGCTTCTTCCTGTTGGAGGGTCCATGTCACAGATACGAATAGCTGATGTTTGCTCGTGTGTCCTAGGAGCCTGGCCCTGTGCCAAACAACTGGCATGTTATTTACTAAATTTTCATCTATAATACGTGGGTGCTCCCATTATCATCCCCATTGAGTAAGTGAGGAAACTGAGGCACAAACGGGTTCAGTAATTTGCTGGAGGTCACATGCTACATGCAAATGGTAGAGTCAGGATTTGAATTTGGCAGTCTGGTTCAACTTCCTGTGCTCTACCACCCTGTTGTCCTACATAGTGCAGTAAGAACAGGGAATCAGGGGCCCCCTGGGTGGCTCAATTAAACATCTGCCTTGGTTCAGGTCATGATCCCAGGGTCCTGGGATTGAGCCCTGTGTCGGGCTCCCTGCTCAGCGAGAAGTCTGCTTCTCCATCTTCCACTCCCCCTGCTTGTGTTCCCTCTCTTGCTGTATCTCTCGTCAAATAAAGAAATAAATAAAATCTTAAAAAAGAATGGGGAATCAGCCTGAAAAGGCAGGGCTGGGAGTTTAAGCTGGCTGTGGGGCTGGACTCTTTCAGAGGGGGAGAGGTAGAAACCTGTGTCCGTACCACTTGTCTGAGATGAACTTGATGCCGACCTGGGTCATTCTAAATATCCAGGGGGGTCCCATGCAGTAAGTGAGTGAGGAGTGTAGCAGATATGAACCAAGACAATGTGCTGCTCTTGATTCCGGGGGCCCAGCCAGGTGGTAGCAAGACTTGGGGCAGCATTTAAAGACAGGGGAGACAGCCCAGCCCTTTGGGGAAGGGGCTTCAGGGGCGAGACAGGATGTCAACAGCTCCTGCCCAATGAATACAGGGCCACCCATCTATCATATAATGTGACAGGCCCTAGAGATTCGAAGGTAGAACACAGACCCTTTCCTTAGGGAGGTAAACAAGCAGATCAATAATTCAAAACTCATAGGACTGTATGATAAATGATTTGGTACACTTTGCACAGACCACAGAACAATAGAGGAGGTGCGCCTAACTCCATCAGGGGCGGGCAGAGAAGGCTTCTTGGGGGTGGGAGAGGAGAGATTTATGTACAGTCACAGGGATGACAAAGGAAGGCTGTTATTCACTGGAAGTATGGCCTGTTGATGAGAGCAGGGCTAGTTCCAGATGGGAGAGTGGGAGGACTCTCAGAAATGAAGGTCATTCTGTAGGCCTGTCGGGGACAGGACCAACCAGTCTTGGGGGACAGGTCCTGGAGGGTCCACAGTCGGAACTACTGTCCCCTATGGAGATCCTCATTTTCCTTTGTATCTGTTCTGCTGCTTAGTACATTTCTCTAATGCATGTTTTGTTTTAATAAAATGGAAGTGCTGGGTACCAGGAAGGAAATCCAGGCAGAGACTGAGCCTTGGAGAAACAAGACTCCCTATTTCCCTGTCCTACACATGGCCAACCGTTCAAGGTTCGGCATGGACACAGTCTTCTTCTCCATTTGACTTAATCTGAGTGAGGGGCCTCTCCACTATGGATACTCCTCTTTCCCTGTCATTCTCCCATCACAGGAATGTTCACGCCTTACTGTGTCTGATATCCAGCCTGGGCCACCCCCTCAGCTCTGAGCTGAGCTCCTCTGAGGGCAGGAACTACACAGCCCCCGTCCCCTGGCCTAGCACAGAGGGCGTGTGTCACTGTGTGTGCTGAATGAATGTATGATTTCCCATGGCCTAGAAAATTGAGTCCAGTGTCCAAGCTCAACCTGTCACAAAATGACCCATTTGTGAAAATCACCTTTCCAGAATTTTGTCTCCCACCACTCTCTTCCGGGTTTAAGTCTCCAGCCCCACTCCAAATGAAGTGTTTTCCAAATCATAGCTGAAGCTTCATTTTTACTGTTCTCTCTCTGCCAGCAAAACCTTTCACTCTTGAAATCTGTCATTGGAAGCCTAAGTCAAATGAGAACATTTGACTAGGGGTGGGGCAGGGTGGGGACGGGCTCAGTCTCCTGTCTCCCACCTTGCAACTCTTGACAATAGTTAGCACCTGCTGCTTTGTCTTTGGATCGGCTGTTTGTCTTACTAGCTTACAAAGCTCTTTGGTAGTAAGATACTGTTTCCTCCATCTTTGTTTCTGTCACAGTGCCTGGTACCCGATGAGGCAAAATCAATATTTAAGGAAGGACTATGAGTAGGTCTGTACACCTGGTGAGCCGCAGTTTTGGAACTGGGGTCTCATCCAGGGACCACCTGTGTGAGAACCAGGGCCCGGAACAGGATGTGAGGGGGATCACCTGGGGTGCTTACTGAAAATGGGTTCAATAAGGTCTTTGGGCCCTATCCGAGATTTACTGATTCATGTTCTTGAGTACAGCATCCCTAAAAGCTGTATGTCTAAACACTCCTCAGGTGCTTTTGCTGCACACTAAAATTTGAGAACTTTTTCTAGGTATCGTGTTAGGTGTCTTACAGTCTATATTACAATTAGGATCCTTTTGAAGCATAGCTCCAGACATGGTGTCCTGATATCATCCAAGGCTAGAAGAAAGAAGGAAGGCTAATCTCTGTCTTTTTAATCTGGCAGAAGTCTTTCTCTGAAGCCTCTTAGTAGGCTTCTTCTTATTTCTCCTTGGCCTGAAGTGGGTCCTCTGGCCACTTGAAAACCATTTGTTGCTATTGGAATGGGGTTGCCTTGGACCAATCATTATTTCTTCCTGGGATGAGTACTACGTCCCTGGTTTTCCAAACCATGAAGACTCAGTGAAAGTTCTCTTAATGAGGAAAGAAGGTATGATGGGGGTTGACATATTAGTGATCTTCTCAGAAATGCTGCACAATAGTCACTACTATGTCACTTATATGTCAGCATAGAGTAGCTGTGTTAGGTGGAGTTAAATCTGGAGGGCAGAGCAGAGACTGGAATTTGGCTTATGTTCTGGATTCCCAGCCTCCTCTGTCCAGCTTGGAATGATCTCCATTACAGCCTCTTCTAGCATGTGGGAAGAGAATTGAATTCAGAATGTCACAGAAATCATAAAATAACAGGTCAGGTTTGCCCGGAGAAATGCATGTTTGCAGTGAATGGTTTCAAGAACTCCATGTAAATAATCTCTGACAAACACATTTCCTGACTCATATTTATACAAATACTTTAAAAAGTGTTAATTATGACTCTTCCCATTAATATAGTTTTTTCTGTTTTTTACCCCCATTCCCTTATACTCACTTGATGTATGATCAGGAATGGGAATCTACACTTAGGAATGACCATGGAGCATTTTGAGGACCTTTTTGAGCATCAGTAGTTAGAATCTAGAATCATTACTGTAGAGCAGTAGTTCTCAAATTTGAGAATGCATCAGAATCACCTGCCTAGTTGGCTTGATGGGTTAAGCCTCTGACCTGCTCAGGTCATGGTCTCAGGGTCCTGGGATTGACCCCCACATTGGGCTCTCTGCCTGCCTCTCTGCCTACTTGTGATCTCTGTCAAATAAATAAAATCTTGAAAAAAAAAAAAAAACCACCTGGTGGGCTTCTTACAAACCAAATTGCCAGACCCTACCCTCAGAGTTTTGTAGGTGTGGTGTTGGGCCCAAGAAAGTGCACTTTTAACAAGTTCCCAGTTTCTGATGATATTGGTCTGGAAACCACACTTTCATAAACACTGAACTGTGTGAACTTCTTTTAGGTTGAAATACTGGTCTATTATTTATTGAAAAGATAAACATAATTGTGGACTTGGCATATTCTACTCTTTCCAGGTTCTTTTGAGCTCCTTATTATAGCTGCCCTGGGGCCTCCCAGAGGAGGAGACTGGATTCCTTTTCTGTGTTTTGGTGAATCTGTGGAAGGCTTATTCCTTGGAACTGAGAGGGTGACACCCACACACCCTCCCTCTGGGCCAGGCATGGTTGTAAAATAACTGAGACACACAAGTTGAAATCAGATACGGTTCCACATATGACATACCTACTAGCCAAATTCAGAGACAAGAAGTAGAATGATGGTTAGCAGGGACTGAAGTAAGGGAGAAATGGGGAGATATTATTGAATGGATACAGAGTTTCTGTTTGGGATGATGGGAGAGTTCTGGAAATGGGTAGTGGGGATGGTTGCATGACATGGTGAATGTAATTAATACCACTGAAATGGGGTGCATGGGTAGCTAAGTGAGTTGAATATCCAACTCTTCGTTTTGGCTCTGGTCATGGTCTCAGGGTCTCGGGGTCATGGGATCAAGCCCCACATTGGGCTCCCTGCTTAACAGGGAGTCTGCTTTTCTCCCTCTGTCTCCACCCCTCCCATTCATGCTCTCTCTCTTCAATAAATAAATAAATCTTAAAAAAAAAAAGAACACTGAATTATACACTTAAAACTGGTTAAAATGGTAAACTTTGTTATGTTTATTTTATCACAATTTGAAAAAAGTCTTGCTTTCTTTACTATTCTGTCTCCCAGTAGTGTGCTGGAGCGTCCTATTAGCCTATTAGAAGTGATTGTTAGGGGACCTAGGTGGCTCAGTGGATTAAGCATCTGCCTTTGGCTCAGGTCATGATCCCAGGGTCCTAGGATTGAGCCCCACATCGGGCTCTCTGCTCAGCGGGGAGCCTGCTTCCTCCCCTCTCTCTCTGCCTGCTTCTCTGCCTGCTTGTGATCTCTCTTTCTCTGTCAAATAAATAAATATTTTTTTTTAAGAAAGTTTTTATTACAGACATTTCCCAACTTATTTCAGAGACTAAGACTATGGTTTGCTGCACTAAATTTTGTTGCAGATAACAGGTGCTTGTGTTACACATGTGTAGATTTGCTTTTGGATGAGATAACAGGGTGTTAGTTGACAGTTGCAGATTCATGAGTGAGTGGCTATCCTGGCTGCAACCAGGAACCCAGAGTAGAGCAAATGGGCAGCCTGGGAAGAGTAAGGGATCACCAGCATCAGTAATTCATAGGGTCCTTTATTCCTGGTATGACTGGTAGAGCCTTCTCTCAGTGCTAGACCTTGCTGGCAGTTCTCAGTACTGCCAGCAGACTGGTACTGCTCACAGAAGGCTGTTTTCTGCTCAGCGTTTGGGTTCTGTCACCCTTTTGGAATTAAGTTCTTAAAACATTGTATTTGTTTCTGAATAAATAATATTTGATAAACTGTTTAAAAAAAATACACCCAAGTGAGAGAATAGTAAAATGGACCTCTGTGTTTATTCATCACCCAGCTCAACAGTTACCAATATTTCACCAAAAAAGAGACTTTCCAACTATTTAAGTAATAAGAGGGAGGAATACAAAGGAAAAGATGGCCAGATATGATTGAAAGTTTTTCTCCCAAAATTTGGCTTTATTGAGTTAAAAGGATAGTATTAAATTGGTAAAATACTTAATAATACATTTTAGACATAAAATATTAAATTTTATAACATGGGAATAATTTCTGTAAGTTTTAGTAAAGCACCAAGATGCTAAAAATAGGTGACTTATCTAAAATAGAAACAGGTAATACACAAAGAACGGGAGTTGAAAAAAGGGAGTCCGTGTTCCTACTACTGATTTAAAAAAGCAAGTTAAATCAATAATAAGATTTAGTATTATACTCAAATATTATGTTATAAAGTAATAAAGCAAGCAAGTTTATGGCTAGCTGGGGTTTGGATGTCCTTGTAAATTTGGAGGACAACTGGAAATATACATAAGTATCAGATATCACAAGAAATACATCAAAAAGAAGAATAAAATATCTTGCAAAGCTAAATATAAATATTGTAGCTATGGTTTTAAAACCTGAACAATCAATAGTAGGGACATTGAATAAATTACAAGATATCAATATAATGGAAGAGTATAATTTTAGTACAGTGACCCATATGGTGATTGTGTGAAGTATGAAAAATTAAGAGGAAAGAGTAGAACACGATATCATATACATACTGTGATTACAATTAAAATATTGGCACAAATAGAAATAATAATAGATGGTAAGTTTACATTGTTTTAAAATGTCCTTCTCAGTGCTGAAAGTTGATGAAATAATTTACAAAATAAAAGGAAAGGGAAATAGGGGATTGCTTAAGGCCTCACAGACTCTACAGTTCTCTGAAAGTTAGTCTTTTCCATTCATTGTCAATGGAAAGATCCATAATTTTCAGCATTGCAATGGAAAATTTTACTTCTGTCTGTATTCTGGTGGGTTTATGAAACAAGTTTATCAGCTCACCCAGGCAATTTAATAACAGCTGGAGGGGAGGAGAGGTTAATAGTAACAGGTAAAATTGCCACTAACTGCCTTATATTGTTACCCACTATAAATTCCTGAGGTTGCTAAAACAGAAATAAAAGTTAATCAATAAACCAAATAATAAATTTTACTATATGTTATATTAAATTCTCATTTAATTTAAATTTACCAGATTTAAACTTCTGTTGCTATATTCTGTTGCTAAAACAGAAATAAAATTATAATAAATAAAGCAGATAAATTTTCTGTCATGTACATTTATTATCTTTACTATTCAAAAATAAGAAAGGTTTTTTTTTTTTTTTTTTTTTTAAGATTTATTTATTTGACAGAGAGAAATCACAAGTAGACAGAGAGGCAGCCAGAGAGAGAGAGAGAGAAGCAGGCTCCCTGCTGAGCAGAGAGCCCGATGCGGGACTCGATCCCGGGACCCTGGGATCATGACCTGAGCCGAAGGCAGCGGCTTAACCCACTGAGCCACCCAGGCGCCCAGAAAGGTTATTTTTAAAAAGCTAGCCAGTGTTTTCTGTTTTATCCTTCCTGTGATATTTCCTAAGGTGGTAATACTAAATTTTTTATGATCTCTGCAGATAGTCTCCATTTCTTTTAAAAGGATTCCTGGCTGGAGGATTCTATTTTTTATGAAAACAAAAAACCCCACAAAAACACTTTAGTTGAAACCAAACAATAGTGAAAAGAAAGATATTTAGATATGAGTTGGTGAGCCCTCTTAAATACATATGTATGTTTTACAAATCTAAAATGTCTTGCCTCTTGATTAAATAAAGGGAGGGAAAGAATTGATCATAGAAAATTTACCTGGGCCTGATATGCTGAGTACAAAATAGTTAAGCCAAACTCTTTAGTTTCACAGGATTTCTTGATGTTATTACACTAGTCATTTCCCCCTTCCTATTAATTAATTACTTAAAGATTTTATTTATCTATTTAGGAAAGAGGGAGCACCAGTGCGGGGAGGGACAGAGGGAGAAGGACAAGCAGACTCCCCACTGGGTAGGTGGCTTGACCCAAGCCTCCATCCCAGGATCCTGAGATCATGACCTGAGCCTAAGGCAGACCCTTAACTGAGTGAGCCACCCGGGGCCCCTCCCGCCAATTTAGATAAGTATTATTTTGCCAAATAGTGAGGGTGCCCCTTAGTTCCCTGAGCTTTCTTTTGAATAATTACACCGATTATTTCCAGGAATAGGCCATCCCTTTAAATATTCTGAGGCCTAATTCCTTTTCTCTTCTTCTCTATAGCATTTTGTCCTAGGCCACATTTTGTGTTTTTCTTTCTATTTTTTTAACACATGGGGAAATGAAAGCACTAAGATGAGCAAGGTTTTTTTTTGTGTGTGGTATTTAAAAGTAATCATCTGGTCATTCACGTGAAGTGTTTAGAACAGTATGTGACACATAGTACAATAAGCATTCAGCAATAGCTGTAATCATTTTTATTAAACAAGGCCAAGTGTGTAGAGCAGTGGTATGCAGTAGAAGGGCAGAGCAAGGCACAAACATAGGTCTGAATTATCTAGTAGTCACATTTTATTTTTATTTTTTATATTTTTAAAGATTTTATTTATTTATTTGACAGAGATCACAAATAGGTAGAGAGGCAGACAGAGAGAGAGAGGGGAAGGAAGTAGACTCCTTGCCGAGCAGAAAGCCCGATACGGGACTTGATCCCAGGACCCTGATACCATGACCTGAGCCAAAGGCAGTGGTTCAACCCACTGAGCCACCCAGGCACCCCTAGTAGTCACATTTTAAAAAGTTAAAAGAGACAGGTTAAATGAGATTTAATAATATGGATTATTTTACATTTTACCCAGTAGATCTAAAGTATTATCATTTCAGTGTCTAGTCAATAGAAAAAAATATTGGGATGTTTTACAGTCTTCTTTTCATACTATACTAAGTCCTAACAGTCTCGTGTGAATATTATATACTGACAGAACATCTGAATCTGAATGCTAAATTTCCATCAGAAATATTTGGTCTGTATTTAGATTTCATATAATTTAATTTTCATGTAGATTCATATACCCAAATCATTTTAAACATATTTAGAACTTTTCCAGTATCTGAATGGAATGCCAAAAAATAATTTTCCTTTTAATATTTGCATCCACATTGGAAAAAATGGCTCATCTCTTTTAGAATCCATGATTTGACTTTGAAACTAAAAGCGTAACACTTTTTTTTTTAATTAACATATGTATTATTAGCCCCAGGGGTACAGGTCTGTGCATCACCAGGTTTACACACTTCACAGCACTCCCCATAGCACATACCCTCCCCAATGTCCATAATCCAACCACCCTCTCCCTACCCTACTCCCCCCGGCAGCCCTCAGTTTGTTCTGTGGGATTAAGAGTCTCTTATGGTTTGTCTCCCTCCCGATCCCATCTTGTTTCACTTATTCTTTTCCTACTCCCCAAACCCCCCACGTTGCATCTCCACTTCCTCATATCAGGGAGATAATATGATAGTCATCTTTCTCCAATTGACTTATTTCACTAAGCATAATACTCTGTAGTTCCATCCACATTGTTGCAAATGGCAAGATTTCATTTCTTTTGATGGCTGCATAGTATTCCATTGTATGTGTGAGAGAGTGTGTGTGTGTGTGTGTATCACATCTTCTTTATCCATTCATCTATTGATGGACATCTAGGTTCTTTACATATTTTGGCTATTATGGACACTGCTGCTATAAACATTCGGGTGCACGTGTCCCTTCGGATTACTACATTTGTATCTTTAGGGTAAATACCCAGTAGTGCAATTGCTGGGTTATAGGGTAGCTCTATTTTCAACTTTTTGAGGAACCTCCATGCTGTTTTCCAGAGTGGTTGCACCAGCTTGCATTCCCACCAACAGTGTAGGAGGGTTCCCCTTTCTCTCCATCCTCACCAGCATCTGTCATTTCCGGACTTGTTAATTTTAGCCATTCTGACTGGTGTGAGGTGGTATCTCATTATGGTTTTTATTTGTATTTCCCTGATGCCGAGTGATGTGGAGCACTTTTTCATGTGTCTGTTGGCCATCTGGATGTCTTCTTTGCAGAAATGTCTGTTCATGTCCTCTGCCCATTTCTTGATTGGATTATTTGTTCTTTGGGCATTGAGTTTGGTAAGTTCTTTATAGATTTTGGATACTAGCCCTTTATCTGATATGTTGTTTGCAAATATCTTCTCCCATTTTGTCAGTTGTCTTTTGGTTTTGTTAACTGTTTCCTTTGCTGTGCAAAAGGTTTTGATCTTGATGAAGTCCCAGTAGTTCATTTTTGCCCTTGCTTCCCTTGCCTTTGGCAATGTTCCTAGGAAGAAGTTGCTGCAGTTGAGGTTGAAGAGATTGCTGCCTGTGTTCTCCTCAAGGATTTTGATGGATTCCTGTCTCACTTTGAGGTCCTTCATTTATTTTGAGTCTATTTTCATGTGTGGTATAAGGAAATGGTCCGGTTTCATTTTTCTGCATGTGGCTGTCCAATTTTCCCAGCACCATTTGTTGAAGAGACTGTCTTTATTCCATTGGACATTATTTCCTGAAAAGTGTAACACTTTTAAAACTGCTTTTGTTGGGGAGCCTAGGTGGCCCAGTGGGTTAAGTGTCTGCGTTCAGCTCATGTCATGATCCCAGGGTTCTGGGATAAACCCCCAAACCTCCCTGTGCAGGGAGCCCACTTCTCCCTCTCCTGCCTGCTGCACTCCCAGCTTATGCTCTCTTTCTCTGTCTCTCTTTCTACCAGTTCAGTCTCCTTTTTTCTTTACTGCGCAGCTCATCATGCCCCTGCCTCTCCACTCAATTCCACCTCCCTCACATGCCTTGGTTTTAAATTTTAAAATGTGTCTATACTTTTTTTTTTTTAAGATTTTATTTATTTATTTATTTACTTGAGAGAGAGACAGTGAGAGAGAGCATGAACGAGGAGAAGGTCAGAGAGAGAAGCAGACTCCCCATGGAGCTGGGAGCCCGATGCGGGACTCGATCCCGGGACTCCAGGATCATGACCTGAGCCGAAGGCAGTCGTCCAACCAACTGAGCCACCCAGGCGTCCCTTTTTTTTTTTTTTTTTTTTTTTTGTCGTCATTAGTTCATGTCTTTTATTAACCCACATACAGTTACTTGTCTTTAGGTTTCTTGAAGCAATAGGTCAGACATTTGCCACAATTATGTCTGTCAAAGTAGCTAGCCATAAACACTTCAGCGCCATATTCATCCAAAGGGCGCTCCTGAGGAGCGCAACGATTTTGCCATTCTTCTCCACCTTACAAGACGGCCAGCTTAACCTTCTTCCTCTTATGCTTATTCTTCTTGGGAGTGCTTTAAGGCTTCTTCCATTTCTTAGTACCACCAGGAAGTCTCAACACAGTTCCTTCAGAATGTTGTAGTCAGGGGTGCCTTGGTGGCTCAGTCGTTAAACCTTCAGCTCAGGTCATGATCCCAGGGTCCTGGGCTCGAGCCCCACATGGGGCTCCCTGCTGAATGGGGAGCCTGCTTCTCCCTTGCCCTCTAACCCCTACTTGTCCTTCAGCTCTTGCTGTCTCTCTGTCAAATAAATAAATAAAATCTTAAAAAAAAAAAAAGAGGATGTTGTAGCAGACAGAGTACGTTCCAGTTACTTGCCCGCGAAGATCAGTCTCTGGTAATCAGGAGGAATCCCTTCCTTATCCTGGATCTTGGCCTTTACATTTTCTATTGTAGTTAAGGTTTCAGCCTTGAGAATGATGGTCTTCTCCATAAGGGCTTTCACAAAACTCTGTACCTTGGCAGCTGTTCCACCTGAGGTTGAGGAAAAGGAAGAGAAGGGGCAGACCTGGGGACACAGGAGAGGGTGTCGGGTAGGCTGCTGGCCGGAGAGGTGCCAAAGAGCACACACTCCCATACTTATTAAGAATAATTTAAACCTTTTTATAAGATTTTATTTATTTATTTCACAGAGAGAGAGCACAAGCAAGGAGAGCAGCAGGCAGAGGGAGAGGGAGATGCAGACTCCCCATGGAGCAGGGAGCCTGCTACAGGGTTCAGTCCAGGACCCTGGGATCATGACATGAGCCAAAGGCAGATGCCCAACTGACTGAGCCACCCAGGTGCCCCTAGAAGAATTTAAATGTAATTATAAATTATAATTTACATAAATAGCACTGTGGTGCTGTCTAAAAAACATTGAAATAAGCACATGAAAAAAATTACATCAGTGCAAAGAAAAATATTCAGAGTGAGCATATCTGTTGACACCAACTAGATGGGTGGTGAGATTAGGTGTAACACTAGAAAAGATGCAGCATGCCTGATGTGTGTACTCCGTGCGGGGGGGTTAAAGTGAAAGACAGCCTGACTAAAATATAAAAGTTGTGTGCTGGGGCACCTGGGTGGCTCAGTGGGTTAAGGCCTCTGCCTTCAGCTCAGGTCATGATCCCAGGGTCCTGGGATCGAGTCCCACATCGGGCTCTCTGCTCAGCAGGGAGCCTGCTTCCTCCTCTCTCTCTGCCTGCCTCTCTGTCTACCTGTGATCTCTGTCAAATAAATAAATAAAACTCTTTAAAAAAAAAAAAAAAAAGTTGTGTGCTAGGAGGGCGCCTGGGTGGCTCAGTGGGTTAAAGCCTCTGCCTTCGGCTCAGATCATGATCCCAGAGTCCTGGGATCAAGCTCCGCATTGGGCTCTCTGCTTAGCAGGGAGCCTGCTTCCTCCTCTCTCTCTGTCTGCCTCTCTGCCTACTTGTGATCTCTGTCTGTCAAATAAATAAATCTTAAAAAAAAAAAAGTTGTGTGCTATGGAAAGACATTTATACTGCATCAGTTTTAAAATTTAAATTTAATTAAAATCAAAATTTAAAATTTAGTTTCTCAGCGGCACTGGCTAAATTTCAGTTGCTCAGTAACCACACGTGGCCTCATGGCTACGGCATTGTATTGGGCAGGTACAGAAGCTGTGACTTTCAAAAGACAGGAGGCCCCCACTCGGGGCACCTATTTGTGTTGGCATCAGGTGCCAAAGTTGTTGGTACGGTGCCTGGTCCAGTTCCCAGTTTCTGGCTCATTTTCTCTTTGTTCCTCTCTGCTTCTCTGAGGTGGCATCTTTTCCTGCTCCCAATGCTGGTTCTCTGAGCTATATAGATGTAATATGTATTTATTATAATTCTAAATTATAAACATGTTATAATTTTATAGAATTATATTAATTATAGTAATATATAGTATTAATATATAATGTTAATATTATACTAATTTTAAGTAATATTAATATTTGTTAATAAATTAATATACCAGCATTGATTAATATAATAACTTAATAATAATATATATAGTTTATATATAATATATAAAATGTAAATACCTAAAATATGCTTCCCAGCATGCATTTCTGCCAAGGCTCTTTTCACTGGTCACCTTTTCCTGCATCCTTTCTGCCACCATAGTGTCCTTCCCAACACCTCTCTGCTGGTTTGGGAGCGAGTAGGGCCAGTAGTGGATCCACTTCACAGCTCCTCAACTCAAATGGGTGGACTGGGATGAGGTTTTCTGGGTGGATCCCCTTAACAGACAGAGCTGATAGGGAGGTATCACCCATCTCCCCACACACTTTCACTCTCCATCTGTCTTAAAGTAGTTTCAGTTCCTCTCAGTTGCTGATAAAATCTCATGTCAGTACTAGTCGTTGGTTTTGTCATGAGCTCCTTCTTGTGCCTCCCCATGCCTCCATCAGGTTTTTCATGAAAAATTGAGAGAAAAAAAGAAAAGAAAAATGAGGTGGTATCCATATCTAAGAAAAGTAAATAAAGAAGGACAAGTAAATTCTTAAAAAAAAAAAATTGAGAGAGGCTGCATCAGAAACAGCAAGTTCCCTATGTGAACCAGAAATCCACTGTGGTAGAATTTTAACGGTTCTGTTTTTGTGTTCTGACAGAGTCAACTTGAGTGCTGGCAAGATTTGGAACTAGAACCTGGCCTTGCCTTGTTGAGGGAGTGGCTGCTCCAGGGGGAGGGGGGAGATGCCCACACAGCTAGAACTTGCATATTTGCCAGGCCTGGGAGGTGGCAGGAGAAAATGTGACATTTCAGAGAGCAGTGTTTATTTTCTCCTCACTTCCAGATCTCCAAGGTTGAGCCCGTGTAAATCTAGGAAGGAAAACTCAGCTGCTTTTCCTGTTCATCTGGGAAGAGAGTTTGTTTTCTTCCTTCCTGGGCAAACAGAAGTGGTGGTGTCGAGGGGCGCGTGAGTGGCTCAGTCAGTTAAGCAGCCGGCTCTGAATTTCCAGTCAGGTCCTGATCTCAGGGGCCTGGGATGGGGCTGTGTCAGGCTCCACGCTCAGCTGGGAGTCTGCTGGACATTCTCTCGGTCTCTGCCCTCCCCCACCCCATCCCCCCACGCGCATGTTTGCACACAGGCTCTCTCTCTTTTTCTGTCTCTCAAATAAATAAAACTTACAAAATAAAAGAAGCAGAAGAATTGGTGATGTTGATAAGGAAAGGCGTGGGCTGCGTAATTCCTGTTTTTCTACCTGCAAGTAAGTAAATAAAACTAGCTGGAGGACAGGGGGCCCAGCTGCATGTTTGGTTTCTCACTGACTCACTGGAGATCCTTTCCTTCCTGGGCTTCAGTTTCTCACTCAGATCCAGGCTGTCTGTTCCCTTCCTGCATCACAAGGATTTTGTAAAGAAAGATGGAGTACATTTTACTTTCTCTGGGAAGGTGTAGAAGAGAAAAACTAGATGCTAGAGTCAGGGTTCTTTTTTCTAGTGAGGTGCTTCTCTTGCCTTATCCCTAAGATTCGGGCTTGCGGACGCAAGAGAAGATGTCAAGACCTTGGAATCTGGGTCTTGGGACATGGCAGCCTGTAGTTTGTGATTCATAAGGAGAGGCTGAGGGGATCTAAGTGTAAACGAGCATGTGAAAAATACGGTGCTGGAACAAACTAGAATTGGAGATCAGTGGAGTAGCTTGTTACCAGTTACTTGGAGTTTCTGCATTAGATTCTCATGTGTCTGGAATAGTTTACTTACTTCTGAAGAAGGAACGCGGAATAAAGTGACCTTTCACATTTCCTTGAGGGGCTCTGATTGTAATGGGTCAGTAAACATGATGTAACCTGTGGCAAAGCCTAACCATGAGATACAGATTTTATCTTTAAATCATTGTTAGACTGAGGAGAAGTGATTTTACCCATGATGCTGTGCAAAAGCTATGTGGAATTTTGGATTCACTGAGTTGGGTTTTCCCTTAAAAGAAGATATCGATTGAGACTCTTAATCTCAGAAAACAAACTGAGGGTTACCGAGGGAAGGGGGATAGGAAGAGGGTGGTTGAGTTATGGACGTTGGGTAGGGTATGTCCTATGGTGAGTGCTGTGAAGTGTGTAAACCTGGCAATTCACAGACCTGTACCCCTGGGGCTAATAATACATTATATGTTAATAAAAAATATAAAAAGTTTGGGGTGTCTGGGTGGCTCAGTGGGTTAAAGCCTCTGCCTTTGACTCAGGTCATGATCCCAGGGTCCTGGGATCAAGCCCCGCATTGGGCTCTCTGCTCAGCAGGGAGCCTGCTTCCTTCCTTCCTTCCTTCCTTCCTCTCTCTCTGCCTGCCTCTCTGCTTACTTGTGATCTCTGTCAAAAAATAAATAAAATCCTTAAAAAAATTCTTTAAAAAATTTTTAAAAATTAAAATTAAAATAATTAAATAAATTACTTAAGGCAAAAAAGAGTAGATATTGCTCAATGAGGATAATAATGTGCTTCCCCTAAGAGGCCACTATCAACCTACAAAGCTGAGACCTTGACCTCTTAAGCTATATAGATGTGTATTATTTTATTGAGGTATAATTTACATTCAATAAAATGCACAGATCTACGTGGTTAGTTTGGTGAGTTTTTTTTTTTTTAAGGAGTTCATGTTTAAAAAATATTATATAACATTGTGCTGAAATACATCTAGGATAAAATTTACCGTCTTAACCATTTTTTAGTGTATAGTTGAGCGGCTTCAAGCACATTGACAGTGTTGTGCAACCATCACCACCGTCTAATCCCAGAACTCTCTCCATTCTGTAAAACTGAAGCTCTGTACCTGCTAAACTAGAATTTCTTACTCCTCCCTTCTCCCATGCCCTGGCACTGCCATTCCACTTCCTGTGTCCTGAATTTGACTTCTCGGAGTGGAATTGTGCAGTATTTGTGACTTTTTTCTCTTAGCACAGTGTCCTTAAGGTTCATCCACGTTGTAGCACATGTCAGCATTCCCTACTCTCTAAGGCTGAATGATACTCCATTTTATGTGTGTATGTACCAGATCCTGTTTATCTATCCATCTGTCTATCGACACATGGGTTGTACATGGTTCCACCTTTCGGCTCTTGTGACTAATACTGTTGTGAGTGTGGGTGTACAAGTATCTCCCCAAGTCCTGGCTTTCAGTTCTTTTGAAAGAATGAATTTGTATCCTAGAATATATATATATACCCAGAAGTGGAATTGCTGGATCATATAGTAATTATTCAATTTTTAATTTTTTGAGGAACTGCTGTACTGATTTTCATAGTGGCTGTACAGTTTTACATTCCTACCAGCAGTACTCAAGCATTCCACTTTCTCCACATCTTCCCTGACACCTTTTATTTTCTGTGTGTGTATAGGAGCCATCCTAATGGGTGTGAGGCGAGTTGCATAAGTTTTGACGAATGCATGTAAGTCGGTACTACTATCCCAATCAAGATTCAAGATGCGGAACATTTCTTTCACCACCCAAAGTTCCTTCTCTCAAGCTCCTCTATATCCTCTCTGCCTCATCACCACCTCCAAACCCTGGAAAGTGGGGGCTCAGGTTGGAAATCCTGTGAGCACCCGGGAAGGTACTGTCTTAACATTCAGGCAGCTGTGAGGACAATGATCTTTTTACAATTAACTAATTCAAATTCAATTAACTATGGGGCACCTGGGTAGCTCAGTCCGTAACCGTCTGCCTTTGGCTCAGGTCATGATCCCAGGGTCCTGGGATCTAGCCCCACATCAGGCTCCCTGCTCAGCAGGAAGCCTGCTTCTCCCTCTCTCACTCCCCAGCTGTGTTCCTCTTCTTGCCTTCTCTTTCTCTGTCAAATAAATAAACAAATCTTAAAAAAATTTTAAATCTTAAAAAATTTCAGAGGTAGAGTTCAGTGACTCCTCATTCTTATGTAACACCCAGGGCTCATTATATCACATGCCCTCCTTAATGGCCATCAGCCAGTTACCCCATTGCTCCAACCACTGCCCCTCCAGCAACCCTCAGTTTGTTTCCTATGATTAAGAGTCTCTTATTTGTCACCCTCTCTGATTTTGTCTTTTATTTTTTCCTCTCTTCCCCTATGGTCCTCTGTTTTGTTTCTTAAATTCCACATATGAGCGAGATCATATGATAATTGTCTTTCACTGATTGACTTATTTTGCTTAGTGTCATACCCTCTAGTTCCCTCCACATTGTTGCACATGATCAGATTTCATTCTTTTTGATGGCTGAGTCATGTTCCATTGGAGATACATACCACATCTTCTTTATCCATCCATCTGTTGATGGGCATCTGGGCTCTCTCCATAGTTTGGCTGTTGTGGACATTGCGGCTATAAACATTGGGATGCAGGTGCCCCTTTGGATCACTGCATCTGTATCTTTGGGGTAAATACCTAGTAGTGTGAGGACAATGATCTTGTCAGAGTACAGACCCACACAGGCTTGGTGGCCAAAAGAACCAGATGGGAAATCCGGTTTGACATGTTGGTAGATGTGAAAGCCTGAACTCTGTGCCCCACAGATGTTTTTAGTACAAGTAGAGTTGGTAACTCACGCCTTGAATAGCTCACTGAACAGGTAATGCTAGAATATGTAGATGTGGCAGACGAAGGTTATCTGGAGAGAATAGTAATAAAAAGAATAGTGAGCGTTTGTTGAGTACATAATGTGTGCCCTCTTCTGAGTACTTCATATAATGCAATAACTGGTTTAATCTTTGCAACCATCCATAAAGTAGCTGTTGTTATTAATTCCGTGTTACCAATGAGGAGACTGAAGTACAGAGAAAGAATAACTTGTCCCCAGTCATACGGCTAAAAGTGTGTGTCAGAGAGTTCTAAACCCAAGTTTAGAAGTTAGTTGGGCTCCAGTCTCTGGCCATGTGGTTATGGAGGAAGGATGACATGGTCTTTACGGGAGGAATTCCCGCCATCGTGTGAAATGGCCACTAGACCATGAGTTGGCTGCACCACAGTCAGGCTTGGACCTTCGTGTAAGTGATTCTCATCAAAAAAATGGTGTGGATTCTCCCATCCAGTGGGAGCCTGTGCTGCCCGTGATGCCAGCATCTGCCGTACCTCAGGTCAGACAAGGGAATGCAACACGTTATTACCATGCACATGACCTAGAGGGCAGACCCACCACTTTCCTATAGACAGGCATTCCATCTGCAGCATGAAGGGGTGGGCTGGGAATTCCCTGAAATCCTCTCTACCCTGATAGTCCTACACTGGCAGAAATGAGCTCCTTCTGGAGACAAGTGTCCCCACCCCCACATTTCTACTCCTGCTTTCTTGGGGGCACTTACATCTGAACCTTGGAATTATTGTCTCACCTGTGCTTTGCTGGATGTTTTGAACTGAAATTGGGGAAAAACAAACTCTGGAAGATCAAAAGAATACTTTTAAGTCTAGACAGTCACTGCCATAGCACAGAACATAAGCAACGGCCATCTAGGGCTTGAGAAAACCTGTCACAGTTGTGCCAAACCCTTTGAATGAAAGCCCGTAATGTTCTTGATTCATAGCATAAGCCAGGCGAGCTATTTCTGGCATTCCTTCTTTCTCCCTCTTTCGGTATACACTGGATAGTTTTGTTTTGTTTTGTTTTAAAATTTTTTTAAATTTATTTGACAGAGAGAGAGATCACAAGTAGGCAGAGAGGCAGGCAGAAAGATCGGGGGGGGGGGAGGGGAGGAAGGCTCCCTGCTGAGCAGAGAGTCCGATGTGGGGCTCGATCCCAGGATCCTGGGATCATGACCTGAGCTGAAGGCAGAGGCTAGACCCACTGAGCCACCCAGGTGCCCCTACACTGGATAGTCTTAATATTGCTGGCATCAAGATACATACAACCAAAGGGGGGAGGGATTGTTTCTAACCTCCTTTGATATTCGATTCAGACTGCCCCAGGAGCATCAGTCAGTCTCTGAAGCAGGCTGCACTTTTGGGCACTTTTGTATTATGGTTGGATCAGCCATGACCCCCATGCCCGACCCCCATGTTCTATCCCCACCATAGTCAGCACAGGATGCTGGATCTTGATACGGGGGTGGGCGGGGAGGATGGGCACAGAATGTGCCTGGATGGGATCCTTGTGTCTCTCCCTGGGGACGGCACTACTCTGACCATGTGTCTATTTCAGAAAACGTTATCACAGAGCTGGGTTGCATTATTTTTGCACCGGAAAGGCAGGACGGCCGAAGTAGAGCAGGGGAAGTGGGTTGGAAATGGGCTTTCTCTCCATGGGGTGCCTGGGTGGCTTAGTTGGTTGGGCACCCGGCTCTTGGTTTTGGCTCAGGTTGTGATCTCATGGGTGATGGGATTGGTCCCGATGGGGCCCCACATGGCGGGGGGGGGGGGGGCTCCCTGCTGACGGGGAGTCTACTTGAAAAATTCTCTCTCCCTCTACCCACCCCAACCCCTCACAGGCTCGTGCTCTTTCTCTCAAATAAATGAATCTTTAAAAAAAGAAAAAGGAAATGGGCTTTCTCTTCAAACAGCCAGTAGTCTTGTATTCAACACTTTGGGTTGGAAGCTGTCTGCCAAAGTGTAGCCAGTTTCTGCCTGATAAGTCTGGGAGAGGAACATTTTTGTCGTGGTTTTGTTTTGTTTGATTTTGTTTTGCACCCAGCTCGTTAAAGAGTCAAAGAACAAGAATGCATCTAGCTCAGCAAAAATGTGACAGTTTACAGTATTTATTCCATTTTTACTCTGAGAGCTCCTAGTGGTGTCACCTGCCTGTATACACAGGGACACATATATGCATTTCCCCTGGTATAATATAAAGATCTCTAGAGTCAGACAGACATGTAAGAAAACTGCTCCTGCCACCTCCTCCTGGAGTGACCTTGGATACTATGTTTAACTTTTCTAAACTTATGTTATCAGACCTCATTCACTGGACAGTGGAAGGGCAAATGATACCAGATGGATGAAAGCACCCAGGCGCTCAGTACAATAAGTGGTTAACAAATATTTACCCACAAATTAAGTTTCTATAGCTCCAGTGTACAGAGCAAGGAATGCAAGGCTAGCTTTCCTGATGTTGAGCTACCCAGCGGTGGCAGAACCTGCCCCATGGAGGATGAGCCCACAACCAGAGGAGGATGACTAAAGGCTGGAGGGGATCATTTGGGAAGGTTTGGTAGAGGGTCCTTGCAATGAGAAGCAAGTTCAACAGACTTATCTCTAGCAGCCTCCAAGATTTCTATTTCTTTTTCTTTTCTTTCCTTTTTTAAAAAATATTTTATCTATTTGTCAGAGAGAGAACACAAGCAGGGGGAGTGGCAAGCAGAGGGAGAAGCAGGTTCCCCACTGAGCAGGGAGCCTGATGTAGGACTCGATTCCAGGACTATGAGATTATGACCTCAGCTGAAGGCAGACACTTAACCAAGAAAGCTAGAAAGCTATGCAGGCATCCCCAAGAGTTTTTTTTTTTTTTAAGATTTTATTTGTTTATTTGACACAGATCACAAGTAGGCAGAGAGGCAGGCAGAGAGAGAGGGAGGAAAGCAGGCTCCCCGCAGAGCAGAGAGCCTGATACAGGGCTTGATCCCAGGACCCTGAGATCATGACCTGAGCCGAAGGCAGAGGCTTAACCCGCTGAGCCACCCAGGTGCCCCCACAAGAATTCTGTTTTAAATGATAGACTACTCTTTCTTTTTTAAGATTTTATTTATTTATTTATTTGACAGAGAGAGAATGAGAGAGAGAGAGAGGGAACAGAAGCGGGGGGAGTGGGAGAGGGAGAAGCAGGCTTCCCGCTGAGCAGGAAGCCCGATGTGGGGCTCAAACCCAGGACCCTGCGATTATGAACTGAGTCAAAGGCAGATACTTAACAACTGAGCCACTCAGGTGCCCCAGTGATAGACTACTCTTGAACAAATAGAGCATAGCGGATATTCTCTGGATGAAGGGTAGATAGGTGGAAATTAAGATATAAATAAATAAAATGGTACCTGGCCTGGGGCGGGCATTCCGATCATGTTGAATGACTAAATGTACAAATGTGCATGAAACGTCAGTGAAACTGTCCTGTCAGTCCCATGATTGTGAACAATAACCAGCATGCCCATTACATTAGCTTCTTGTTTCCATGGTCACTGTCCTGAGAGGAGGGGAATCCAGACAGTTTGTTTGCGGTTAACAGGCAGAAGAGTTAAACAAAACAAAACACTGCTACCAACAAAAGGTCAGCCAATGAGAATGCCACCTCCTGTCCACGTGTGGTACTGGGAGTTGCTCAGATAACAAGGAAGGGCATCACTTGGGAAAACCCGAAGCACTGTTCTGTGCACCTGCATACAGTGCCCAGAGAAACCAGGGAGGGTAGCTACACATTTAAAAGCTTATCACAATATGCTTTGAGTGTGCCCTACTCAAAGCTTGTGCCCGGGGAACTGAGGTATCATGTGAAGTACAGAGACGTCTAACAAGGCAGGCGTTGAACTGAGAGTACAGGACCCAGTCCCTTGCTCAGTAAGCATTTAGACCACCTCAGCTGTCTTCTAATTTTTCTAATCTTATCTCAGAGAATTCACCATAGTCAGCTTTCATTATTATATCATCCCACTGGTTTGCAAAGTGGAGGTGGTAGTTGTGACTCCAAACGTTATTGGGTAGATTAATTAAGATAATGTAGAGGAGTACTTAATAAATGTACCTTCCCTCCTTCCCCCTGCCTTTTGGACAAAGGAATCCTTTGACTAGAGAAAAAAAACTTTGGCATGATGTGGCAATGACAGAGGAGTGGGGATGGTTTAAATTGTATGTAAAACGGGTGTTTTAAAATTAGTTGTGGATTGGGGCACCTGGGTGGCTCAGTGGGTTAAAGCCTCTGCCTTCAGCTCAGGTCCTGGGATTGAGCCCTGCATTGGGCTCTCTGCTCAGCAGGGAGCCTGCTTCTCTCTCTCTCTCTGCCTGCCTCTCTGCCTACTTGTGATCTCTGTCTGTCAAATAAATAAATAAAATCTTTTAAATAAATAAATAAAATTAGTTGTGGATTGAAATTATGATTGTCCCCCACCCTGCTGTGAATAAGTGGCTAAAATCTGGACAGAACACTGTTAATCAGTTGTTTGTCAGGTGCCGTGCTGGAATACGTTCTTCCCTGAGATTCTTAGCAGTCAGGTTTCCAAATTTGTCCGCCTTCCTTTGGCTGACATACTTTGTCTTGGATTAATGTTCAAAAATGCTTACTTCTCCAGACGCAAACCCCATCATGGCAACAGAACTTCCTTTACTTTTTGAAGGATCTAAGCTCCAAGGAAAAAAGGGTTGCATTCATTTTCCTATTTCGTAGACAGTTTTGAAAGCCGTCAGTGCTTAGGCGGGGTGGGGCACACCCTCCTGAAGTCCACAGGCTGGAAGTTTAAATTTGTCGTCCCGTGGGATGTAAAATGAAACCCTGTACCAAAGTAGGATGGTGAGTGACTCACTCACATGTGATCTTCTGGGGAAGAGAGGGATTCAGTAAGAATGTGCCACGAGGACTGCAAAGCCCTTCCTAATGAACATTCTGGTTGCCCCTCCTGGACCTGGGTCAGTGTCATGATTCTGGATGGAGGTGGCCGAGTTGTGGTGGGGTCTCAAGGGGGGCATCCAGTACTTGGGGTGAATTCAGCGTGGTGCCACATGCAGCAGGACCCGAGAAATTGCATTCATCAGCACACTAAAACGGGGTTCAGCTCTCAAGGATGGGTTCACATCTACAGGCTCACCGCACACATGCCCTCAAATGCAAACACTCACATGCTGATAATATCTTTATTACATTGAGAAATATACGGGATGCCTGGGTGGCTCGGTGGGTTAAGCATCTGCCTTCGGCTGTGGTCATGATCCAGAGTCCTGGGATCAAGTCCCACATGGGGCTCCCTGCTTGGCAGGGAGCTTGCTTCTCTCTCCTTCTGCCTCTCCCCATCCCCACTTGTGCTCTCTGTCTCAAATAAACAAATAAAATTTTAAAGAAAAGAAAAAAGAAATGTAATTGTTACTGAGACAAAAATCCTTGTGCTCCGGACTTTGAAGACAGGTCCACGTGGGAAGCCAAACTCTAGTCCAAGTGTTGCTTGGCAATCACAGAATCAGAACAAAAGGGTATTAGATAGATAACACAGCTGTGGGAAGTATCTGATCCTGGACCATTTTCTCTAGGGCCAAGACACCCTTTCCGTAGGACTGGGCTTTGATGAATATTTCAAAGTAACGATCTCTGACAATTTTGTGTGGAGCTTGGACACCATCTTTCTTTCAATATGCTAATAGTTTCAACAAAGTGGCCTTAGGTCAGGAGCCGTTCTTTCTTATTGAAATTGAATTTGCATATCTTTGTTTTGATGGTTATTTGCTGATTTTACTAGTCTAATGCGCAGGAAATGATCTAATTTGCCTGCTTTCCAAATTCTGGCTTAGTGGGGAGGAATCCACCGCACTCCATATCTGGCCTCCTGAAATATCACACGAAATAGGATTTCCTGGTTCCTTGTGTCTGCCATAAGGACATAAGGAACTTCCTGCATGAGGGCATTTCTAGCAGTGTTACAATAGGGCAGTTTGTGGAATGATGTCAAAATGACCCTCTTGTACACCAAGCAGAAAATGATACGGATCTGTTCTCGACGTATCTAATTTTTTTCTTTCTGACTCCATCATAAATTACTTCTGCAGAATTTTGTAATCTGAAGTGAAATAAGTTGAACTTATTTAGCATGCCCTAAAGATCTGCTCTTGGGGTCCATCTCTTATGTTGCGTTCCCAGCTTTCTTCCAGTCGCTCTAAAACAATGGCTTAACATTTTCAGGAGCCCTAGTATGGGCCCTGCTTGTAGAGCTCAGATATATAAAGAAGCTGCCATCCCCCATCACCCCCCACAGACTGCAGAACCATATGGGCCCTCCAGTCTTCATCTTCCCGTCTTGAAGAGCCCCTGATGCTTTTAAGGTCATCTGAGCCATGCCCAAGCCTGAGTGGGTCTCCCTTTTTCCTAAAACTGGGGCACAGTTGCTAATTAGTTTGCCCCACCTGTGAGCAGCCAAGAAGCTTTGGAAACCCTAACACAAAGTCTGAGTCATTATGAACCTGGTGATATTGTTCAGTTTATGGGCTTGTAGGCTGGCCTTCAGAGAGGAAGAATGAATGGATCCAGGAAGCTGAGACAGAAAAGGGTTCCTCTCAAGAGTCCTTGGCTCTTCAGGCTGGAAGAGAATGTGGAAGGACTTTAGAGTTTGAGCTTCCAGAAGAAGGGCGTGGCATTCTTTGGGAGCCGCTCATTTGGGGAAGTTAAGAAGAGGCAATTCTGGGAGGTGGCAATTCTGTGGCAATTCTGGGGGGTGAGAATTCTACCACTGAACCACCAGTGCCTTCCGGTGACAGTTCTGTTCCAGGGGGCGGTCCACAGGATTCCTTCCCCTCCTTCCCACTCCCCACCCATCCTTGCTCCTTACTAGGCACCAGACACTGGGCCCGTAAGCATGAGCTTGGGTTAACTTTACATGTATTAACTGGTATCTGATGAAAGAATCGAGGGGTACTGTTTCCTGCCTTCATTTCTATAATCCACTGAGAAACTTGTTTTGTGCTAGTAAATAACAAATACACAACAGCTGTCTCTATATAAACGGACTTCAGCTGAGTGCTGTCCAAGTTTCAAAATAGATTGTCTGGCTGAAAGCACCCTGTGTTCAAGTATGATACATTTTTTTCCCTTTAGTAAATTATTTCTAGCTCTTTGAATGACGACTCTCAGTATTTCCAGAAGATTTTGCTCAAGCGTTTTTTTCCCACTTCTTGATGTGGTCAGGAGGATTGGAAGAATTTATATTAAAGGCTGGGTTTTGAGGGAGATGTTACCCTTCCCTGCCTCCTTACTTGTTGTTGTCATCTACAGCACTGCCCCCTTATCTGTGGGGTATATGTTCCGAGAGCCCCCAACAGATGCCTGAAACTGCAGGTAGAATGGAACCCTATTTATACTGTTTTTTCCTACACATACATACCTATGATGAAGTTTAATTTATAAATTAGGCACAGTAAGAGATTAACAACAAGAACTAATAATACAATAATTCTAATGATACAATAAAACTTACATGAATGTGGTCTCTCTCTCAAAATATCTTTTTTTCCCAAGATTTTATTTATTTTTTGACAGAGAGAGGGAACACAAGCAGGGGGAGTGGGAGAGGGAGAAGCAGGCTCCCCGCTGAGCAGGGAGCCCGATGCAGGGCTCGATCCCAGGACCCTGAGATCATGACCTGAGCTGAAGGCAGACGCTTAATAGCTGAGCCACCCAGGCATCCCTCTCTCTCAAAATAACCTTACTGTACTGTAGTTAACCCCCCCTTTTTAAAAAAGATTTTATTTATTTACTCAAGAGAGAACAAGTGAGAGAGAACACAAACAGGGGTAGAGGCAGAGGGAGAGGAAGAAGCAGGGTCCCCGCTGAGCAAGGAGCCTGATGTGGGACTTGATCCCAGGACCCTAGGATCATGACCTGAGCTGAAGGCAGATTCTTAACCAACTGAGCCACCCAGGCATCCCTGTAGTTACCCTTCTTCTTGGGATGATGTGGCATGATGAAATGCTGTGTGATGAGATGAAGTTAGGTGAATGATGTAGGTGTTGTGAGGTTGTGTTAGGCTACCACTGACCTGATTTCAGAAGGAGAATCGCCTGCTTCTGGATTGCAATTGATGAAAACCACAGATAAGGAAGGATTTCTGTATTCCAAAACTGTATAGAAACAAAGGGAGGGCCCTTGCTCCTTAAAGGTGGGTCTGCTAGGTGGTCCACCAATTGGCAGAAACTCAATCTAACTCACATATAAATTATTCTTAATGAGAGATATTGGCACATTTTGATCATTTATATGATGTGAAACAGGGCTTCCAAACAAAGTCGTGGCTAAGTCTCAAAGAGCCCTGCTCTTAGCTTCCCCTAGCACATTCTGAGCAAATGAGACATACCCCTTCCTGCTTCCACGGATAGTCTTGACCCTACTCCAACCCCATCTCATGCCACTCTGGCCCTTGTTCATGATGTGGTTGTTCATTCCTCAAACACAGTAAATTCATCACTGCCTCAGGGCCTTTGCTTTAGCTGTTCCTTCTCCCTTCAGTAGTTCTCCTCCAGCACTGAAGAGCTAGCCTCTTCTCATTCAGTTCTTAGCTCAGATGTCTTCTCCTTGCCACCCTGTCCAGGCTAGCTCCGTCCCAGTGACCTGATCACCTCATCTTCCAACACAGGATTCAACAAATTCCTTCTGTGAAGGGCCAGACATTAAGTATTTTCAGCTCTGTGAGTCATGTAGTCTGTCCCAACCATTCAAGTTCTGCTGTTGGAGCACAAAAACAGCGATAGATAATATGTAAACAAATGGGTATAACCAAGCTCCAAGGAGTGTTTATTTATGAACACTGAAATTTGAATTTTATATAATGTTCATGTTCATGAAATAATGTTCTTTTGACTTTTTGCCAATCACTGAGAATGTAAAAAGCATTCTTAACTTGTAGGCCATACAAAAAAAAAAGGATTTGGCCATGAGCTGTAGAATGCTGATTCCTGTTCCATAGCATTGTCCTTTCATATTTTTACCTTACTCATCCCGAAATCATCTTATTTATTGATTTATTTGTTGTCTGCCTTTCCTAGTGGACTGTAAGCTCCTTGAAGTCCTGTTCTCTGTCTTACTCACTCTATTATCTCTGTCGACTCGAACAGTGCCGGGAATATAGAAGTACCTTATGAGTATCGGGTGATTGAGTGAATAAATCCCTACAGTCCGTGAGCTACTAAATCTAGCAAAGAATTCCTTCCAGATGTTTCCTATGTATTTCCTATTCCAGGGACCACACCCCACCTAGGTCTCTGCCTCTGCCTGTCCCTCAAGCCTTCCTGACCCCCTGTTTCTCACTCCTTTCTGTTCTGTGCAATAGTGTCCTGTGGAAGGGAGTGTGTCTTTTGTTATATCATTTCTCTGCAAAAATCAAAACCTTCCCAGTATTTTCTCATTATCTGCAGCATCAAGTCACACTCCTCAGCTGGGCATACAAGGCCTTGCTTATAAGTTCCGTACCTGCTTTTCCAACCTTACCTCTGAGCCTTCCCTGAAATGAGCCCTCTGCCCTGGCAGCGTCGTCTCCTCATTGTCCCCGAGGCCACTGCTCATTCCCCACCCTTGCTCAGGCTGTGCCCCAGAACAAGTTGGCATTTCCCTCAGGAAAGGATTGACCCCCTATGTGGTTATAAGGCAAGTCTGCAGTGGGTGATGGGAGAAAAGGAAGAATGGAGCTGAGCCTCAGGACAGCTGGGAGATGGAATGAATGTGAGCAGACTGACTCAGTTGGTAATAAGTGGAGAGGATTTCGTAATTCTTAGGTATAATTGAAAAGTGCTGCTTGGTAGGGTGGCCTTGGCCAGTGATTTTCAAATGACTGTGCAAACAAATTTGGGGGGATTCTTGTTAAAATGCAGACTCTGGCAGTAGGTCTGGGGTGGGGGGCCCGAGACTGCTCCCAGGGATGCCCATGCTTCTGGTTCCAGGATGATTCTTTTGAGTATCAAGGAGCTAACAAATTGCTTAGGAAAACAGCCTTTTCTGTAGGACTCCAATATGGAAACAGGAAGTCAGTTGGCCTGTCCCTCAGAGGCCTGCCTGTCAATCATGAGGCCAAGAGTCTTGGCCCAGAGTCAAGGCTTCCTTGCATTCTGAATGACTGAGTACATGTGCGATGATCGAGCATCCTTGCTGAAGAGAATGGAGGACAAAGCTGAGTGTGTAAGCCTGCACTTTGAGGGAAGAAGCACTTGTGCATCCCGAGTTGGTGGCAGTGGGAGTGGAGTGGGTCATCCGCAAGTGACAAGTCTTATGCTGGCTGGCTACTGGCCACCCGCACACACATGCATACACACCCACGCATGGACACGCACACATGCATGTGCACACACACGCAGAGCACGGGCTGGGTAGCCTTCCTTTTCCATAACAGAGTTGCATTATCTTTCTCTCCAAGAAGGCACTTCTGTTCCACTAGAGCTTACTGTTCAGAATCCAGGTTTGCCTTGACTACAAGCAGTGTACTGCATCCTAGCAAACAATAGGAGCCATTTCCACAATGTGTATCTCCAAACAGAAGAGCAGGTGGGAAAGTATTCTGTTGGAGTAATAAACTTGGCTTGCTTGGCCAGTTTCTCTTTAATTATTAACCCGGCCTTTGTATCTTTGGCCAATCAATAGCTGGCCTTTCCAGGACAGTGGGTGTCATTTCCTAATTGTTTAACTTCTACAAACTACAAGTTATCTTGATTAATGATTTTAATGATGCATCTCTCATCACAGTAATTCCCCCTCTGCTTTTATCACAGAGGAACTTCTGCTCCTGTGACTGAACTCTGATCTTGATAGAGAGTCCCGGCCATGGTAAGTTGGGGAGTGCCTCGCCCTACCTGGTGTCAGCCACGGACAGGTACAGGATGTGTATTCAGGACTGTTGACTTTACGGAGGGTTGTTTGCTTAATAGAGGGGAGAGAGGAGGAAATGAAAAGGCAGTTGTGTTGGTTTTTTTGTGTTTTTTTCCCCAGGCCATTTTCATTTCTTTCAGGGATGGTGAGTAACCTGACCCTGAAAATTAATTCAACAAGAGACTCATTGGAGTCCTTCTAACATCCAGAAGTCCCGCAGGTCCTACCATTGGGAAATCAGTGCCATCCACATTTTGGTATAACATCATTGGAGGCTTATCAAGAAGGGTGTTTGCTGGCCATATGGGCTTGTCATCTGCCTCCTGTTTTCGGCTGTGACTGGACTCCTCAGAGCTTGATTATCTCATCTTTGGGACAGGCAGGGAATTGGATACCTTTGGGAGTTCCATGAAGTTCAGTGTTGAGGTGGAAGCTGAGCCTCTTAGCTACAAATAGGCTGTACCTGAGGCTGGCCATCTGCTCCCCTTCTCCCACCCAAATAACCTATCTGAACTGACAGGTGATTCTGATCCCTGGTCTTCTTGGAAGGAATAATAGAAATACAATCTTATACCTGGAAAGGAACTGAGATCTTCCAGCTCTAAATGGCCTCCTCTAGGAAGATGGAGGTATAAACTATCTTGAACAAATAGTAATATACTCTTAACATTGTCTTACATTAGACATTCTAGAATTTTCTTTATCATCCTTGACAGTCAAAACGTTACTCATATCTGCTCTAAATCTCCATGCTTTACTTTAATATTAATTTCTTCTTGATTCTCCCTAGACACGGAGAACATTTATATAGTGTCCCAGCTTTGTGTCAGATGTAGTACTTGGCTCTGGGGACTCAAAATCATTGGGACTGTCTTCCTGTCTGCAACAAGCTCATAGGCCTCTCACATATGAAACCTATAACCTGGTGACCCTTTGCTGTGCTCTCCATTCAAGGAAAATTACCTCAGTAGCTCTCATCTTTGCTCCTAGTACCTGTTTTTCCATCACCACTGTTACTTATTGGACAGATAAAGGACATTTTTAAAGGGAAAGAAAAAAATAAAATAATCACAATATTGTAATTCTCAATTGCTTTCCATCATTTTATTTTAGACCCTACTCACATGTATAATGATTTTTAAATAGTAATAATAGGGACGCCTGGGTGGCTCATTTGGTTAAGCTACTGCCTTCAGCTCAGGTCATGATCCCAGCGTCCTGGGATCGAGTCCCACATCAGGCTCCTTGCTCAGCAGGGAGCCTGCTTCTCCCTCTGCCTGCCATTCTGTCTGCCTGTGCTCGCTCTCTCCCCTCTCTCCCTCTGATAAATAAAATCTTTTAAATAAATAAATAAATAAATAGTAGTAATAAAAGCGTAAAAAACTGTTATATATTCACTCTAATCTTGGCTTTGCTAACATGTTTATATTATATTTTGTGCCATATTAAAAACATTTATTCTAGATGGTGGAGTTCTGGGTGTTTCAATTTTCTTCTTTTTTTTTTCAAATTTTCCAAATCTCTACAATGACCATATGATACATTTCTAAAATGAAAACATGTTTTGGGTGCCTGGATGGCTCAGCTGGTTAAGCAGCTGCCTTGCCTCAGGTCATAATCCTGGAGTCCCTGGATTGGGTTCCGCATCAGGCTCCCTGCTCGGCGGGTAGTCTGTTTCTCCCTCTGACCCTCCCCTCTCCCATCCTCTCTCTCTCAAATAAATAAAATCTCCAAAAAAAAGTTTTAAAGGCTATTGTATTCAAGTACTTACCGTATTTTTAAAAAATAGATGTGTTTTTTTTTTTTTTTAAGATTTTATTTATTTGACAGGCAGAGATCACAAGTAGGCAGAGAGGCAGGCAGAGAGAGAGGAGGAAGCAGGCTCCCTGCTGAACAGAGAGCCCGATGCAGGGCTCGATCCCAGGACCCTGGGATCATGACCTGAGCTTTAACCTGGGCGCATGACCTGGGCTTTAACCCACTGAGCCACCCAGGCGCCCCTAAAAATAGATGTTTAATTTATATATAGTGAAATGCACCACTCTTAAGGTTACTGGTAGAGGAGTTTTGACAAACCTATGGGCCATGTGACCTACTCCTTTTTCAAGATAGAACATTTCCTCACTCCAGGAAGTTCCTTTATGCCTCTCCCAGGTCAGTCCTCTACCTGCTACCCACTCCACCTCAGAAATACAACCACTGTTCTGATTGTCATTACCATAGATTAGTTTGCCTGTTCTAGAACATCCTATCAGTGGGACCATAGAGTATGTTCTCTTGTGTGTCTGGCTTTTTTTTTTACTGAGCGTTATATTTTTGGCAATCTGTCCATGTTGCTATGAGTTTCAGCAGTTTGTTCTTCAGGCTTTTTGTAATTGCTGATGAGTATTTGTTGGAGAATGTCATCAAAAAAGATGTGACCACTGACTGACCGGTTACCTGGACCTGGGCCATCGGAGGCTCCTCATCCCCACCCCTGTCTTTGGAACACGAGTTCTGCTTACCTTTCCTGCTCCAGAGTCTGGTCCCTCTGAGATGATGATGTGGGGTTGAAGAGAGCAGCATGGTGTATGTGCCTGAGCCCATTTAGGGCATCTTTATATACTTTTAAGATTTTGAGGTTGAGTCCAGTGATCAGTTTGTCTTGCTGCTGCTCAAGACAAGCCTGGTATGTGAGTTCCCTTTGCCACTATTATAATTGCCACCTACCGACGTGGGGCAGCCTGTCTCTCTTCAATCTCCCTGTGCCCTCCGCCTACTGGGGTCGGCTTCACATGATGCCAGGAAAGCTCCCAAGGGGGTTGTGAACCTACAGTATTCCATTGTATCATATTCCAACTTTTGATATTTACTATCTTCCTGATTATTCTGATAATGGAATAATACTTCATCACTAGCGATATAATGCCTTTGTCTAGTCATTCATTTTTGTTATTCTTTCCTACGTCCTCCCTGTTCCCTTTGCCTGCTGCCATAAGAAGCCTTCCTGGGACACAATCCCCCGCCTTCCCAGAACAGAGAATGGTACATTATACCCTGGAATTTGATCAATACGGTTACCATAGCACTACCAGGAACAAGGTTCCTGAGCTTATCTTTTTCCTGGAAGGAAGAATCACGAGAATGTAACTGATAAGCTGAAACATCTTTGTATATCTCTCCATCGATTGGTCTTGTTAGATATTAATTCTAATCCCATAATAGCATCCCTCAGCAATGCAGTTTGTGTTAAAGTTGAATGCAGTGTCTGGGCATCGACCAAAATTTTGCAGTAAAGCTCCAAAAGAACCTTGTGAAACATTTCCCTCAGAAAGCTGTCTCATAGTGTGAGTTAGGCCATGTGGGAATTTTGACAGCAGGTCACCAGTTTGCTTATTATGACTGATGCGTAGTACAAGAATGAAAGAAGCTATATTAATGTCCTAGGGCTGCCATAACAAAGTCCCACAAACTGGGTGGCTTAAAATAATAGAAATTTGTTGTCTCACTCTTCTGGAGGCCAGAAATCCAAAATCGAGGTGTTGGCAGGGTCAGGATCTCTCTGCAACCTGTAGGTGGTTCCTTGTTGCCTCTTCCTGGCTTCTGGGGGTTTGCTGGCAGTCTTAGGCTTAACTACAATCTCTGCCTTCAGCATCATGTTGTGTTCTCCCTGTGTGTCTGTGTCTGCACGTGTTGTCTTATTAGGATGACCTCATCTTAATGTGATTAATTACATCTTTAATGACCCTATTTCCAAAAAAAGGATACATTCTGAAGTCCTGGGGGCTAGGACTTCAACATATCTCTTGGGGGGTTACAGTCCAACCTGTGACAGTACCCAAGGAAGGTACTGTCATGGAATTCTACTTTTCTCTGTCAAGTGCATAGAAGGTCATGACTAAGTGCTAGATGCTGGCAGTATCTAGGAGGTGAAGGCCTGGGCTTGTGTCTGACAAGGCCCATACTCTCTGTGCCTGAGGCCTTTGGATGGTCTTGATGTGGGCCACAGTGAGCGAAGTCTCTTCCTAGAGAGCTTCCCTAAAGGCATAAAAATTCTCTGATGGTTTAGTTGGTCCATATTATATTCTTGCATGAAATTAAATCATCAGAGAGCCTTCAATCTATTCTACTTTGCTTTTGCCACCTGTACAAATGCTCTGTTCTGGATTTTGCTTTGGCATTACCCCATAAGCTTTCACTAGGAGATATTATCAGAAATAGATACAAGAATCTTCACTCTTACATTTATTGTGGAGATCTTGTTGAAGTCATAGTTAATGATTATGATGATGATGATGATAGCTACTGAGTTTGGATTTTTGTGTTGGAGTTTACTGTTTGCTGGATTTTGTGCTAAATGCTTTGTTACATTAATCTGCTTTGTTATTCCAAGTCTGTGAGTTGATATCATTATTCTTCTTGTACAGGTGAGAAAAATGCAACTCCCCCTATTGACAGCCCAGCTAGAAAGGGTTGAAGCCAAGATTCAAAGCTGCGTCTATCCCACTCCCAATATCCATGTTCCCCCTACTAAGCTTTACTACCCCGCACTGTAGCCTGCTGTGTCTCCTTCACAGAGACCCACAGATGAAATTTCCCTCAGTAGTAGAATTCCCTTTACAGTGTTGGTGACCCCAAGAGTCATGTAGAGGAGATGGAACTCGTTCCATGAATATTAGATTTTACTGGATCGTGGGCACAAGTCTATGGGTACATTTCAACCAAGGCTTATATAAGATATAAAACCATTCTCACATTGCAACAATTCATATAATCTCCCTGTTCTGTTTCCTCCCATCACTGTAATATCCTAGCACCGTTTGCCAAAAAGGACATTATCAGAAAAGTCAGAAGAAACAGACCTACTATGTGACCTGAGACCTAAATTTACCTTATCCTCAGCTTGTGAACCCTAGCATTGTGAAAGTACATAGCACCAGCTATGAACAGAGGAAGGTATCCAGCTTGGTCTGAACCCCATTGACCTTCTGATGCCAAGAAGTCATTTAGATCCTTCCCCATGTACAACCTTGGCCAATCAAATGCACACCACAATGGCAGACACCTGACAAATTAACTAAGGGAAAGGAGATGAGGTGGAACAGTTCTAGTGACTAATTAGGTCATTTTTAAGGACAAAAAAAACAGGGATGCTTGGGTGCTCAGTCGGTTAAGCCGATGCCTTCAGCTTGGGTCATGATTCCAGGGTCCTGGGATTGAGTCCCACATTGGGCTCCTTGCTTGGCAGGTAGCCTGCTTCTCTCTCTCTCTGCCTCTGCCTGTTTACACACTCTCATTCTCTTTCTCTCTCTCTCTGATAAATAAATAAAATCTTTAAAAAAAAGACAAGAAAATAGAATTCAGAATATCAAAACATGGGTGACTGAAGGGCTATAATAATGCTCAGTGTCAGATACAGAGAGGAAGATATATTTAAAATCAAAGCTAGCGAGGCACCTGGGTGGCTCAATTGGTTGGGCATCTGCCTTCGGCTCGGGTCATGATCCCAGGGTCCTGGGATGGAGTCCTGCCTTGGGCTCTCGGCTTGGCAGGGAGCCTGCTTCTCCCTCTCCCTATGTGCCTCCTCCAGCTTGTTCTTTCTCTGTCACTCATTCTGTGTCTCCCAAATGAATAAATAAAATCTTTTTTAAAAAAACAACCCAAAGCTATTTTGATTCTATCTCTACGGCTAAATGAGGGAGCCCAGAAAGCTCTAGTAATGCAGATTGTCTCTCTGTAAACTCAGTACAAAGAAAAGCAAGGCATTTCTTGGGCAACTGGTCTCTTTTCCTCTTACAGTGAATCTCAGTACTGTTTACAATTCCCTCTTCAGCTTCCAGGCAGAGAAACCTGTGGCTTCCTGCTAAAACTGTACAGACCCTTACGGTCTAAATTTTGGTTTCCTTCCTACCCCCTAGCTTTACCTTAGTATTCTGTGTTTTATGCCCTGTCACTGAATTTCCCCATCTACTTATTTATATGTTTATTTATTTTTTTCAAGAATTTATTCTTAAAATTGACAGCCAGAGATCACAGATAGGCAGAGAGAGAGGAAGAAGCAGGCTCCCCGCTGAGCAGAGAGCCCAACGTGGGGCTTGATCCCAGGACCCTGAGATGGTGCCTGAGCCAAAGGCAGAGGCTTTAACCCACTGAGCCACCCAGGTGCCCCTGTTTATTTATTTTTAAAGGTTTTTTTTTTTTTAAGATTTTTTTTTATTTATTTGATAGAGATCACAGGCAGAAAGGAAGGCAGAGAGAGAGGGAGAAGCTTAGCAGAGAGCCCGTTGTGGGGCTCAATCCCAGGACCCTGAGATCATGACCTGAGCCGAAGGCAGAGGCTTAACCCCCTGAGCCATCCAGGTGCCCCTATTTTTAAAGGTTTATTTTTTTACTTATTTGGGAGAGAGTGAGAGCAGGATAGGGGCAAAGGGCGAGGGATAGAGAATTCTTAAGTAGACCTGGAGCCCGACATGGGGTTCAGTCCCAGAACCCTGAGATCATGACTTGAGCTGAAATCCAGAGCAGGCTGCCTAACTGACTGAGCCACACAGGCACCCCTATTATTTATTTATTTATTTATTTATTTATTTAGATTTTATTTATTTGAGAGAGAGCAAAGCAGGAGAGATCACAGAGGAATAGGGAGAAGCAGACTCACCACTTAACAGGGATCCCGATGCGGGACTTGATCCCAGGACCCTGAGATCATAACCTGAGCCGAAGGCAGATGCTTGACTGACTGAGCCACCCAGGCACCCGATTTTTTTATATTGCATTGTCTTTATTTCTCTACACTACTTCCCACAACATAAATCATGTATTAATAAATCAGTAAATATATTCAGAATATTCAGGGCACCTTGATCTTAATCAGCAAATTATCTCTAAATCATAATCCAACTGAAGTTGTCCCTACTGGTCACTGGCCTATGTTTTGCTTCCTGTTGTTTTTAATTTTTTGATTTTTATTTTGACAGGATCAGGTTCACTCATTTTAATTTTTATTTATTATTTTCTTAAATTCCAGTGTTGTTAACACACAGTGTTACATTAGTTTCAGGTGTACAGTATAGTGATTCAACAACTCTTTACATTAATCGGTGCTTACCATAATAAGTACTCTTGATCCCCATTACCTGTTTCCTACATCCCTACCCTCTCCCCTTTGGTAACCATCAGTTTGTTCTCTGTAGTTAAGAGTCTGTTTTTCTGTTTGTATTTATTTATTTATTAATTTATTTGTCAGAGAGAGAGAGAGTTTCTTTGTTCATTTGTTTTATTTCTTAAATTCCACATATGAGTGAATTATGGTATTTGTATTTCTCTGACTGACTTATTCCATATAGCATAATACTCTCTAGATCTATCTATGTTGCTGCAAATAGCCAGATTTAATTCTTTTTAAAATTTTTTAATGTATTATTTATTTATTTTTAAAGCTTATTTATTTCAGAGAGAGAGCGAGAGATTGAACATGAGCAGGGGAGAGAAGCAGAGGAAAAGGAAAAAGCAGACTCCTGCTGAGCAGGGAGCCGGCTGTGGGACTTGATCCCAGGACCCTGGGTCATGATCTCATCTGAAGGCAGATGCTTAACCAACTGAGCCACGCAGGTGTCCCTCATTCTTTTTTTATGGCTGAATAATATTCCATCATATTATATCTACCACAACTTCTTTATCTGTTCATCTACATGGTTGGACATTTTGGCTGATTCTATATTTGGGCTATTGTGAATGATGCTACAGTAAATATAGGGGTGCATGTATCCTTTTGAGTTAGTGTTTTTGCTTTCTTTGGAATACCCAGTAGTGGAATTACTGAGTCATATGATAGTTCTATTTTTACTGTTTTGAAGAACCTCCATACTGTCCTCCACAGCAGCTGCATCAGTTTGCTTTCCTACCAGCAGCAGTGAGGGTTCCTTTTTCTCCACATCCTCGCCAACCCATGTTGTTTCTTGTATTCTTGATTTTAGCCATCATGACAGGTGTGAGGTGATATCTTACTGTGGTTTTGATTTGCATTTCCCTAATGATGAGTGATGTTGAGCATCTTCTTGTGTCCATCCATACAGATGGCTTCTTAGAAAAATGTCTGTTCACGTCTTCTGCCCATTTTTAATTAGAATATTTGTTTTTTTGATGTCGAGTTGTATAAATGTTATGAGCATGCGATAAAGGCACACACACAAGTTGTGTCTTTCCACAGTGTCAGCTTTATTCAATCATAAACCAAAGTTAAATCCCAATGATAGAGCAGGTTCAGGATTCCAAACTCAGTGACAATTCATGTGTGATTAAACTTGGCTTCTTCTATAGCAGAGCAGGACAGAAGACAAGCCATACAACAAACAAGTTAACAGAAGGGTGTAGGAAGTTAAGCAACCAGACATGAAGTCAGTCTGTGGGTGCACAGTTGAGCTAAGGCCTCGGTCTGGTCCAGGTCAGCACTCGGCACTCACTGCTTCTGATATTCAAGCGGTGAAGGATCTCGGTTCTGTTTGGAGGTCCATGGGGAGAGCCTTCGGCAGCAGTTACCTTTTTTAAGTGTTCAGACATAGAGGAGTCATGTCTGAAGAATCTGACGTACAGTTGCCAAAATCCTTCCCTTTTTAAAGGGATTTAATCAGTTTTGGGGCTCTGCAGACCTCCTTTGGTTCTGCTGCTTATCAGTTCTGGAGAGTCAGCTGACATTGGTCCTGCTGATACTTTGTAGCTTCAGTACCTTGACCGCTTGTATCATTGCTTGACATGAGAGACTCCATTTTTATCTCTACAATAGATTATGTATGGATTCTGGACCTTAACCCCTTATCGAATATATCATTTGGAAATATTTTCTCCCATTCAGTGGGTTGTCTCTTTGTGTTTTTTGTTTGTTTGTTTAAAGGTTTTATTTATTTATTTGACAGACAGAGATCATGAATAGGCAGAGAGGCAGGCAGAGAGAGGGAGGGGGAAGCAGGCTCCTTGCTGAGCAGAGAGCCTGATGCAGGGCTTGATCCCAGGACCCTGGGATCATGACCTGAGCCGAAGGCAGAGGCTTTAACCCACTGAGTCACCCAGGCGCCCCGTCTTTGTTTTGTTGGCAGTTTCCTTCACTCTGCAAAAACTTTTCATTTTGGCGTAGTCCCAGGAGTTTAATTTTGCTTTTGTTTCCCTTCCCTTTTAAGACCTATCTAGAAAAATGTTTCTACCTCTGATGTCAAAGAGATTATGTTTTCATTCTAGGAATTTTATGGTTTCAGGTCTCACATTTAGGTCTTTAGTCCATTTGGAGTTTATTTTTGTGTATGGTGTAAGAAAGTCGCTCAGTTTCATTCTTTTGATTGTTAGCTGGATAGTTTTCCCAACACCATTTGTTGAAGAGACTTTCCCCCATTGTATATTCATGCATTCTTTCTTGAAGATCAATTAACTGTAAAATCATGGGTTTATTTTTGGGTTCTCTCTTCTGTTCCATTGGTCTATGTGTCTGTTTTTGTGCCAGTACCATATTGTTTTGATTACTACAGCTTATAGTATATCTTGAAATCTGATGGTGATACCTCCAGTTTTATTCTTTTTTTCAAGATTGATTTGGCTATTCGGGATCTATTGTGGTTCCATCCAAATTCTACCGTTATTTTTTCTAGTTCTGGTATCTTGATAGCGATTACATTAAATCTGGGTAAATTTTTAAAATTTGGGTAGTGTGAACATTTTAACAATATTTGTTCTCCCAATCCATGAACATGGAATACCTCTCCATTTGTTTGTGTCATCTTCAGTTTCTTTTATCAGTGTTTTATAGTTCTCAGAGTACAGGTCTTTCACCTCACGTTCACTAACTTCAAATCCCTTGTACACATCAGAGTACCTATTTAAGACATTTGATCATTTCTAGTGATGCCGGTCATCATCTCTATTGTCTAGGGTGGCTCTCTCCTCCTTATGACTTCCATTTTCCCCTCTGCCTACTCAGTCAGGTTTTAGTTTCCTTCATTCCACTATAAAAGTTCTTGTCAGGGTCACCAGAAACCTCGTTGCCAAATCTGACCATCCCTTCTGTGTCCACCTCTTCCACTACCTTTGGCAGCCACTGATGCCTCCCTGCTTCCTTAGCCTCTGGACAACATGCTATCCTGTTTTTCTTTTTACTTTAAGGACCAATCTTTCCTCCTTCCTTCCTTTCATTCTTCCTTCCTTCTTTAAAGACTTTATTTTTTGAGAGAGAGAGAGAACACAAGCAGGGGGAGGGGATGTGAGAGAGGGAAAGCAGTCTTCCCACTGAGCAGGGAGCCTGATGTGGGGTTTGATCCCAGGATTCTGGGATCATGACCTGAGCCAAAGGCAGACACTTAACCAGCTAAGCCACCCAGGCACCCCAAGGACTGATCTTTCTTGATCATCCTTTCTAGACTCTCTTCTGCTTGACCTCTACTACTAGAGAGACCCAGGCTTGTCCTACGACCCCTGTTCTTAAACTACTTTCTCCCTATGTCATTTCATCCAATACCACCCACGTGGTGATGTGTCTTGACTTGATTTCTACTTATATTTTATAATCAGCTGTCCTTTTGACAACTCCACTTGAGTGTTTAGTGGACATCCCAAGCTTAACATTTTGAAAATAGAACTTCTAAATCCCACTCCCCACTGCCCCTGTGGCCCTGATGCCAAAACTGGTAATTCTCTAGATTTCCCCATCTAGGTAAATAACATCACTCTGCACTTGGCTGCTCAGGGGAGAGATCCAGAGTTACACTTGATTCTTTTCTTTCCTTACCTCCCATATCTGTCCGTTAGTAAGTTCTGTTGCCTTTGTTCCAAAACATGTGCTGTGTCTGCCTGTTTCTTTCTGTTTCACGTCACCCTTGTCTAATATCATATGCATGGGGCTTGCCCCAGATTATCAACTGGTCTCTGCCTCTCCCTTCAGCAGCTTGAGAGATCTTTTTTTTTTTTTTTTTTTTAAGATTTTACCTATTTATTTGACAGAGAGATCACAAGTAGGCAGAGAGGCAGAGACAGAGAGAGGAGGGAAGCAGGCACCCCGCTGAGCAGAAAGCCCTATCTGGGGCTCGATCCCAGGACCCTCAGATCGTGACCTGAGACGGAGGCAGAGGCCTAACCCACTGAGCCACCCAAGTGCCCCGGAGAGATCTTTTTAACACGTAAATCAGCTCAAGCCCTTCATCCCCTTGCTTAAACTGCCAGTGGCTTGCTCTTTCTTTTTTTTTTTTTAATTTTTAAAATTTATTTTCAGCATGACAGTATTCATTGTTTTTGCACCACACCCATTGCTCCATGCAATCCGTGCCCTTTCCAATACCCACCACCTGGTTCCCCCAACCTCCCACCCCCCACCCCTTCAAGATCCTCAGATTGTTTTTCAGAGTCCATGGTCTTTCATGGTTCACCTCCCCTTCCAATTTCCCTCAACTCCCTTCTCCTCTCCATCTCCCCTTGTCCTCCATGCTATTTATTACGCTCCACAAATAAGTGAAACCATATGATAATTGCCAGTGGCTTTCGATTGCACTTAGGACAGACTCTAAACTCCTTACCTCAGTGAGGGCTGCCTTGTTCTGGCCCCAGCCCACCTCTCTGATTGTCTTTTTTCCTTTTTCCTTTTTGAAACTTTTATTATGGAAAAGTATAAATATGTCGGAAAGTAGACTGAGTATTAAAAAGAATTAAAAAGTATTAAAAAGAATTAAGACTGTGTGCTTACCAATAATTATTAACTCATTGTTTCTTCTTTATCTCCACTTAATTCCCACAACTTGTGTTACTTTGTAGCAAATTCCAGACACCTTATCCTCTCATCTGCAAACCATTTCAATCTATATAAGATTAAAACTCTTAAAAATAAAAGATAAGCACAGTACCATTATCATACCTAAAAATGTTAATGCTGGTTCCTTAATGTCATCAAATATCAAGTCAGTGTTCAGATTTCCAGTTGTCTCATAACTTACTTTTCTAGTGTTGGTTTAGGATTTAAATTATGATTATTGATATGCCTTTTTAATCTCTTTTAAGCTATTATTCCCCCCACCCCCCTCCATCTCTCTCTTTTCTTATTCTCTTTGCAACTGATTTCTTTTTTTTTTTTTTTTTTAAGATTTTATTTATTTATTTGACAGACAGAGATCACACGTAGGCAGAGAGGCAGGCGGAGAGAGAGGAGGGAGCAGGCTTCCCGCTAAGCAGAGAGCCCGATGCGGGTCTCGATCCCAGGACCCTGGGATCATGGCCCGAGCTGAAAGCAGAGGTTTAACCCACTGAGCCACCCAGGCGCCCCTGCAACTGATTTCTTAATGAACCTAGATCATTCATCAAGTAGTGCTTCTCACAGTCTGGAATTTGCTGATTACAACCCTATGGCTGTAGGTTGACATTTCCCTCTCCTATTTTCTGTACATTGGTATTCGGCTCTAGGGGCTTGATTGGATTTGGGATTGATTAGTTCCTTTCTCGGGGAGGGGTGGTGGCAGGGAACAAGATTATGGCACAGGTGGTAATGGAACTTAGCTTATCACTGTCCCCCTTTCCCACACCAACTTGGGCCACTCTGGCTTCTGTCCTGCTCCTGGAATACACGCTAGGTCCAGCCTCCGGCCCTTGCCTTGGCTGTTTCCTCTGCCTGTGACACCACTACCACCACCACCACCCCCGTACCCCACGGCCCCCTATCTTTTCATGGCCAGCTGCTTCATGTCATTCAGATGTCAGCGTAAATATCACTGTCAGAGCAGCCCTTCTGGGACCTCTCTGTCTGCTCCTTAGCACTTTCCACCACTGGACACCAAGTGTGTCTTCATTTGTTGGCCTGTTTAGGTCTGCCTGCTCCTGAACTAGAGCATCAGCTTCGTGGGAGTGAGAGTCTCCTCTCTCATGCTCACTGCTATATCCCCAGCAGCTAGAATAGTGTCTGTCCTATGGTAGGTGTTGAAGGAGGTGATGGCGCTCGGTCACATCTTTCTCTGTGTGCTCAGGCAGCCAAAGGAGGCACCGTTAAAGCTGCTTCGGCATTCAATGCCACTGAAGATGCCCAGACCCTGAGGAAGGCCATGAAGGGGCTTGGTAAGTGTCCCACTGGAGGGGAACATGCCCTTCTATGTTGTGCATCACAGAGTCACATAGGGTGCTGTGTCCCCTGGCAAAAAATGAGTAGGTCTCTAAGACAAGACAGTGGGAACAAGTTGGCTTTTAAGACAGATTAGGTGGGAGGGCATTCCTTACTCATTTTTCTTACAGAATTAACATTTAATTCACTCATTCTGGATTTCTCCCATTTTAATCTGTTTTGCATGAGAACATTACCAATCTATATGTAAAACTCCAGAAATGTATCTGTTTTCCAGGTAGTGCTGTATGTGTGTGGTACAAAGCCCTTTCACAAATATTATTTAAATGGGTGTGTACACAGTAGCCCAGCATTGTAGTGAAAGCAGCGATTGCTCTTGATATTTTCAGCCCATTTCATGGATGTGAAGTGAAGTCACATAATAAGTGGAACTGAGTCCTGAGTCACACTTGGCAGGCAAAGGCCTCCAGTGGGCATAGTCACACTGGCGTACTCTGACCACTCTTGCCTGGGTGGACATTTAGCCAGAGAAGTGTCCTTGGTTCATAGCTGCTGTTAATAATCCCCTTGCATTTTGGTTAAAAACATTGGATCATGAAGCCATATTTCTCAGTTTTTTTCCCCCCCAAAGAGCTCATTTTACTTAGGCCCAATGTTACTACCAACAAATACGACAAGAACAATAACAGCAGCTTATTTTACTGCTGTGAAGTTGTGATTCCGGGAGGTTAGCTAACTTGCCCAATGTCGCAGAGCTAGTAGGTTTTAGAGTCAGGATTCTAGGTGATTCCAGGGGGCCAAACCCAAACAGTGTGACTCCAGAGCTAGAGTTTAAGTCCCCATGCTGTCCTGCTGCCCACCTCTGAATGGAACATTGTTCTGAATCAATAGTCCTTCTCCTCATTTTTCCCTTTTTCATAAATAAGATGGAAAGTGTGCTTGGCCCACTTGTTGTCATTTTCTCCTACTTCTTTGGTATATAGCAAGAATACTGAAATTCAGAATGTGGACCGCATGGCATTCAGAAGTCTCAAAATAAAAGTCAGGAGACATTTGACAACCAATTCTTGTCAGTTTCTGCTGTGTGGGGACTAATGTAAAGCAGACAGTTCATGGGTGCTAGATGGGTAAGGCGTACACAGAAATAACTGCGATAGTGTGGTAATAGCTATCAGAATATGACAGTGATAGAAGGGGCACAAATGAGATCCCATTAGATTCAGAGAGGAGATCCCATTTTATTTGGGGGCATCAGGCAAAACTTCTCTGTGGATGTAGAATTTGAGATGGACTTTTGCAAGGTAAGCTGTTTCAATAGAGATAAGAGAGAATGTATTTCAGGTGAATGGAACAGTATGAGCAAAGGCATGGCTGTGAGCATTGTCCCACTTTCCAGGTTAGCTGAGGCTTAGGGGAGTCAGAGTAAATACATGGAAAGGTGCCTTGCAGCAGGAGATATTTAGAAAGCAGGAGTTGACTGCTACCAAAGGGAGGTCCTGGGGTTGCCCAGGTTGCCCCCGAGGAGGCCACCTGTAGAGTCATAGGCATGGGGCGATGGCCCAAAGGCATTGGCCAGGAAACAGTGCCACAATCATGGCACTCTGGGGGTGGCTAGAGGGACATATAAACCAGGAGACTGGGAATGAAAGAGGTCAGGAGAAAGGAATGCAGTACAGTTGGATCAAGTACAATAATTGAAGAGTTAGGTCTGTGAATTTGGCTGCCTGATACCGTTTCCTGTGGATATTTACAACAATGAATGGGATATTGTAGAAAGTCTCAAATGCTAGAATGCTCTACTTGTAGTGAATCCAGCAGATGGTGTGGGGCAGGGGGGCTCTGTGTATTCCTGAGCAGGGGAGGGGCCCTCTGAGAGTTTTTCTTTTTAGGAAAATGAATCTGGCAAGACTTGGGAAACACCAATTAGGAGATAAGAATATGAGTTAACAGATGTTACATGTGTCTAAGCCCCTAAAATCCTGGATTATAGTAGAAGTGGTAGGAATCAAAGAGGGTACCGATGCAAAAAAGATTTTTAGAATTAGACTTTATATGCCTTGGCAGGAAAGTTGAATGTGGAGGATGAGAGAAGGTTAAAAAAAAAAAAAGGCTATTTTGAGGGCTCAAACCTGACTGACTGACTGAAAGAAAGATGGTGCCTTTTATAGAAACGGATAAGTGTAAGCCAGAGTGGGATCCTCCCCCGCCCCCGAGAGTTCTGAAGAAGAACAGGAAGGTTGCATATAGACGCCTCTTTCTTTTTTTTTTCTTTTTCTTTTTTTTTTTTAGGAGAGCAGAAAGTAGGTCCCTAAGATACGTAAACAAAGTTCTATAGCTTCCTCTTTACATCTCACACTTTTCTGGCTTTCTAATCTTACAAAGAATAACTATGGTAAATCTAGATTTTTTTCATTTCTCCTGAAATATCCCAATAGAATCTCTTGTGTAGTCACCTCACAATTCCCCCTACAGGTTAAACAGTAAGGAAGCAGAAAACTCACCAAACATACACAAACCTCCAGCTGTTAACCATGACAAGGGACCAATTTTGAAAAAAATCAGAGTAAAGCCCTCCTGGTAAAAGTTGCTGCAAGAAACAGGCAAACAAAATTTCAGATGTTTAGGGGTGCCTGGGTGGCTCAGTGGGTTAAGCCTCTGCCTTCAACTCAGGTCATTATCCCAGGACCCTGGGATCGAACCCCACATTGGGCTCTCTGCTCAGCAGGGAGCCTGCTTCCTCCTCTCTCTCTCTCTGCCTGCCTCTCTGCCTACTTGTGATCTCTCTCTGTGTGTCAAATAAACAAATAAAATCTTTTTAAAAAATTTAGGATGTTTAAAATGTGGAATTCTCGTAAAGTTCTGGTAGGCTGTTGCCCAGTGGGAATTTGTCAGCAGTTATCAAAAGGGAACTGCTTGAGGTCAGGTCAGGGAACTGCTTGGAAATGAGAAACACATATACGGATCCCCAAGCATAGTGCATGCAGTGAACAGCCCATTAAAACCCGGCAAGTGCCAAGTGAAATGGGTGAAGACGATCGAGTACATTAGTGATGAACGCTCAGCGAGGTACAGAATTGTTGAATCACTATATTGTACACCTGAAACTAATACATACAGTTTGCTAATTATATTGAAATTAAGGGGAAAAAAACCCTGCAGAGTGCTGAGTGAATTAAGAGTCCAAATTTGAAACTATCTAGTTTTCAAAACTCAAAGGAAATGATCACAAGATTAAAAATGAGGAGAGGAGCGCCTGGGTGACTCATTTGGTTAGGTATCTGTCTGCCTTTGGCTCAGGTCATGATCTCAGTGTCCTGGGATTGAGCCCCGCATTGGGCTCTCTGCGAAGCAGGGAGTCTGCTTCTCCCTTTTCCTCCTCTGTCACTCTTGCTCTCTCTCTTTCTCTCAGATAAATAAAATCTGACAGACAGAAATCACAAGTAGGCAGAGAGGCACGCAGAGAGAGAGGAAGAAGCAGGCTCCCTGCTGAGCATAGACCCCCCCCCGCCCCCGCCCCCTGGACGATTTTAAAATAAAATCTTTTTTAAAAAAGTCTGGGAGAGAAAAGCAAAAAACATAGAAGATATAGGAGAACCAAAAGACATGAAAAGAATTGCAGAAAGGGGATGAAGCACAATCCCAGTCAGCGTTGTGCTAAGGAATTCACTTCCTTGTTTTATTGAACACTTGCAGCCGCCCTGTGAAGGAAAGTGCTGTGATCACTCACATTTGTGAATTAGGAAGCTGATGCTCAGAGAAGTTAGCTTTTTTGTTCAGTGGTAAACAGTTGGTTAAAAGAGAGGCTAAGACTCAAACCTAATGTCTGGTTCCTGAAAAAATAGACAAGCCTACTGAACAAGGACCTTTTTTCTTTTTTTTAAGATCTTATTTATATATTTGTTGGGGTGGAGGGGACCATGAGTGCGAGGAGGGGCAGAGGGAGAAGCAGGCTCCCCACTGAGCTAAGAGCCCAATGTGGAACTTGATCCCAGGATCCTGGGATCATGACCTGAGCCAAAGGTAAACGCTTAACCGACTGAGCCACTGAGGCATCCCAGGACCTCTTTTCTTAAAAAGGTCTCTGTATGCGTTTGGGTAACGCTAGTGTCGCTGGGGGAACCTGTTTTCTCACTCCTCTCTCATCACCTCACTCACTGTCCCCACTCTCCACCAGGCACCGACGAAGATGCCATCATCAGCGTCCTCGCCTACCGCAACACAGCCCAGCGCCAGGAAATCAGGACGGCCTACAAGAGCACCATCGGCAGGGTAGGACGGAGCCTCTCTGACTCTCGGGGCTGACGAAGAACATGTCATGGAGCAGGGAGGAGGGAGCAGTCTCTTCCCCAGCTAGATTACTGAAGTGGCCCTAGGTTTTCAAAAGCGCATCCTTGCCCTTGTTGAAAGATGTTCTTGGGGGGGGGGGGGGGGGGGGGGATTAGATTCAGCATGTTCCGTCCACTTGGTGGCGCTCTTGGTGTCGTCCCATCCAGCTCCTTGCTGGGACTTGGTCCCTCTGTGGACTCCGCCTCCACCCTCGCTGCTTCCCTGATCCTGGTCAGGCTGCCTTTTAGGCAGTATTTATATCTAGTTTGTTCTAAAGGTGCTCTCCTAGGATTTAGAGTCTATTCCAACGCCTCCACATAAACCCATTTGTCACAAATATTCATCCCTTTGGTAATCCTCAGTTGAGGGACACCCTCTGAAATCCTAGAATGGGGCCAGTGTGCTTGGGAACATGTATATATTTCCTTAGCTTACGCATTCAGAGGGTGGTCGCTTACCCCTTGTGGTCTGAATCGTGCACCCCTCAGGGACCCTCTTTCAAACTACTTTCTCAACCACCCAGTTAACCAGAGCCTCCCACCCAGCCTTTCCTCCTCACTGAAAACCTAGCTGTGTGATTCGCAAGAATCTTTTCATTGAGAGAACATCATTGATGAGTGTTTTAGGTCCTGGAGTACAGTCACTCTGATAAATTGATAAGTGTTTCTACTCAGGAGACCTTACTCCGACTGCCTCTGCTGCTCGAAGGCTGGCACTGAAGTACAAGCTGGGACAGAGCTGGCTCGGCGATCCCCTCGGGCGCCTGCGTGCGAGCTTGGGCTGGAACCCCAGTGGGGAATGGGATTCTTCATAGCTCAGACGGTCTTATGGGCATTTGAAGCACTTCTCTGACCCAAAGACATTTAATGAGCACAAATTGGTGTGAACACATATGTGATGTGTGACCTGGAATAGTCAGCCTCAGAATGAAGCTGATCTGGTCGCAGTTTGTTAAGATGCCCAGCATTAAAGGATTAAGCTCTAATTTGTTTGTTCCTTCCTAGAATGTGTGTGGATTTGACATAAAAATATACACAAGAGATTGAAATACAGGGGCTGTGCAGTCAGGTGTGTGAGCATCAGAGATCTGACTTGAACCATATCTCAGCTTCTTTATTTTGGTTGAACTTAAGTGGTTTCTTATTCTGATCTGTTCTAGGAGAGGATGTGAATAAACATTTTTAGAATTTTAGAATTACATTTCTTTTTAGGAATTGAGTCTTAAGAAATAATCGTGGATGATCACAAAGATACAGCTAAATGCATGTATACATAATGGTACAGAAATAGAAACGGGACCGATGAAAGAATTTATATTCCATCTACATAAAGAAATTTTAGCAGCCGTTAAAAATGTCACAGGTGATTATAAACTTGGAAATGTATTCAAAGTACATGGCTGAGTGAATACATTTAAGTCAGTGTATACAAACTTTTTGATCTCAAGACCCTTTTACACTCTTTTTTTTTTTAATGTGTTATTTTTTTATTTGACAGAGAGGGAGAGATCACAAGTAGGCAGAGAGGCAGGTAGAGAGGGAGGGGAAGCAAGCTCCCTGCTGAGCAGAGAGCCCGATGTAGGGCTCCATCCCAGGACCCTGAGATCATGACCTGAGCTGAAGGCAGAGGCTTAACCCACTAAACCACCCAGGGGCTCCCCTCTTTTACACTCTTAACGTACTGAGGACTTTTTTGTTCTTGTGGATTATATCTATTGAGATTTGCCATATTAGAAATTAAAACTGAGGCATCTAAAAATACATAAGTTAACTTATTTAAAAAACAAAATATATTACATGTTAATATAAGTAAGACTTTTATGAAAAATAGCTGTATATTCCAAGACAAAAACATGTAGCAAGAAAATTGGCATTGTTCCACATTTTGCAAAGTTCTTAAATGCCTGGCTTAATGGAGGATTGTCAGATTCTCTGTTTCTGCATTGTTTGTAGTGATGCGTGGTTCTGGTTGAAGTATAGGAAGAAAATCCGTTCTTGTACAGATACAGAGTTGGAAAGAGGGCATTTATTTTTTTTTTTTTAAAGATTTTATTTATTTATTTGACAGAGAGAGATCACAAGTAGGCAGAAAGGCAGGCAGAGAGAGAGAGAGAGGAGGAAGCAGGCTTCCTGCTGAGCAAAGAGCCCGATGTGGGACTCGATCCCAGGACCCTGAGATCATGACCTGAGCCGAAGGCAGCGGCTTAACCCACTGAGCCACCCAGGCGCCCCGGAAAGAGGGCATTTAAAAAGCCTTTTAACAAGGGGCGCCTGGGTGGCTCAGTGGGTTAAAGCCTCTGCCTTCAGCTCAGGTCATGATCCCATGGTCCTGGGATCCATGGTCCTGGGATCGAGCCCTGCATCTGGCTCTCTGCTCCGCAGGGAGCCTGCTTCCCTGCTTCCTCCTCTCTCTCTCTGCCTACTTGTGATCTTTGTCTGTCAAATAAATAAATAAAATCTTGTTTAAAAATTTATTTATTTATTTATTTGACAGAGAGAGAGAGATCACAAGTAGGCAGGGAGGCAGGCAGAGAGAGAGGAGGAAGCAGGCTCCCTGCAGAGCAGAGAGCCCGATGCGAGGCTTGATCCCAGGACCCTGAGATCATGACCTGAGCCGAAGGCAGAGGCTTAACCCACTGAGCCACCCAGGCGCCCCAATAAATAAAATCTTTAAAAATAAATAAATAAAAGCCTTTTAACATAATTGTGGAAGTGTAGATGTGTCCAGTAGCCGTTGCAATACTCCACTGTACAACTGTGAGAGAATGACAGCGAAAAGGCAGATACTGGCTTCCTGTTACCGTGAAGTGAGCTCCGCTCTTGCAGGCCCCACAGAGGGGTCTGGAGACCCCAGGCATCCTGGGCCCACGCTTTGAGAGTGGCTGGTTTAAGTTAGCATGGTGGTTACACAGAGCCCCCTGCTTGCTTTGCAGGACCTGGTAGACGACCTGAAGTCAGAACTGAGTGGCAACTTCGAGCGGGTGATCGTGGGAATGATGATGCCCACCGTGCTGTACGACGTGCAGGAACTGCGAAGGGCCATGAAGGTATGTGTCCCTCCTGTCCTGCAGCCGCTGACCAGCTTCCCCAAGAAAGTGACAAAAGCCTTGTGAGAGTGGGGAGGGTGAGGCACAGGAGAGAGATTCCCCTCCTTGAGGACAATGAGAAAATGTGACATTACCTTACGGCAGTTGTCACTTAAGAGCTGTTTTCGACAAAGTGATGCAGCCGATCATTTGCTCTTTCCTGGGGCTCCCTAGGGAGTGGTGATAGTTGTGTCTGTAGTGCAGCTCTAGGAACTTTGTCGTGTTAGCTGCTTCTGCGGTATGAAACTTTATGGCCAATGCATTGGGGCCTCTGGGTCTGCTGGAGGCTCCGAACTGTCAGAAAAGGTTCTTGGCCTCCCTCGGTGCTGGGCCCACTGTGCCCTAGTCCTGGGTCTGCCAGTTTTGAATGGCCAGCTATGAAATTCCAATACAGTTGCCCTCCCTAACCATGTCCGTATAAACAGCCTCATGGAAGGTTCCAGGAAAGCAAAGAGGTTAACAGTCTTTGCCAGCAGATTCTGCCCTTCAAAGGAAAAGTACAGAAGTCAAGGAGAGATTAATCCCCAGAGGGTAGACACTGTCCATAATCTGGCACAATAACAACAGCCTATAAATATTTGTTATTACTAGAAACAACTACGGTAAACACTTTGGAATTTGGGCAGGACAATCAAAAATGAGCAAATCCTGAATTGCTAGAACCTGGTGGGTTGTCTTAATTCTCTGCGGATTCCTAGGTATATATGCCTCCATGTCTGGGATCCAGCGTTGTGAACTGGCTCCTAACTGCCTCTCCTCTGGGTTTCGTGTGCAGGGAGCTGGCACGGATGAGGGCTGCCTGATTGAGATCCTGGCCTCCCGGACACCCGAGGAGATTCGACGCATAAACCAGACCTACCAGCTTCGTATGTAGTGTCCTTCGTGGCCCCCGAGGTTTCACTGTGATTTGAGAAGTAAACTAGCAGCAGGTCATTACCTGCTGGCCAAACTCTCCTCGTACAGTGATGCTGACCATGAGGGACCCTTGGTTCCAGGCATATCCCTGTCTAGGGAGATGAGAGTCTCTTGGCTTCTCCAGACTTTTCTGGTGAAGATGCCACTCCACGGAAGCCACCCAGTGTAGCGTTTTACGACCTGGGAAGTTGGAAGGTTGCTCCTTATTACCAAGCAGAGAATCAAATGTGTTTGTGCAAAAGTGGTGGGACAGCTGAATCTTAGCATCCCAGGGAACAGCTTGGAGGGGCTGTCTAGCCCAACTTCCTCCCTCCAGACGGGACTCTATGCCCTCCAGCCATCTCAGTAAGATGGACATCTCCTGCCCTCTTAAAAATCTCCAGAGGGTAGTGCTTTATGAAGAGCCGTTAATATATGCCTTTTTGTCCTAAGGCGATTTTAAAAATGCACAAAGGTTTAGCCTACAGTTCTTATTTGATCTTGTTCATATAGCTAAAAATGTCCAGCAACGGCAGATTGGCTAAGCAAACTGCGGTATACCCACACAGTGGAGTGATAGGTAGTCCCCAAATTGTCTGTGGAAGGCTATTAGTAAATTTCATGAAATTCATTATGGTGGAGTTTTGTAGGTGTGTTTTTTTTTCCCTCCTTCATTTTACTTATTTGTTTTTCCCTAAGTTTCCCATAGCGAATATGCACTGCTCTGGTAGAAAGAAAACAAAACAGTAAGAGTTTTTTGGTAAGATTTCAGAGCAGGAGATGCTAGACCTTGGGAGCTTGGCCCAAGCACTGAGATCCCCACGTCTGCTGAATGTAGGTTTTCTAACCCCGAGAGGCTGTGAAGAGTTAGAGGATCTCTGGGGTAACTCTCGAAGGAGCACCCAGGCAGAGAAGGCACGTGCTGGAAATTTGGGCCTGACGGTCCCCTGATGGTCCCCAGACATAGTTTCAGAAACTCTGCTCCATTTTCCTTTCAACCGTCCCCCTTCTTTGTGTCACTGGGAACCATGGTGAGAACAGAGTCCTGACAGTAGGAACCTAGAGGGAGGGTTACAGCCGTAGTCTTCCTCGACCTCCCATGTTAAGGAACAGAAACAGCTTTGCTTCCTCCATAATGACAACCTAAACTTAACCTTGACCATCTTATCAGAGTTCAGTTTTGGCAGAAGTGTGTGCAGGGTGAAAACCGTCATGAGGAGCTGCTTTAGCAAGCTGGCTAATCCTGTGTGGGGTTGGGGGTGCAGAGGGCCCTGGAGCAGGACACAGGGCTGGGCAGGACTCTGTTCTCATGCAGCTCATTCTGTTCTCTTTGCAGAATACGGGCGGAGCCTTGAAGATGACATTCGCTCTGACACTTCGTTCATGTTCCAGAGGGTGCTGGTGTCTCTGTCCGCTGTGAGTTGCTCCCTTTGTGAGCTGCTTCTGACAGGGGTTCAGTTCTGCTGGAGAGCTCACCCTGGATCCTCTTTTCCAGACTTTCCCATCCTTTCGTCCTCCCAAACGGGAACATTGCCCAGGTGTTGCTGTTGGGCCTGTCGTTTGTTTTCATCTTTCTTTTAGAGACTCTGGGTAGTCATGCATGCCCAGTTATTTAAATGTATATATCCCAGTACCTAATACATGCCAGATATCCTTACTGCTCAGTGCATTGAGACAGCTTCTAGGCTTTACGAGTTCATATTGTCATAAAGGAATATATCAGGTATACAGGTTGCCGTAATAAAGTCAGGAAGAGTACACATGGAGAGGAATAGAGTTAAAGGAAGGTTCAAGGACAGAGTCTGGTCGCAGAAACAGAGAAGAACCTTTGTGACAGAGGTGCCTGTTCGCAGAGGACCTGGGGGCTTGCTGGGGTGTAGGTGGGGGCATCACAGGCAAGAACAGCCAGAGAAAGGCAAGGAGGCAGGAAACACAGGGTGTGGGGTGTGTTCAGGGAACAAATGACTGAGCAATTGGCAGTAATTCTAGGAGCCAGGTGGAAGGATGAACTGGAATCCCTTGTTGGGAGAGCACTAGGGAGCCACTGAAGGTTTGGGAACACGGGAGTGAATTGCATTTTCAGAAGAGTAACATAAATCGTGATGTGTAAGGTCAGCTGAACTGGAAGCTGGGAGGTCTGGTAGGAAGTTACTTCACTATTCCAGATGAGAAATAAAGCAGGACTGGGTCAGTGTGGGAGCAGGGGCGTCAGCAAATAGCAAATGCGTACATGAGATATTTCACGTGACTTCCCAATTTTGTCTTTATCCCAACCTCCTTCCTGAGTGTAAGACTCTGATTTCTCACTGCTTTTTAAGGTGCTTCCTCAAATCGGGCCTCCTAACCTAAACCTGAACTCCATTCCCTCCCCCCGCCCCAAACCAGCTCACCTTCCTGACCTGCCTGTCCAACAAAGTCGGACCCTGGGAATCATCTCTAACCCCACCTGTCCCCTGTCTCTGATAGTTTAAAATGCCAGCCTGCTTTTCTTACTTCCTACCCATTTTTTCTTTGCCTGCCAGATTTAGCATTCTGCCAAGCCATGCCTAGACCATAGAATATTGAGACAGCCTGACAGATAAAAAAAGGCTCACAAACCGGAGGAAAGTTGCCTGTTTTGTGGCTGGTTAGCATTCCTCCAGGCCTTTACCCCGCCCTCCCCGGAACCCGGTGTCAGTGAGGGTTGGGGCATTTTCACCTGCTCCTTAAGCCCCACTACAGGCTTCGCTTCTGTTCTAATTCTCTTCCATTCCCAGCCCCTGTTTGGCAGAACTGATCAATGGAGATGAGTCAGTTAGGAAGGCTTTGGTCAGCCAGGAAGACACAGGAGTGGTAGGACGAGGCACAGGGAAGGAAATAGGGGAGGAGACAGCAGGAGAGGGGGCGGTCAGCAGGTGGGTCGTCCTTCCCCCTTCTTCCGGCAGAGACACCCACACAGCATGCAGGAACTGCTGGCTCTCTGGTTGGTAATGCTATCTATGCACAGATTAGGGCCATAGGAATAATGGAGGTGCATTCAGAGGACATCTGTTATCCCTCCCTAGGCTGGAACTGGGACCCCTGTTGGCATTCCGTCTACCCTACCATGTCCTTGGGTTCCAGCCGTTCTGTCTTGACAGTGCCCCTCCCCCCACCCAATCTTCATGGATACTGTCTCATTCTCTTTGGTTTTCTCAGGGTGGCAGGGACGAAGGAAATTACCTGGATGATGCTCTCATGAGACAGGATGCTCAGGTCAGTAGAACTGCAGTTTCTCTCTTTTTTCTTTTGCCGGTAAGGCCTTATTTGGTGGACCCCCTCTTACATTTCAGTGTATATTGTTGGACAAGCTGGGATATGTTCTCTGGGGTGGGGGTGGGGGGAGAAATTCCCACAGATGACCTTTTTATTTTTTTTTTTTAAGATTTCATTTATTTGAGTGAGAGAGAGCATGAGCAGGGAGAGCAGCAGAGGGAGTCGGGGAGGGAGAAACAGACTCCCCACAGAGCAAGTAGCCGGACGCAGGGCTCTATCTCAGGATACCAGGATCATGACCTGAGCCAAAGGCAGACCCTTAATTGACTGACCCACCCAGGCCCCCCAGATGACCTTTAATAGCAGAAATTTCTTGCAGAAATATACCTGGGGCTTGGGGTGATGCAGGGCATCATTATATAATATCCCTGGGTTCTTGACATTGGGACCATGGTATGGCCACCCCAGAGAACCATGGAATGTCTTCCGAATCACTTGGAGGTGAAGGGACCTGCCTGTGCTTTATTTACCTTGCATTTTTACTTTCCCAGAGAGAACATTTGATAGAACCTGTATAAAACAGCTTGGCACAGTGTGTACCCTATTGGGCAAATCCCAAGAGACGGATGTTTCCCTAGTATCAGCCCACTGATGGCTGTCCTGGGACCAACCCCCGATTTACTGTGGCCAGATAACACTAATTACAATAGCTAATAAAAAACAGGGCCTTGCCAGGTACCAAACACTGTTGAGAGCTGTTGACCTAAAGTATGAATCCTGCAATAACCCTACGACCCAAGTACTGCTATCCGCTTTTTATGGACGAGGGAATTGAGGCTTACAGAAGTCCAGTTCCTTGCTTAAGTTCACATGGCAGAACTAGGATATGAACCTGGGCAATTTGGATCTAGACCCTGTACTCTTAATCAATACACAACCACAGGGAAGGGTTGGTCCCATTAGGTATGTGAGGTATGAACCCTAGGGCTTCTGTGGGAAAGAACCTGTTGCTTTCACAAGAAGGGAGAGGGGTAAAAATGTCATAAGAGTTCTCAGGACACAGAGAGGCCCATTCCACACTGGAGAAATAGGAAATTGCCTTTAATCCAGAAGCTTTGAGGAAGGAGGTGCTGCTGGAACTCCTGGATGCTTATGTGAATTTCAGCTACCTCAAAGACAGCATTTTTGGATATGTTGGAGGGCGACTTCATAGCCCAGGTGAATACCCACCATCATTTGCTGGTGGGTCTCCTAGGTGCCAGGCATTGCATTAACTACCTCATGCTTTTTCCTTATAACACATCGGTGAAGTAGATACTATTACTTCTTATGCTTTAGAGATTAAGAAACCGATGCAAATACAGGAAAATACAAATCAAAACCACAATGACATACCACCTCACATCAGTCAGAATGGCTAAAATTAACAAGTCAGGAAATGTCAGATATTGGTGAGGATGCGGAGAAAGGGGAACCCTCCTACACTGTTGGTGGGAATGCAAGTTGGTGCAACCACTCTGGAAAACAGCATGGAGATTCCTCAAAAAGTTGAAAATAGAGCTACCCTATGACCCAGCAATCGCACTACTGGGTATTTACCCTAAAGATACGAATGTAGTGATCTGAAGGGGCACATGCACCCGAATGTTTATAACAACAATGTCCACAGTAGCCAAACTATGGAAAGAACCTAGATGTCCATCAACAGATGAATGGATATAAAGAAGAGGTGATATATATACACAATGGAATACTATGCAGCCATCAAAAGAAATGAACTCTTGCCTTTTGCAATGACATGGAGGGAACTAGAGGGTATTATGCTGAGTGAAATAAGTCAATCAGAGAAAAACAATTATCATATGATTTTCCTTATAGGAAGAATGTGAGAGGTAACGTGGGGGACTCAGGAGGTAGGGAAGGAAAAAATGAAACAAGATGGGATCGGGAGGGAGACATACCATTAGAGACTCTTAATCTCACAAAATAAACTGAGGGTTGGGGGGGGCGGGGAGGGTGGTTGGGTTATGGACGTTGGGGAGGGTATGTGCTATGGTGAGTGCTGTGAAGTGTGTAAACCTGGAGATTCACAGACCTGTACCCCTGGGGCTAATAATACATTATATGTTAATAAAGATTAAAAATTAAAACAAAAAAAGAAACCGATGAAAAGGCATAATAACTTGTCCCAGATCACATAGCTGGTGGAATTGGGCTCTTGGAATCCAGGTCTGTCTGATTTTTTAAAACCATGCAATTCCATGAACAAATGTTTTGTGGGTGGGGTTGTCCAAGGAGCAGTTCCCCTTGGGAGTGATCAGGATGAAAAGGGGTTTCCAAATAAGTTTGGTCTGGGGAAGTTGGACAGAGGGAGCAGAGCTCAGAGAAGGTTTTTCTGAATCCTTTCAAGTCTTACCAAGAGGTGAGGGATTTAAGAACAACTGCTGCTGAGATTTCAGCTCTTCTAAGGATAAAACAGGAGGAAAACCTTGTCAGTCTTTGCTCTGTGACTTGTCTCAGCAGCAAGGGGAGTGTTTGCAAACACTGGGGGCTACGGCTTGATTCTGACGGAGGAAAGTAAAGGAGTTTGAGATGAGAAGAATGACCAGGGCAGTTGGAATTAGGTAATGGTTATGTATCGAAAGTAGAAATCTTAAAATACAGAGGCTGTTATCCAACAAATCCAATTGTATCTGTCTTTGGGATGAAACTTGCACCAAAGGACCTAATCAGGAGCCCTCTGAATTCCCACTTTAGAAAGAAACCTGTGATATATTAAAACTACATTAAAAATGCCCTTGAGGGCTTTGGCTAGGTGGCACATTTTGATTCCCTTCTTCTGAAAAGAAAAAAATAACAGCAAATATAAAAAAAAAGGGGGGGGGGATCTGCAGCAACATTGGAAACTATGGAGGAGGGCCATTAAAATGCCAGATGGGCAGTGAACCTGGGCCAATGACTCCAGAAGGACATTTCTGCCCCCAGAAAAGGGGCTGACCCCCTCCCCACCCCCACAATCCCAAGCTGGGGAAGCAGGCACAGTGGCTTCATGCAAACAGGAAGACGTTCCTCAAGGAACTCCTGTGTCTCGGCTGCCCTTGTGGAAGAGGTACTGGAGCTCCTGCTTGAAATCCATCCAAATAGAACATGAGGAATTCCAGGAAGACTCCACTCACCTTGTTCTGGAGGAAAAAACCACATCCAGATAGGCTGCTCGTCTTTTAAGAATGAAAAGCCACAAATGCCTCAGCCCAAACACCATGTGGCCCACGAAGACACAGAAGCAGGAAGGGAGGCAGACAGGGCCACACTGTAAGGAAGAGACAGATTTCAGATTGAAAGAAAAACAGATTTCAATTAAACAACAGCTAAAAAATAAAAAGCGAGAAAACAACAGATGAGCATGGAGCCAAATGAAGAGCCAGACGAGATAAATAGAGTGAGAGGAACTCACGAGAAATGGTCTTCGATGGAAATCTGAATTTTGCAGTTTATTACTTGACAGCTTACATGAAGCCTTTGTGTCCTCCGAGCTTTAAAATTCCATGGTTCGGGACGCCTGGGTGGCTCAGTTGGTTAAGCAGCTGCCTTCGGCTCAGGTCATGATCCCAGCGTTCTGGGATCAAGTCCCACATCGGGGTTCCTTTCTCAGCAGGGAGCCTGCTTCTCCCTCTGCCTCTGCCTGCCGTTCTGTCTGCCTGTGCACGCTCTCTCCCCCTCTCTCTCTCTGATAAATAAATAAAATCTTTAAAAAAATAAAATTAAATAAATAAATAAATAAATAAAATTCCATGGTTCTGTGAATGGACTCTAAAGCAGGGAGGAAATGAGACAAAGAAGCGAAGAATGAGGAGATAGATGGAGGTGAGCCCACAGGGAGTAATAAGATGTGTCAAATAAGGGCATTTTGAGAAATTTAACAAACCAGCTGCAGATTCTAGATAAACAGTAGAGCCTTAAAGACATCTGTTTTAACAGCATGCACGTAACATAAAATTTGCTGTCTTCACCACTTTTCAGTGTACAGGTCGGTAGTGTTAACTCTGTGCACATTCTTGTGCGGCCCATCTCCAGAACTTTCTCACCTTGCAGAACTGAAACTCTGTACCCATTAAACAACTCCTCATTTCTCCTCTCCCCCCCAGCCGTTGACAACCACAGTTCAGCTTCCTGTTTCTAGAGTTTGATCTCTCTAGACGCCTCATAATAAGTTAATCAAAGTATTTGTGTTATGTAACTGGCTTATTTCGCTTAGCATACTGTCCTCAAGGTTCGCCCATGGTGCAGCATGTGTCAGAATTCCAGCCCTTTGTCAGGCTGCACAGAATTCCGTGGCACGCGTTCACCCACATTTTGCTTCTCCATTCATATGTCAGTGGACAGTTTGGGTTGTTTCTACCTTTTGGCCCTTGTGAATACTGCTGCTATGAACACGTGCACAGGTAACTCTATACGATCTGGTCTCCGTTCTTTTGGCTGTATACTCAGGAGTAGTGTCATTAGATCCTATGGTAGTTCTATTTTTAACTTTTCCAGGAACAGCCCTACTGTTTCCGGTAGTAGCTCATCATTCTCCATTCTCATCAACTGCACAGTGTTCCAGTTTCTCTACATCCTCGCCAACACTTGCTGTTTCGTTTTGAAATAGTAGTGAGGTGATATGAGTAATAGTTTTGATTTGTCAATCACAGAGTTAAAGCAACCAGAATTTCTTATACTCCTACCCGTTTGGAATAAGCGGTTACAGAAAAAAAGGACTATAAGCAGTTACTTTTAAATCTTTAAAAAAAAAAAAAAAAGATAGAACCACTTAGCCCTATACTGGGAGCTGCTGGTGCTTGCTCTGACTCTCCCATTAGTCTTTTTTCGGGGGTTGGGGGCTGGAAGGGTCAGAGGGAAAGAGAGAATCTTTTTTTTTTTTTTTTTTTTTTTTTTTAATTTTTTATTTTTTATAAACATATATTTTTATCCCCAGGGGTACAGGTCTGTGAATCACCAGGTTTACACACTTCACAGCACTCACCAAATCACATACCCTCCCCAATGTCCATAATACCACCCCCTTCTCCCAAACCCCCTCCCCCCGGCAACCCTCAGTTTGTTGTGAGATTAAGAGTCACTTATGGTTTGTCTCCCTCCCAATCCCATCTTGTTTCATTTATTCTTCTACCCACTTAAGAAAGAGAGAATCTTAAGCATGCTCCACGCCCAGCATAGAGCTGAGGCCAGGCTCAGTTTCAAGACCCTGAGATCATGACCTGAGCTGAAATTAGGAATCAGATGCTTAACCGACTGGGCCATCCAGGCACCCCATGGTCCCATTACTTTTATACCTAAGGAAAAATCTTGAGTCATCGCTACTAACCACAAGCAGCACTTCCCCACCCATCACCAGCAAAATAAAACAAAGCCAGCTCAGCTCTTTGATGTTCCGGAAATATTTGCATGTTTCCTGGCACCTTCTCTGTGATGGTTTTAAGCTTTTGCTTTGTTTGGCTTCAGGACCTGTATGAGGCTGGAGAGAAGAAATGGGGGACAGATGAGGTGAAATTTCTAACTGTTCTCTGTTCCCGGAACCGAAATCATCTGTTGCATGGTAAGGCGCTTGCCTCATCTTCAAAGAAACTGAAAGATGATGAAAATTGTATTGTCCATAATTAATTGAGAATTCTCCCCCTTTATTTGTACAAAGAACAGATTGTACTGAATTGTCTTAGATGTTTTACTTGGAAATGCATGAGTGAAACAATGTGCATGAAGGCCAATTTCTTTTTTTTTTTTTTTTTTTTAAGATTTATTTATTTATTTATTTGACACAGAGAGATCACAAGTAGGCAGAGAGGCAGGCAGAGAGAGAGAGGAGGAAGCAGGCTCCCTGCTGAGCAGAGAGCCCGATGCGGGACTCGATCCCAGGACCCTGAGATCATGACCTGAGCTGAAGGCAGCGGCCTAACCCACTGAGCCACCCAGGCGCCCTCTTTTTTCTTTTTTTAAAGATTCCATTTATTTATTTGAGAGGGAGAGAGAAGACAAATGAGGGGGAGGAGCAGGGGGAAAGGCAGAGGAAAGAGACAGAGAGAAGCAGACCCCCCACTGAGCAGGGATTCCCAGTACTTGATCATGACCTGAGCTGAAGGCAGACCCTTAACCCACTGAACTCCCCAGATGCCTGCTAAAAGATTAATTATGAAAAATTACCAGATACACAACACATTCTTAGAAGTTTGGCATTTCTGGGGCACCTGGGGGGCTCACTGGGTTAAAGCCTCTGCCTTTGGCTCAGGTCATGATCCCACAGTCCTGGGATTGAGCCCCACATCAGGCTCTCTGCTCAGCAGGGAGCCTGCTTCCCCTCCTCTCTCTGCCTGCCTCCCTGCCTACTTGTGATCTCTGTCTATCAAATAAAGAAAAATATATATATTAAAAAAAAGAAGTTTGGCATTTCTATTTGTAGGAAACCAACCTTCACGGGTCAGTCCTTTTTCTAAAGCAGCCCCATTTAATTTTAATTACATACAAAGAAATCTTCAGTACATCAGTGAGCAATAAAATAAAGTTGTTGGTTGACATTTATTCCTAGTTAATATCCAAGTTGAAAGCTAATAGAAGTGATTTCTTTAGGGAGTATGTTGCATAAAATAAATAGTGGATAATTTCAAATTTTATTTCCTATGTGTAATGTTCCTAATTTGCTTCTGATAATGCTTAGTCTTTGTAATGTGCTTTTAACTTCTATGGGGGAAAAATTGTAGCGCATTTGTCGTCAGGTTTATTTTCTTCTTGTAAACAGCAATAAGGGTTTAATAAGATATTTCATCTTGTATGTAAGCTCTTTAGGTCTTTGTGTTGCATCATAATTTTATAAACCCACCATGCCTTATAATCACACACAATTTACCAAACCCATGGGAAATTTTGGAAGAATAAGTTTGGTAAATTGAAGACATAAAGTAATTGAAAATTACAGCACATTTGGAAGTTGTAGCTACTTCAGATATTCCACAGTGACTAAAAATAGGTGATCACACCTGTTAATAAATGTCATGGGCTACCGTCAAATGCACCACCTTCTGACTCAGCTCCCTATTTCTTTGGCCTTCCCTTCCTTGCCAGATGACTTATTACATAAATCTCCCCCTGGTGGTATTTTCCAAGAACTACAGGTCCTCAAAACATGCAAATACCTAACCATTTTCACTTCTAGGCACAAGTCAGTTGTCGGGACGTTGTAAAATATCTACTTATACACCGCTGGAAGAAAATCTAAGTACTATTTGTATAAATAAAACTTCATAATTTTCTTAGCAACCAACAATAATAGTGAGGATTCAAATAACTAGGGTTTTATTTGTTATCTTCTAGTACAGTGCTAAGAATATTAAAGATTTTTCTTTTTTATTTGACAGGGAGAGAGAACAAGCACAAACAAGGGGGAGCAGCAGGCAGAGGGAGAAGCAGGCTCCCCACTGAGCAGGAAGCCTGAATGTGGGGCTCAATCCCAAGACTCTGGGATCATGACCTGAGCCAAAGGCAGAGACTTAATGAACTGAGCCATCCAGGGACCCCCAGTGCTAAGCATATTATAAGCATTGTTTGTCGCAACATCTCATTGGAGCAGCCAGTATCTATACCATTTCACAGAGAAGAAAACTGAGGCTTAGAAAATGTATCAATTAGATCTTTTGATTCTAAGCAGTAGATGCAGACTCCCAACTTCAGTAAGAAGAAGAAATAATACAGAATGGGACAAGAAGGAAAATGGAAAATATTGGTGACTCATTGAATTGAAGGGAGACCTGAACATTTCCAGGAAGTACAGAAATCAAGGCAGATCTAGGGATCTTAGTGGAAGGGAGTCACATATTTAATTAATTAATTAATTGATTGATTTATTATTTATTTATTTATTTAAGATTTTATTTATTTGACAGAGAGAGAGAAATCACACGTAGGCAGAGAGGCAGGCAGAGAGAGAGAGGGGAGGAAGCAGGCTCCCTGCGGAGCAGAGAGCCCCACGCGGGGCTCAATCCCAGGACCCTGGGATCATGACCTGAGCCGAAGGCAGAGGCTTTAACCCACTGAGCCATCCAGGTGCCCCCACATATTTTATTTGTAAGGCAGAGTTTCCAAAGTCTGGTCTTCATTGAAAATGCTGGTTCTTGAACCCCTACTTCAGATTGGCTGACTCTGATTCCCTGAAAGTGACATCCAGGAAGTTTCACAGGTTTCCCAGGTGATTCTTACATTGGCTAAGGTGAAAGATGACGCACTGCTTTTGACCTTCCCCAGGAGGGTGAGACTGGTTCTGGTCCAGTGAACTTTCCACTCACTTCGTAGAGCTTATGGTCTGTGTTGAGAGGCAGGGTGTCCCTGGATTGACAGCCCTGTGAGAATCACCCTGATGGGGCCTGGGACGGCACCCCCAAAGAATTAATGTTAAGAAGATAAAACAAGGGGCACCTGGATGGCTCAGTGGGTTAAAGCCTCTGCCTTCGGCTCAGGTCGTGGTCTCAGGGTCCTGGGATCGAGCCCCGAATCAGGCTCTCTGCTCAGCGGGGAACCTGCTTCCTCTCTCTCTCTCTCTGCCTGCCTCTCTGCCTATTTGTGATCTCTGTCTGCCAAAAAAAAAAAAAGTTTATCACATTAAAAAATACTTGGCAAGGGCGCCTGGGTGGCTCAGTGGGTTGAGCCGCTGCCTTCGGCTCAGGTCATGATCTCAGGGTCCTGGGATCGAGTCCCGCATCGGGCTCTCTGCTCAGCAGGGAGCCTGCTTCCTCCTCTCTCTCTGCCTGCCTCTCTGCCTACTTGTGTTCTGTCAAATAAATAAAAATTAAAAAAATCTTTTAAAAAAAAAAATACTTGGCAAAAAGTAAAAAAAAAATTATGTTACAGTCTATTAAAAGATGCAACTGTTCGTTACCAAATGTGATTCAACAGTTAAAAGGGTTAAATTGCTCTAGTTTTGATGAGCCAAAAGGAAGACGAACATGCAGGGGATTGCCAAGGCCAAAATTACAGAAAGACATGGTCTGCTTATTAAAGGGAACAATGAGAAAAGAAAGCAAATCTCTCCAGACATTATCACTATTATATGTGTGAGAAAGTGAGGTCCCAAATAAGGGAAAGGGCTTGCCTGATACCCTCCAAGAGACACAATATTCCTTTGTCCATTCCACTTGCCATATGCCTCCCGGTTCTCACTAACATTGATAATTAATTGCCTCCTGATATATGCCAAAGAATAAAGAGCGAGCTCTAGAAAGATGCTTATTCTCTCCATAAATTTTAGTTCCCTGTATTCTTTTTTTTATTATTTATAATTCCACTCTATTACTGTTTGTAGTGTTTGATGAATACAAAAGGATATCTCAGAAGGATATTGAGCAGAGTATTAAGTCTGAAACATCTGGTAGTTTTGAAGATGCTCTTCTGGCCATAGGTAAGCTGGTCATGGGGTGGGGAGCAGAGAAACAAACGTTTATAGACTTTCCTTCTTACCAGTTTGTTGTCATGGAGATACAGTTTTTTGGTTTCAGGGATTAAAAAAAAAAAAAGTTGAAATCACCCATAATAAGATCCAGAATTTTAAACAAGAAGTATTACATGTGTTCTGATTGTTACTCTGTTATATAGTTTTCTATATTTTATATCCTCTGTGCCTTTATATCTCAGTATACTGGAAAGATAACCCTATAGTAGCTGCATTTTTCAAGTCTATGAATGATTAGAACTAATAAGAGTTTCAGAATAGTAATCATTTTTAAACTGTATGCTGCCTTTTGCTTTAATTGCCTTTATTATTTCTCCAATTAATTACTTTATTAATTATTTTTCCATGGCCTGTGTTAATAAGACATTGTTTGGCTAAAATTTTTCCGACAAAGCAATGGGGAGATATTAATTTCATACCTTGTAGAAACAGAAGGAACAACTGTCATTTTTTTCTCATAGATTTTATTTGTAATTTTGCTATTTCCTTTTTTAATCTCTTAACAGTAAAGTGCATGAGGAACAAATCTGCATATTTTGCTGAAAGGCTTTATAAATCTATGAAGGTAAATGGCCTTATTTTTAGCATCTGAATGACTTCAGCATGTCTTGTGTCTACCTTCATGTTTACTTATGTTTCCTACACAAATTAACCAAAAGCCTGAGATACTCAGTTCATCAAATACTTCACTGAGTGCCTGTTAATAGAAATACTAGGTAATAATTATTGAGTACTTATAACATGATCACTATTCCTATGCTGTATACACGTGGATTAATTTTATGCCTATCGCAGCTGTGTGGGGCAGGTACTATTATTAACCCCCATTTTACAGATGAGAAAACTGAGACATAGGGAGGTGCGCAGTTTGCCCAGGGTCCTCAGTGACAACGCAACAGAGCAGGGATACACACACTGGCAGTCTGGCTCAGAGCCCAGGCTCCTAACCGTGCCGTATCCTCTATGCGGACACCCTTGCTGGGAACCATGGGAGGTGCAGGAGAGATCAAAAGGTAGGAAGGGGAAGGCAGGTATGGGCAGAACACGGATAAGAACAAAATAGAAGGTAAGACGGTAGTTGAGGACCCAAATGTATAGGAATACAGAGAGACTATTTTTTCCCCATATTTGTTGAGGAGGTGAGGATCAGAAAAGACTAGGGTAAAGAAGTTGGTATCTGTGAGCAGGACCTTCAAGGAAGTTTTACATGAGGGGCTTCCATACAGGAGGAAGGGTGCTGAGGCTGGGGAGGGAAGGGGGACATTCAGGGGGAGGGATCGTGGCAGGCAGGGCAAGGCAGCTGGCTGGGAATGCAGACTATGTCTCTAGTGGCAGGGAGGGGTCTCCTCTGGTCAGAACACAGAACGTTGGAAAGCCTTGAACACTGGTGAGGAGCGGCGTTCCACACGCTTTCTAAGGTTGTGGTAGGACATCACCAGGATGAGCCACGCAGAGATTTGCCTTGATAAGCTAACAAAGAAGACCGTCTGGAAACCAGCATGGATCTTGTTTTCTTCCTTAGGGCTTGGGCACCGATGATGACACCCTGATCAGAGTTATGGTTTCCCGAGCGGAGATTGATATGATGGACATTCGGGAAAACTTTAAGAGGCTCTATGGAAAGTCTCTGTATTCCTTCATCAAGGTAGGTCACAGGAGCCCGGCCTCGGGCCAGGGGAAGGCTCTGAGGAAAGAATGGGGGTCCAGCCCGGGCATTCAGACACTTCTTAGCCACTCCCTGGCAGATAGCCTCCCCTTTAAAGATGGTACTGCGATTCAGGTATTTCCAGTTTTTCCCCTTTCACACAGATGTTTAAATCCCGGCCAGGCTAAAAGCTGGAAATGTTTGCCTTCTAAATATAGTAATTATTTCATGTTGACTCCAGACAGAGAAAGAGTATATTTTAATGAATACTTTCAACAATGCAGTTTCCCTGTCTACCTGCTTACGGTGAAAGGGACACAACGAAATCAGTCATCCAAAACTCTCTCCTGGGCCAGCTGAGGTCTGCTGAAAATATGGGAAAGCATGTTACCCTGGATTGCTGCCTTTCTTTACCCAATGGCAGCAGACTTCCAGGAGTCAGGACCTGGCCTAGGGGTGATGAGAAATGACTCACATCCCTTAAAACCCCTCATTACTGGGATTTTGCTTCCTGAGGAAGCCAGAAGGGCCTTAGGAATATGAAACCAAGAACACACTTCCCTAGAAGCTGATGTTGCCTGCACAGTAAACTTCAAATCAGGATTTGATCTGTGAATTAAATATTCTGAATCCCACCCATAGCCTGCAGAGTATAATTATGAGGTGGTCTGAGCTGCTGAGTTTGTTACTATGTATACAGGCATTTAGGAACTTGTTTCTATTTCTGGACCAATTATGAGGTAACTTTAGTTTGCAGAGCTGAAATATAGCTAGCTGTAGGTAAAATACTTCTAAGATTCAAGGATGACTATAGGGGAAGTTAAGAGAAAATAATATTTATACTATATAATATAGAATTAATATCCCTTTATGAAGAGCTGCTGCAAATCACAAAGAAAAGGGAGAAAAATCCGAAAAGAAAACAGGCACTTACTTCATGAAAGATGAAACACTAATGGACAATAAACGTATAGAATGTTTAATACCAATAATGTACAGTGAATGTCAAGTGAAAACAAATCACCATCTTTCACTTCATACCTTAACAAAGTTTAAACAGATCATAGCCAGCATTGAGAAGGGCTTGAGGGGCCACCTGGGTGGCTCAGTGGGTTAAAGCCTCTGCCTTTGGCTCAGGTCATGATCCCAGGGTCCTGGGATTGAGCCCCGCATTGGGCTTTTTGCTCAGCAGGGAGCCTGCATCCTCCTCTCTCTGTCTGCGTCTCTGCCTACTTATGATCTCTGCCTGTCAAATAAATAAATAAAATATTTTAAAAAATAAAATAAAAAAGAGAAGGGCTTGAGGAAAATTCACCATGTCTTATGGAGGGACTATAAGGTGGTCTAACCTTTCTGGGAAGCAAGTTGGCAATAAATGTTTGTTGTTTTTGTTTTAAAGATTTATTTGTTTATTTGAGAGAGAAAGCATGGGTGCATGAGTCGGGGCAGGGGGTAGGTAGCTGATTTGCAGCAGCTCTTCATAAAGGAGAGAGAGAGAAGCACACTCCCTGCTGAGCTCAGATCCTGATGGAGCATTTAATCTCAGGACCCCAAGATCATGACCTGAACCAAAATCAAGAGTCAGACCCTTAAATGACAGAGCCTCCAAGGTGCCCTGGCAATAAATGTTAAAAACAAAACAAAAACTATACCTCTTACTTAGCTATTACATGTTTAGGAATTTCGTTAGAGAAAATAACAGAATAAAAGTAGAATAAACAGAATAACAGAATAAAAGTACATGAATCCAGAAGCCAGGAGAAGATATTTGCAATATTTAGTAAGAGTTTACTATCCAGAATATATAAAGTGTTCCTACTACTCAACGAAAAAACAACCCAATTTAAAAATGACAAAGGAGGGCGCCTGGATGGCTCAGTGGGTTAAAGCCTCTGCCTTCGGCTCAGGTCATGAGCTCAGGGTCCCAGGATTGAGCCCCACATTGAGCTATCGGCTCAGTGGGGAGCCCGCTTCCTTCTCTCTCTCTGCCTGCCTCTCTGCCTACTTGTAAATTCTGTCTGTCAAATAAATAAATAAAATCTTTAAAAAAAAAATGATAAAGGAACTGAATAGACATTTCTCCAAGGAAGATAAACAAATGGCCAATAAGCACATGAAAAGATGCCCGACATCATTAATCATTAGGGAAATGCAAATCAAAACCACAATGAAATACCTATTAGGATGACTATAATTTTAAAAAACAAGAACAGAAAATAACAAGTGTTGGAGAGGATTTGGAGAAACTATAACCTTTGTGCATTGCTGGTGTGGATGTAAAATGGTGTAGACACTGTGAAAAACAGTTTGGCACTTCCTCAAAGAGTTAAACATAAAAAATACAGTTAAACCTAGAATTACCAAATGACCCAGCAATTCTGCTCCCTCCTATATACTCAAAAGAAATGAAAACAGAGACTCTAACAGATACTTCTACACCAGTGTAAACATTATTTATAAGAGCAGAAGGCGGCAACAACCTAAGTATCCAGCAGCAGATGAATGGATACAAAATGAGGTATATACATTCATAAAAAGGAATGAAGTTTCTGATACATGGATGAACCTTCAGAACATGCTAAGTGGAATAAACCAGACAAAAGAGGACAAATACTGTATGATTCTGTGTACTTACACGAAATATTTAGAAAAGGTAAATTCGGAGAGACAGAAAGTAGATTAAAGGTTGCCAGGGGTGGGGGGGATAGGAAATGGAGGGTTACTGGTTAGTGGTTACAGAATTGGGGAAATGAAAAGATTTTGGAAATAGACAGTGATGATGGTTATACAACAATGTGATGTAATTAGTGTTACTGAATTACACACTTTAAGTGGTTAAAATGGCAAAATTTATGATATACATATTTTAACATAATAAAAAAGACATGAACAAATCTGAATAAAATCATTTCACAAAATGTGAAAAAAGTCAATAAATATTTTATTTTATCATAGTATTATTTATATTTATATTACCTTATGTTTATATATGTATTTTTAATATTTTTTTAATTTATTTGACAGAGAGAGATCACAAGTAGGCAGAGGCAGGCAGAAAGACGGGGGAAACAGGCTCCCCATTGAGCAGAGAGCCTGAAGTGGGGCTCAATCCCAGGACCCTGAGATCAAGACCTGAGCTGATGGCAGAGGCTCAACCCACTGAGCCACCCAGATGCCCCTGTTGTTTATATTTGTATAAATTATATGGCATATACTTATGGTACATAATTTATTATGTATTATTATTTTTGTTAACTAATAGGGGATGACTCAATTATTGAAAATTTATACAAGATAGTACTATAAAGTCACTAAAATGACGGGGTACAAAAATATTGACTGGCTCGGACAACATCACTATAAATATATTTACATTATATGTATATATATGTGTACACACACAACACTGGAAAAAATTAAAAATAAAGAATACATTGGGAGTGCCTGGGGGACTCAGTCATTGAGCATCTGCCTTCAGCTCAGGTCATGGTCCTGGGTTGGGCTCCCTGCTCAGCAGGAAGTCCGCTCTCCCTCTCCCCCCCTTCCCCCCTCCCCCACTTGTGTTCTCTTTCACTGTGATTCTGTCAGGTAAGTAAAAAAAATCTTAAAAAAAAAAAAAGAAAAAAAAAGAATACATTGTCCATTTAATAACAGGTGTGAGAAGATACATAAAGATACAGAACAGATACATAAAATACATCAGTAATAGAAAAAATGACAGGGATGCCTGGGTGGCTCAGTGGGTTAAGCATCTGCCTTGGGTTCAGATCATGATGGCAGCGTCCTAGGATCCCATCCTGAGTTAGGGTCTTTGCTCATCAGGGAGCCTGCTTCTGCCTCTCCCTCTACCTGCTACTCCCCCCGCTTGTGCGCCCTTTCTCTCCCATTCCCTCCAACAAATAAATAAATACAGTCTTAAAAAAAGAAAATGACAGAAGTAAGACAAAAATGTGAGTTATAAATAAGCACTCAGATTATATAAAAATGTAAAATCCTAGTCTGTGCTGTTTATAAGGAACAACTAAACCACAGTGACAACCAGCTTAAAGTAAAGGCAGATAATATTTGACAATATAGAAAAGAAAGCAGGGATTATACTATCAGGAAAAAGAAGAATTTAAGGAGAAAAAGCATTAAATAGGAAAAAATGGATGACTTTATATTAAGATAGGCAACTGTTCACAACAACAATTAAATTGTCATGAAACTTTAGGTGTCAAACAAGTATTGCATTCAAATCTATAAATAAGAAATTTGAAGCTCCAAAAGAAGATATTGATGTCAATAGTATGCCAGATAGTGTTTAACACATCCTTATTCTTTGGCAGATTGATGAGGCAAAGCATAAAGAAGAATATATTAAGATTTATTTCAATAGATTTATATATCAACTTTGAATCCTATAGACAGAGATTCCCTCTTTTATTTATTTTTTTTAAGATTTTATTTATTTGAGAGGGAGAGAGCACACAAGTTTAACTGACAGAGCCACCCAGATACCCCATCTTCCTTTCTTCTCCTCCCCCTCCTCCTCCTTCCTTCTTCAGATATATTTACTTATTTTTTTAAAAGATTTTATTTATTTATTTGACAGACAAGAGATCACAGAGAGGCAGGCAGAGAGAGAGAGGAGGAAGCAGGCTCCCTGCGGAGCAGAGAGCCCGATGTGGGGCTCAATCCCAGGACCCTGGGATCATGACCCGAGCCGAAGGCAGAGGCTTTAACCCACTGAGCCATCCAGGTGCCCCATATTTACTTATTTTAGAGAGAGAGTGCAAGAGGGAGAGGGAGAAAGACTCTCACGCTGACTCCCGCTGCGCACAGAGCCCAGGATTGGGCTCAGTTTTACAACTGTGAGATCATGAGCTGAGCGGAAACTGAGAGACCCTTAACTATCCTACCCAACCAGCCACCTCGAGATTCCCTCTTTTCTAGTGCCCATGAAGCACAAACAAGAATTGATCTATCAATTAGAGCATAAAAAATTTTATGTACAAATTAGGACACCTTTCTGGAAGTCTATGTTCCAACACATATTGAAAGGCTTAAGAGAATACGTGACCATGAATGTGGTAATATCCATTTTATGAAAATTTATCTTGACTAGATCATCAAGAAATGCACAAAAATTTAATCATGATTGCTCATTGCCGCAGTATTTACAGTAGTGAAAAACTGGAAACAGCAAATACCTAACAATGGGGGAGGGTGACCAAATTATTTTATCTGTATAGGATGGAATTCCTTTTAACTATTAAAGAATAATGTTGTAGAAGAATATTTAATAAAATAGAGAAATAGTCTGCATTATGTAAAAAAAAAGCAGAATACAGAACACTATAGGCCCGTCACACAGGAACCTATATACATGGAAAAAGTCCTGAAGGATATGCACACACCAAATTGTTAAGAATAGTAATCTCTGGACGGTGGAATTCGGATTTTTGTGTTCTTCTTTTTGGTCTTTTTAAAACTTTAAAAAATATTTTATTTATTTATTTATTTATTTGACAGAGAGCGAGCACAAATAGGGAGAGCAACAGGCAAAGGGAGAGGGAAAAGCGGGTTCCTTGCTGAGCAGGGAGCCCAGTGCAGGGCTCAATCCCAGGACCCTGGGATCATAACCTGAGCTGAAGACAGAAGCTTAACCAGCTGAGCCGCCCAGGCACCCCTTCTTTTAGGTCTTTATTCTTTACATTGAACATGTATTAATTTTGCAATGAAATATTTTTTTAAAATATTTTTTGAAGATTTTATTTATTTGACAGAGATCACAAGTAGGCAGGGGGGGGGGGAGGCAGGCTCCCTGCTGAGCCCAATTCAGGGCTCAATCCCAGGACCCTGAGATCATGACCTGAGCCAAAGGCAGAGGCTCAACCCACTGAGCCACCCAGATGCCCCACAAATGCTGTTTTTTAAAAAACACCTCTCTGAGAAAAAGCCAGACAAGACTGAAAAAGTTAACACAGATGACTCTGAGCTGTGTATTCCCTGTATCTGACTGTACCTTTGCTTTGCTTGCCCCCAGGGAGACACATCTGGAGACTACAGGAAGGTACTGCTCATTCTCTGTGGAGGAGATGATTAAAATAAAATCCAAGGATAGGAGGAGTCCCAGCACTTTGGATTTCTTCTTTTAAGTTCATTTTTCTACACTGCTATTAGCATTATCTCAGAATGCTTATTTCCAATTAAAACGCCTACAGATGCTTCCTAGGATATAGACTGACTATATTACTATTCATCTATAATTACTCATTATGATGCTTTAAAGCTATACTTGCATTTCAAAGCTTATAAAACCTAAAAGGAGATTTAAAATTAAAAATAAAAATGTATTCCATGGTTTTTAAACAGATATCTTCCTCATCTGTATTTCTTAGAAATTGGAATGTATTAAATTTATTTCATGGTTTTGGTGAAAAACTGTTAAAGTGGAAGACTGAAAGATTGTCTTAAAATCAAAGTATTTTCAAATACTTTGTATTTGAAAGGCCAGTAATTTCTTGACTAGTTTTAGCCTTTAATTGGCTAAATTAAGCCTTTAATTACTAAGGCTAGCAATTTCTACTAGTAATTTCTTGATTTGAAATTGTTAGCATCTAGCTCATAAGAATATCCATCCAATTTGCTATTTTACATGGTCATACTTTGAAGACATCCAATACTCTCCTTTGTTTAGATTTTTATCTGCACTGTTAGTTGATCTCTGCGAAAGTTTGGATGGGAGACTTCCTTCCTCACATCTTATATTAAGATTATTTACTCTCTCCAGGTTGAAGTATACCAAAATCAGCCACTTGTCTGAACAAATTAAATTCTTAGTGTGGTTATACAGATCATGTTTGTGTGGTTAGCAAATATAAATGCTGAACATTCCACAATATCATGGTTAATATCTTAATCAAGCTGGAAGATGAATGGAAAAAAAATTAAGTGTCCAGCTAGGTACTATTTTGGTGATGGGTGTAATATTCTGAATTTACTTTCACTTAAAGGAATTTTTTTGTGCTAAAAATAATTTTTAAAGTATTTTTCAATATTGTTGATTTGTACTAATTTACATTTGCATTGTGCCTTTCAACTCTAGAATTATTCTGAAGTTGTACTTGATTTTATTCCAAAGTTCAGTTGTATACAACATGGAAAAATAATTTTAATAAAACCTGTTATCTTTAAAATGAGGTATATTCTTTCTCTGACTTTTCCAACTATCTTTAAAAACACTTGTCACTTAGTTTCTATTAGAAACTACAAATTAAGAAAAAACAATATATTTAGTCTTATGTACACTTATTGCTATAAAACTAATGTTCACATATACCAAACACTACTTAATGGTATAAAATAATGTATTTTCTCTCCAGAAATGAGTGATGCTCTCTGTTCTACTAAATAGAACATTTTTATTTAGTAAGAATAATTGTCTTCTTTGTTCATTCTATAGTATCTATTGTATTTTGATGGATGAAATATAAAGATATTTTTTCAATTTGTTTCTACTGCCCATTATAAATGCTTGAGTTACTGGTGAAGGCTACTTGTATGACTGCTTAGTCATTCTGATTAATTATAGGAAACAGTACTTCTGCTTTGAAACCTACCTAGAAAAGTATGGAATCTCCAACTTTATTTTCTTTGGAAGCATTACAAATTTTTGGTAGTTTTATCTTTAAATTATATATATAACTTAGCCAAAATTTTCATACAAATTGCATTTGTTGCCTGGAAGCAGGATAAGGCCACCTTGGAAAAATGGTGGTTTATTGTCAGAAACCAGCATGATTCTGGAATATTATTATGAGGCAACTTTTTCTCTCCCATTGTTCATTTATTCATGGGCCTATCTCCTGGCTTTAGATGGAAATTGAGTCAGAGGATAGAGCTGGGACTTTTCTGGCCACTCTTAGGTTTTAAAAAGTCCTACTGTGCAGTCCCTTAAGGTCATTTTAGTAATTAATATGTCTAGTCAAAATTTCAAACTTGATTTACAGTCGAGGCTTCTTCCTTTGTTTAGCTCTGGCCTGTTGCCAGCAGGAATAAAGAATAAGGTGAACTTCTCTTCTTTCTCTACCTTAGTTTCCTTCCACACCCAGCCCAAACTTAGCCAGTGTTGTAGCAGGAGGGAGCAGTGTTGTAAACGGGAGCAGGGAAGGTCTTACCTGACTGTTGTAGAGGATCAACACTGTTTAACAAAGGCAAGTATTTAACGCTGATTTTTAGGGGCATTCTTCTGGATTCCTTTATCAACCTCATCACCAGGGAACTACTCCTCTTTTGTTCATTTAGCAAGGCAAATGTATTCTCCTTTTCCAGCCCCTACGAACAGCAACCCCCTCAAGTGTTCTTTGCTGAAGTCAGTGTGTCCTTCCACCCAGTTCTCTAGGACAGAATCCAAGATGATCCGAGGCTGGCTATCTTCTGGTGGCCCACACTTCTAACATGGGAGACACTTGCACATCCTTTATGCCGACAAATTCTGGGCACAAACACTGATCCCCTTGCTGCGGACATTCTCTGTCCCTCTCTTCCCCACCTCCCACCAACTTGCCTCAACCAGCCTCTACCTTTCAGATTTCTCAGGAACGAGTCAGACACCCGTGCACTGGGGCCCCAACTACACATACTGCTGATGGGAGTATAAATTGGCAGAATCATTTCAGAGAACAATTTGGCAATAGCTAATAAAGTTGTAAAGTTCCTAGGGAATCCACTTCTAAGAATTTATTTGGTGAATCTTTGCACATGGTGTTAATTGCTACTCTGTAAGAACATTAAAGTAGAAGCAACCTAACTTCCAAATTATGGGTTAGTGACACAACGAACAGTGAAGATTAACTGGAGATTTGTCAATTGGATAAGTCTTGAAAGTATAATTTTGAGAAATGAGAAAGGTGCAGAATGATAGGTACAGTATGATTCCTCTTAATTACATGCCTAAATGTTCTAAGGAACGCATTTACTTACCGGTATAAGAACATTGCATGGGAAAAATGATACACACTTTCCTTAGGGTGTGGTTACAGCGGAGGAGAGACAGACTGGGATGGAGGAGGATCTCGTTCTCTATTTTATTTAAAAGAATGCAGTTTTAATTTTAAATTCCATCATACTTGTGGGTCCATAGGTGTTTACCGTGTTACTCTGAGTAATTCATTGAAAATACTTTATTTAAAAAGTAGCAGAAGGGAGTCAGGGAGTGAAAGCTGGCTGTCCAGAGTCCATAGCAACGGCTGTACACTCCAGACAGACAGCTGTAAATTTTGCTCGGGCCTCCCGAAGGCACTGTAAGCCCTGCGGGTGCCGGTACCAGACCCTACCCAGACGTTCCACTGCCGCTAGGAGAGAAGGTAAGGAGTGCAGGGAGCACTTGCCATAACCCGTCTAGGGCAGCAGAAGGCTGATGTTTAAGAAACACAACAGCCTAGCAAACTCCACCTTACAGGGCCTCCTCCCTGAGGAAGCCTGCCAAATCTCTGCAAGGCGTGATCCTAGCGAGTGGTGAGCCCTTCTAAGGAAGAGTCCAAACAGCACCGTCCTTTTTGTCCCTTGCCTAGCACAGAACCTACTAGGTTAGGTATTCGGAACTCAAGGAACTTTTGCAGAGTGAATCAATGAGGGGGGGGAGGGGCTCCCGGTCGGGCGAATACAATGGGGTGTGTAGAATAAGGCGAACCTCTAGGTTGGCCCCAACGTTCCCGGTAGTGTGAGTCCCAAGCTGACAGCACCACAGCAAGGGCCTACGCGATTCCCGGTTCTAGCGCGCCGGGTACTTTTCGGCGCAGCCCCACCCACCACGCACGCTCGCCTTTCCCCGCCCCTTCCGGAGGCTCGCCGTGCGCACGCGCCCTCCCGTCCGCGCTTTGTTGCGAAAGCAAGGGGGCGAGGTCCTGCGGTCCCGGCGCGCCGCGCGCATAGGCGCGGCGGGCGGGGCGGAGGATGGACGCGGTAGCGTCCGCTGCAACGGTTGGGGCTGCGCGTGAGAAGGTGGCGGTATAGGCACCCGGGCTGGTTGGAGGCCGGCGACGGCCTGGGCATGGCGGGAGACGGTCTCCGTTGGGCTCCCTGAGGTGCGCTCCCTGAAGTCCCGGGGAGCCGTGGTCCATGGGCTCGCTGAGCAGCCGAGTGCTGCGCCACCCGGGACGAGCCCGAGCCCAGCAGGAGCCGGGTTCTGGGGCGGGGGGCTCGACTCGCAGGCCGGAGGCTGGCGGCGATGCGGCCGGCCACGGCTTCTGTTACTGCCCGGGCAGCCGCAAGCGCAAGCGGAGCAGCGGGGCCTTCTGCTACTGTCACCCCGACTCCGAGACTGACGAGGATGAGGAGGAAGGGGACGAGCAGCAGCGGCTCCTCAACACCCCGCGCAGGTAAGTGCAGGGACGCGTCCGCACCTGTTGGGCGGTTCCAGGGCCGCGCCTGCGGATAAGCCCGGCGCCGGCTGCACTTCGGGGTGCGGTGCTGGCCAGCGGGTGAGGACCAGATGCGCCCTTGACCGGGAAGCGTGGGAGCCAGCCCGATGCGCGGCGGATGGGGAGCGCCTTAGGAGACGCCTGGCGTTCTGGATTATAAACCACAGAAGCTGCCCGAGTGGCATTACAGCCCCAGGATGAGACTGGTAAACGCCAAGCCTCATTAAACCTCAGACTGGAACGGCTGGCTGGCCTTTGTCCTGAGTGGGTGGCAGGAGAATGAGTTGTTTTGCATCCGGTTACCTTAAGCCTCCCCCCGCTGTCTTCCACCAGTGTAAAGGGAAGTGATCACATACATGAGGAGTTCTCTTTAACTGTAAAGGCGAAGTTTATCAATACTGTACATGTGTTCCTTACCAGGAACAAAGTCAGAGTCTCTAGTACTTGAACGCTGGCCGTGGGTGTGTGTCAGTCAGTGCTGCAACTTGCTTAACCTTTTTTTCAAAGAGTTGAAAAACAGGGTGTTTACTTGTGAATTAGAAAATCAGAATGTAGCTTATGCGTAGAATGTTTTCACATAAAGCAATCTGGTTGCCTTTTTTTTTTTTTAAAGATAATCATTGGGGTCACATAAATGTAATTTATTAAATGAAAGTTTAGAAAAATATTTTTAAAAGTTTGCTACACAAGTGTAACTTAACTATTGTAAAATAAAAGTATTATGGATTATGTCTGTTAATAGTTTGATATCTAAACAATCTTTTTCATAAGTTTTATATATGAGTGCTTGTATTTATTTACAAAAATGAACACCACCTTCACCTCCCCCCTCCCCCTTCACCCCCACCACCTTTGTGGAGAGTCAGTCTAATATAAGGAGCTCAGATTCTGAGTTCTAGTCTGGACTCTGTGCTTAATAGCTTTAATTCCTCATAAGTAAAGTGGAGTTGATAATACTTGGCTTTTAGGGTTTGACGAATACTTGATTGTGTATAATGCGCGGTCCCTGATGTTGAAGCACTCAGTAAATAATTATGTCTCCTTGATAATTTGGCACCCTTTATCATTACAAAATGTCTCTCTTTGTCCCTAGTAAATTTCCATTATTACTTTCTTTTGATAAGTGTTTAAAAGGTACATCTTTTCCATTTTCCTTTTTTACCTGTATCTTTATAATAGATATCTTGGAGAGAGCATGTAATTGGGGTTTTTTTTTAATCCTTTAGGATAATCTCTGCCATTTAATTATTTTTTTAGACCACTTATATTTAATGCCATTATTGAAATCTATGTCAGGATCCATTCAAAAAAGAAATTATGCTGTAATTTGAACAGGGAAATTTTAATATAACCATTATTTGCAAGTAACGGGGAATTAACTACTGAAGGTAAACTACTGAGGTAAAGAGATCTCTAAAAATATACAGGAATAGAGGATTTAAAGGTGCAATCACAACTTCTCAGACTGAAACAGAATACCCAAGAAAGAAACAAATTTGGAATATAGCCATCTTTCCCCACCAGAGATTCAGATACTGGAGATGGTATGGCTATAGCCCACACTAGACGGTAGAGAAGTTTGCTGTGATGTGGTAGGCCAAGGTGAGAAAGCAGGCAGCTGCCTGTTGGGATGCCAGCAAACTTGCCTGGAGCCTTTCTGGCCCACAGAGCCAAAAATATTTACTCTCCAGACCTTTATAGAAAAGCTTTGCCAACCCCTGAACTACGCGAGTTGGCTAGAATGGAAAGTCTTTAAAGCAAATACTTACTAGAAAATACATGGAGAATTTAGTATGTTTTGTTATCAGTGGAAGAGGCCTGGTTATTCAGCCTGGCATGGATGAGGAGTGTAAGAAAATATTAAGACCTAGAAATATGTGTGTTGGCACCAGTTATGCTCCCTGAGGTTGTCTGATGCACTCTGCCATCTCAGCCAACTACACCATGAAAAACTGTGGCTTCCAAGCCAAACTTCCACTTCATTCACACCTTTTGACAACTGTATTTTTTACTTTTATGTTAGATAACTATTAAAACTCGGCTGTTCTGTACCCAGATCTTCTGTGTTTGCTGTGCCTAGACTGTCTTTAAATTTTGAAACCAGTAAACAGTATTTGTTGTTAGAATTATGTAAATACTGTTCACCTCAAAGTCAAATAGTGTGATAGGATTATAAATGATACCTTCCTGGGTGCAGTGTCAAAACTCCTTGTTTTTCTATTGGAGACATTTTCTAACCTCACGTTTAAGTGCCATCTTTTTTCTACGTTCCATCAAGTGCTCAAATTCAGGCCCTGTTTTCATTTGTATCTTATTGCAATAGTTCCCATTTTCCTGGTTTCTAACTGCCTCCCCACTTCTCACCATTGACAAAAGAGTAATATTCCTTCATAATATATTCAGGTTTTCCTGTCTTTCCAAACTTAGTTTCATGGTGTTCTCCTCCAAACCCAAGACCCCTGCTCTTGAGTCCCTTCATCTTCCTGTTCCATTCTGGATCCATTGCTCTCCAGGTCTGAGCTTATCCTGGGACTTAATTTTACCACATCTCTAGGATTGGATCTACTGTTTCTGTAGTCTTTTTTTCTGTAGTCTTTTCTTTTCTGCGTCTTTTCTTTCTCGGTCATTTTAGAGAACTGCATCCTCCTGTATCTTCCTCAGAAGGATGCAAAAGGAGGTAATTCGGGCTTATCTAAATGTGAATTTAGGGGACGCCTGGGTGGCTCAGTTGGTTAAGCAGCTGCCTTCGGCTCAGGTCATGATCCCAGCGTCCTGGGATTGAGTCCCGCATCCGGCTCCTTGCTCGGCCACGAACCTGCTTCTCCCTCTGCCTCTGCCTGCCATTCTGTCTGCCTGTGCTTGCTCTCTCGCCCTCTCTCTCTGATAAATAAATAAAATCTTAAAAATAAATAAATAAATAAATAAATGTGAATTTAGACTTTCACCTTATTCATCCTTTGAGTATAGATATTTACAATAACTTCATATATAACTTCATACCATTGAGGACATTACTTCATTGTCTTCTAGCCTACAGTGTGGATGAGAAATTGGATTCTGGTCTAATTCTTTTTTCTTTGTAGGTGACCTTTTTTTCTCTGGAAATTTTGGGGTTTTTTTCTTTGGTATTTTGGAATTTAACTAGAGTGTGCTTAAGTGTGGGTTTTTTAATGCCTCAATACTTGGTTGATCCTTACAATCTGGACACTAGTTTGGAGAAATTTTCTTCCATTAATCTCTTCCATGATTTCCTTTTTCCTGTTATCTTTGTTTTTTCTTTCTTGTGGACTCCTCTTAACCAGATTCTGGGTTTCTTGGATTCTACCTCTCTCTTTTCGTTTTTTTTTTTTTTTCTTTTTTCTTTTTAGTTTTTTTTTTTGTTGTTGTTGTTTTATATTCTGGGAAATTTCCTTAACTTTCTCAGTCAGCCTCTGTTTTGGCTTTGTAATTTTAGTAACCATGTTTTTAGTCTCTAAGAGCTCTTTTTTCCCTTGTTTCCTTTATCGTAGTATCCAGTTGTTTTATAAATCTCAGATATTTAGCTACACTAATTTTAGAGTGTTTTAAGTTCTCTCTTCCCTGAATTAATATATTTCCTCTGGGGCCAGTTTCTCTCTTTTTAATAGTCCTCAGTGCTCCTAATTCTCTTCATGTTGTGTCATCCTTGCTTGTCTTTTTATATTTAAGAATGAAAAACGTGTGTGTGTGTGTGTGTGTGTGTGTTTTAATTGAGTAAACCTATTTCTACTAAGCCTTCCCTTTAAGTAGGAAGACTGACTACTAAATTGGATGATGGGGTGAGTGAGTTTGTTCAGAGCAGAGATTCCCAAACTTTTTTTGTTCACAGCACAGCAATTTTTTCCATGGTTCCTCTGGTCCTAAAGAAGTATCTCATAGTTAGGTTCAAACTACTGCTTAATAGTAGTAGATAGCATGGTATCTGAAAGATGCATTGCTGCCCTCGAATATAAAATATTCTACACGCATCCCTGAGTTTGCTGTGGTGCTCCAGGTGCTTCGACACATAGTTTGGGGACCATGATTCAGGGTGAATGTGTCAAGAGCTCACAGGCTACAGATTTCTCAAACACCAGAATGAGGATTGCTTTGTCGGGTGCCAACACCTACACTAAAATCTTGGCTTTTCCTGAGAGATTTGTCCTCTCCTTCTTAGAAGAGCCTTGGAATCTTTATGTCTGAATTATCTGTACTCTGGTTGTCTGTATTCTTTGTTCATACACTGTGGAAGAGGCCATTAAAGGAACACGTTTCCCCATTTTCAGCCTCACTTTTACCCTTTTGCTTCTCCTGAGACCCCTCCCCTCAACCCACACAGGCTTCTGAAGGGCAGATGGGCTTCAGCCTCCATCCTAGACCTTCATGATGCATTCCGGGCTGTGGCTTCTGCTGCTCTTTTCAGGTGATAAGCCCACCCTTACTTTCTGCTGTTATGGGCTTAATCCTTTCTGTTCTTTTAATCTTTTATGTAATTTGGGGATGGTGCCATCAGGGACTGGAAGCTATATTGCCCCATTTATTTCTCAAAGTAACCCAGTAAGGTGGTTACTACTAATATCTTCTTTATATCTGGGGTAACTGAGCTATGGTGGAGCTGGGACTCAAACCCAAGTCTCTCCACTACCAAAGCATGTGCTCTTTTTACTGTCTGTTGGAAAGACTTGTCAAACACATTGGTTCAAAATATCATCTGAAACACTTCATTTTCTTAAAGATTAAAATTTTTTAACTACCAAGAAAACTTGTCAGGATTGGCCAGGAATATAAAAAGGTGTTCATCGGCCTCTGCCTAGGGCTTTTCTTATTCATTGGACCATCTTGAACAATGATTATCAGACTTTAAAAAATATATAATTCATCTTTTAAATGAAATCTTAACGCAGAAATCCCTAAGTTGTGATGCTGTTCTAGTTGAAGTTAGGTGAGGATGCCCAGGGTTTGTTCCCCAGCTCTCCCTGGCGGCCCTGAAGACACTTCTCCATTGAGCATAGTTTTGAAAACCTTTTATGTAAGGCTGCAAATCATTGGTCTAACGGGGGGAAAAAATGTTGTTTAACTAGTTTAAAATGTTTTGGTACCAAAATAAGATTAAATCTAAATTATTCTAAAAATTACTTGGGTAGGTAAAATTTTTACTCTTGTTCTCAGTTTTGCAGTTGCATAGAAGTATCATTGTAGTTGTATTGAGATCCTCCATAGTACTATTCTCTAAACGAGGAGGTAAGCAAAAATCACTGTGCTGATCTACAGGTAATTCACTTAGTTCAACAATCACGATTTGCAAAAATGATGCACAATGAAAGGTCCCATCTAGCCATTAACCCTCTTAGGAATAGAGTACCCTATTAGATAACTACTGTTATTAGTTTCTTAGGTACTAATGTAAATTTGAATATTACATGCTTCTGTCCTTTTACGCAGAGGATAAGTTGGCTCTATTTCTTAGAAATTGAACAAAAGGAATATTTTGAGTTGCAGAATCAGTAAAACATTCAGTTTTACACATATATAAAATTTGCTTTTCGGGGCGCCTGGGTGGCTCAGTGGGTTAAGCCGCTGCCTTCAGCTCAGGTCATGATCTCAGAGTCCTGGGATCGAGTCCCGCGTCAGGCTCTCTGCTTAGCAGAGAGCCTGCTTCCCTCTCTCTCTCTCTGCCTGCCTCTCCATCTACTTGTGATTTCTCTCTGTCAAATAAATAAATAAAATCTTTAGAAAAAAAAAATTAAAAAAAAATAAAATTTGCTTTTCTTTTAACAGGAAAAAATTAAAGAGTACATCCAAGTACATTTATCAGACATTATTTTTGAATGGTGAAAATAGTGACATTAAGATTTGTGCTCTAGGAGAAGAGTGGAACTTACACAAAATATATTTATGTCAAGTAAGTATTTTATTTTTCTGTTTGAGTAAACAAGGTAGTTACTTAAAAATAGCTCAAACTCTTTCAAGTCATGTTCTTTCTAATTGCATTTCATAGCAGTCTCTTTGTACGGACAGTAGTTGTTTATAAGTCCTGTCATCTGATTTCAAAATCTTGTTTTATCAGAAATACAGCACACAGTTAGTATAGTCTAGAAAACAGATTTTGAATTTTCCTTGTCAACCAGACCAGCAAATATCTTTTGATCATTACTACAGTAAGGTTCTTATTTTGGTACCTTTTGTTGACAAAAGGGAAAAAAGTTAGGGAAAAATGTCTAAAGTTAAGATGGCTGAATTTTTTTTTAAATGTAATTATTTAAACTAGATGAACTTAGCCAAAATGTTATTTTGTAGATATGGTTGAAAATTAATAGAAAGTTCTTGACACTTACACTTCTTTCCTTCTGGAAAATGCAGTTAAATTAAAGACCTAGCAAATACAGAGTAATTCATTTAGCTGATATACCTATTTGGTTTGTGTGCTGAAAATATTACCAACTTTGGTAATATTGTCACCCCAATTTAAAGGTTCAGAACTCTGAAAATGAAAGAAAATTTTGCTCTATTGGCTCAAATATTTTACTCATTTATTCTTTCATCAAATCTATCTATTCTTTCTTCAAATCATTGTTCTAGGCACTGGGAATAGAACAGTGAACAATTCAGTTTTTATCCTATGGAGTTTATATTTTCTCTCTTCTTCACCGTTTGACAGTAATTACTGGTAAGACAGTATAGTATAAGATTTTCAGTAGAAATATTTTAAAAGAACTTTTTCTATAAGAATTTAATCATAGCGGTTTTTATTTAATTTTTTTGAACAAGTTTACTTTGGCTTGAAATATATAGCTCAGGGAATATATCAGAATATTGGTCTCAACTTGAGGATAGGGTACATAACTTTTTTTTTTAATCACTGAAAGCAGTTTTGTGGATTTAAGGATGAGAATGCCTCAGTGAAGGCTTTCCCTCTCAAGAGCAACTATATTGATTATAGTATAAACCACATGCTGAAATATAGTAAGCCCCTAAGGACAGAAACAATGTCTGTTTTGTTTACTGCTATATTCACAGTGCCTTATACATACTAAGTATTCAGTAAAATTAGTTACTCTTTGATGTATTCCAAAGTATTCAAATTATGGAAGGTGCTATCTAGAAGGTAACTAAAGGCTTCATCCATTCTGGTACCTTTCCAAGAATTTAGGTCCATTCTGGAATTTTCTGACTAGATTAAACTTTAGATTAATCCTGATTTCTGGGGATCATCCCATTTATAGCCACCAACAGTCAGGATTTAACAGTAGGAAGGTTCTTAGTCTTCACTTCTTCTCAGTGCATGATCTTGTATTTACATTATGTGTTGTCATAGGTTTATGAGAGTCTTAAATATATGCTGTATTTTCTAAGCTTAAATTTAGAATGCCATTGAGAAGGAAAACATACCTGTAATAGACTTAGAAATTGAACTAAGTAAAAAAACTAATGTAAGGTTCAAAAGTAATATAGGAATTCAGTTCAGATAGTAATATGAGAATTTGGTTTAATTTTCATTAAATTGATACTAAACAAAGTATTTTGACATACCTAAAATATCCTTAATTTCATTATCCTATAGACAAATTTAGCTATTCTTTTTCTCCTAAAATAATATGGATTCATTTTGTTAGAAGAATTACTTGGAATTAGAAATGGGAAAATAATTTGGAAGACACAGAAAGTACTGGATAATTGGGTGTTTTGTTTTGTTTTTTAAGTCTGGCTACTTTTCTAGTATGTTCAGTGGTTCTTGGAAAGAATCCAGCATGAATATTATTGAACTGGAGATTCCGGACCAGAATATTGATATAGAAGGTAACCATCACTATAATTACTATTATTTAAAAATTATAACATAACCTTTTTATGCTTTTGGTAGAAAATAAATATTTTCTTCCAACCTTATAGGCTAGAAGAAAGCTTCATTTAATACCCCAGAGTGTCAGCTTTGTATTCATTTTCTCAGCTCCATAGTTTTTACCAATTCTGTTCTATCTGTTCCTAATCTACTTGTAGGCCTTATCAATCTGTTTACTGTTTACTGTTCATAATTATATTTGCCTGGGATACGGAGGATGTAGGGTGAAGGAGGGAAGAGTATGACTCTTTTTAAAAATCACATAGAAAAGCTGGTTAAAAAAAAAAAAAGGAAAGAAAAGAAAAGCTGGTATATAGTGTTTATTGATTATTTCCCATGTATGAAGACTTTCTCTGGGAACAAGAGGGTATGAATCATGTAATCAGTGTTTAAGAGCTCTGAGTTCTTAGATGAGGAAGCTGAGAGGCCCAGAGGATTTAGGGACTTATTTTAGGCCTCAGCAGTTTAGTGAGCCTCAGTGGTCCTGTCACTCTCCTAATTCCTGTTCCACTTCTCGTTCTCTGCTCCCCTCTTTGATTGCCCAAGTGTAAGTACCCAGTACTCACAACATAGGCAAAGAGAAAAGTTAAGGATATTTATAAAACACATGCAAGAGTGACAGTGGAGAGAAGGAAGGACAGGCCTAGATAGCTGTGGTGGCTCAGGGAGAGTGTTTCATGGAGTGGACCAGGTGCTATTCCCCACTCCCCAAGAAGGAAGCACTGAAACATCAGGGTTAAGATCATCATGGGGTCTGTGTTGCTTAATGATTGGTCTACTCAGGGTATCTTTATAAAACTTTTTCCAAGAGTATCTTAATATCAAGATTAGTTGTAGAAGAATTCAACTCTGTTAGGTAGAATAAATGGCAATTTGTAACATTGTTATTAAATTAGCACCATTAATCAGTTACCGTTCCTAGCATTTTAAATAGTGATACTTCTCTTAACCTTTTATGTATATACTACATTTTGATATATGTCTTCAAGTATAAAGATGGTCATTATTGTTATTTTTGTAATACTTTTATAGATGTCACTGTTATTTCATTCCCTGGGTCTACTTTGGCTTTCAGCACTGCAGGTTGCCTTTGGGTCGCTATATAGAGATGATGTCTTAATAAAGCCCAGTCGAGTTATTGCCATTTTGGCAGCAGCTTGTATGTTGCAGTTGGTGAGTATGCACATTCTTTAAAGAAAGGATCACAGTTGGATCTTTGTTTCAAAGTATATATTCTAGGGGCACCTGGGTGGCTCAGTGGGTTAAAGCCCCTGCTTTTGGCTCAGGTCATGATCCTGGGGTCCTGGGATCAAGCCCCGTGTCGGGCTCTCTGCTCAGCAGGGAGCCTGCTTCCCTTCCTCTCTCTCTGCCTGTGTCTCTGCCTACTTGTGATCTTTCTCTGTGTCAAATAAATAAATAAAAAATCTTAAAAAAAAAAAAAGTATCTATTCTAAAAACAAAAAGCTTAGCTTTTTATAATTTTTAAAAATAAAAATGAAATGTGTAAATATGTCATTTGTGATAAGTCACTTAAAATGCTTAACCCCCAAAAATATAAAGTAAAATGCTCAGTGAAAACCGATTTATTATAACTCAGGGGGTCATCCCGTCTGTGTAAGATGAATGCAAGCTATTTCAGTGTAGATACCTTAGAATTACTATAATGTAAGAGTTTACTTGTTTAAGTCCATTTACATATCTCTATTCATTAATGATTTATCTTGACTGTTATTAAGCAGATCACTTACGATTACAAATTTATTTAGGTCATGGGTTTGAAAAACATTGAGTGCCCACTTTGTCAACTTTTTCTTAATTATGAAATAATTGTGGTAAACCACGTAAATATATATAATCCATTGGTAGAATGACAGATTTGTTCTTTCAACAGAAGTATATTGAGCAATGTGTCAAACTAGGCATAGGAATTTAAAGGTAAATTAAGACATAGTACCCGCCTTCAGGAAACTCACAATATAATGTGTGTGTGAAATGGGGGAGGGAGTGTTGATAAATAGACCCAAAGATAAAGTGAGAATTGCCCAGTATTATAGATACGATAATAAACATTCTGTAGGATTTAGCAGATGAACAGAGGGAGTGGTTAGTTTAGCTTGGTGGTACAAAGGAGGAGGTTGAGTTTTGAAAACTGAAAACGTATTTATCTTGCAAAAAAGAGGGGAAGGAAGCATTTTCTACAGAGCAAATTAATACTAAGAGATGTGAAACAGTAGAGGATCAGAGAATCTGAGTGGAACATGGCTCTAGCACAGAGATAAGAAGCTCCAGCACAATAAAAGAAGGGTTGCAGAGAGCATAACAGAGGCCAGACTGTGAAAATCCCTCTATACTTTAGACTTTATATGTAGGTACGCAAGTGAGGGATGGGACAGAGGGAAGAGAATCCTCAAGCGGACTCTCTTCTAAGCACAGGACCCCATGGGGCTTGATCCCATGACCCATGAGACCATGACCTGAACTGAAAACAAGAGTTGGACACCCAACCAACTGAGCCACCCATGTTCCCCTTTTGGAAAAGGGGAACAATCAAAAGTTTTAGATCAAATCAAAAAGTTTTAGAAAGTTTACTTCAGAAGTTTTAGAAAGAATGCTTCAGAAATAACGTAAAGGATGTATTGAAGAAAAATGAGTACATTAGAGACAAAATCTTATTGCAGTAGTCCAAGTGAGCGTCTAAAGTAGGGCAGTAGCAATAAGCATGGGGAGGAAAAACGGGATCAAAGAAAGATTAATCAAGGGTAATCCACTGGACTTGGTGACAAGGTGTTAAGAGGAAAGTGGAGGAGGTTAAGAGGGGAGTAGTCTCAAATAACTTTCAGGTAAGTTTAAAATCCTTAAGGTCGGTCAGTATTTTATTTTGATCTTTAGAAAAAGTTCACTAAGTTTCCTTTTCTGTGACATTTGTATACTTATTTATTTGAAGTATTAGTAAATAGCTTGCTCAATATACTTAGCTGGGATCATTTAATTTTTTAAATTTGTCATCCTTTCAGTACTTATTTTTAACAAGTACACTTTATTTTCTAACATTAGTCCTTTTGGTTTTATCATAAACCTATTTTCTGCATCATCTTTATGACTTAACGTACTAACTTAATAATATACTTGCATGATGAATATGTTTCAGAAGTTTAGGTAAAAAGTGACATTCTTTCCATATATTGAATAAAATTAGTTCATTTGAAATCTTACATATAAACATTTCAGATTAATATTTTAGTGTAAATAGTAATGTATTTGTTTTAGGTGCATCTCTTAGAAGTTGATAAGTATTTTATACTTTAATAAACACTTTCTGATGATTCATACTGTTTACTTGTCTATCACATGGTCACCTGAGTATGTTAAAAGATCTTAATTTTAAAAGAACAGGCAAACCAGACATAATGCTGCTTAAATTTGCAAAGTTCCCAGAGAGGGGAAGAATAAAAAAGAAAGAGAATAGCAATATTCAGCTCTACTTTACTGCCTTACTGCTTTTACCCCCTCCATTCTGTTTTTCAATTCCAAGTATTTAGTTGAATACTTGCTGGATTTTTTTTTTTTTCAGTATTTTTATTGGACTTAAAAATTTAGGCTTGCTGCACTTAATGAGTTTTCTTTCTTTTCTTTCCTTCTTCCTTTTTTTTTTCTTTTTTTTTACTTTTTAATATGTAAAAGCACATATTCAGAGCTAATTTTTCCCACGTGAAATGGGCCTTTCCAGTGCTTATTTATATTTACAGGATGGTTTAATACAGCAGTGTGGTGAGACAATGAAGGAAACAATTAATGTGAAAACTGTATGTGGCTATTACACATCAGCAGGGACCTATGGATTAGATTCTGTAAAGAAAAAGTGAGTTACCTTTTTTATTTTTCCTCCCATCCCACTTGTGGGAATTTGGCTGCTTTCGTTTCTTAAGAGAATGTATAGCTATAAGAAAGAAAAAAAAAATAGGGGACTAGAATTTTGTTATAAAAAGTTCTTTTTTACATTTGGATGAATTAGTAAATTCCTTGAAAGTGTTGTCTTTGTAAATGACCATGGGTAGGTTATACATGCTTATACGTGGCTTAGAAAAACTCTGGTCACTCCATGTATTTTCTATTAATAGTTTTTAAGTAATAGGCATCATAGACATATTTATCAGCACACCTACTGGCAATGTTTTTAACTCCTGAGTATTATAGTACCCATTTTCAAATTAGAAAGAAAGTAATAGAAGTGTGAAGGCCCCTGCATAAATGATGTAACACCAACTTGAAATGTTTTCTTAATTAGAAATGCTCTTATTAATATAAAGAGAATATTTCCTTAATAACTGCTGACAAAAACAATACTAAATTTTTGGTTGTTAAATTTAAAAATTTGAGCATGTTCTGGCAAGACTAATTGTTTTTATTTTAACTGTAAGTCCTACTACATAAGACATAAACACAGGATTTTTTTTATGTATCATGTAATAAATAATGCCATGTTTTAATTTCAGGTGCCTAGAATGGCTTCTCAACAATTTGATGACTCACCAGAATGTTGAACTTTTTAAGGAACTCAGGTATTTTAATTTTTAATAACATTGTAATTAATCACGCTAAAATAATGGTTATTTGTTAAAGTATGCATTTGCTTTATACAAAAATATATTACTTACGAAAAGTGAATAATTTCATGAAAGGTATCTTGACATCTATGAACTGAAGAAATGCTTCATGAATTTGTCATAAATAATATGTGTATTATGTCTACTATTTTAACTAATTTTGATTGAATAATTCACTGTTACTATAAAACTATAGAAAAATGTCAAGTGTTACCTTACCTTTGCTATGCTCTGAGAGAATCTAAAAGTTTGTTTTTTGTGTGTTTTCTTTTGTTTTTTAAAGATTTTATTTATTTGACAGAGAGCAAGAGAGACAGCCAGAGAGGGAACACAAGCAGGGGGAGTGGGAGAGGGACAAGCAGGCTTCCTGCAGAGCAGGGAGCCCAACTCAGGGCTCAATCTCGGACCCTGGGATTATGACCTGATATAAAGGCAGCTGCTTAATGACTGAGCCACCCAGGTGCGCTGAGAATCTAAAAGTTTAAAAACCTTCTTTACCATTTCAAAATTTAAGTTTTAAAGATTTTATTTTTAGTAATCAGACCCAGTGTGGGGCTTGAACTCAGAGCCCTGAGATCAAGAGTTGCATGCTCCAACTGAGCCAGTCAGGCACCCCTGCAAAATTAAGGAAGTTGTTTTAAACTTTCTGCTAGGCCTGATGAAGTCAAATTCACAATGAGGTTGGCCTTTTGAATAACATCGGCTGATAATTCCTTCCTGCCTTCCTTCAACAAACACTTCTTGAATGTCCGCTATATACGAAGGTACTCTGTTAGGTGCTGTGAAGGATGCAGAGGTGATTATGTCATGGTTTCTGCTCTCGAAGAGATGAGTCCTGTGATGTCAACTTCACTGATTTGTTGGGGTTTTTTTTGTGGGTTGTTTTTTGTTGTTGTTGTTTTTCTTGCAAGGGTGGGTAGGGAAGTGGTGGGGGAAAAGATAAACATTTTTACATTTAAATACAATATGGAATAGAGAGAATTCAAGTTTCTTTGAGCTTTAAAGATGAAATACAAGAAATCATAGAAATGTTATTTTTTTGGCTAAGACCCATTTCCTGGATTCCTGGGTCCTTTCCTTTCCTCTGCCCTTACGAGGTAACGGGTAAAAAAGTTTGAGAAGTATTTTTCTGCAAAAAAAATCATTACCTAATAATGGCAAGGTATAAACAAAGCTCTGCATTATGTTTGGTTTGAAAATCATCAGGGTACCTGGGTGGTTCAGTTGGTTAAGTGTCTGCTTTCAGCTCAGGTCATGATCCCAGAGTCCTAGGATCAAGCCCCACATCTGGCTCCTTGCTCAGTGGGGAGGCTGCTTCTCCTCCCTCTGCCTGTCACTCTCCCAGGTTGTTCTCCATCTCTCTCTCTGTCAAATAAATAAAATCTTAAAAAAAAAAAAAGAAAGAAAGAAAAGAATTGGGAACAGTTTAATCTTTTTCCTTTTTTAAATTTCTCATTGAGGTCTTTCAAAAAGAAGATAAATTGTAGTGGCCATCTTAAAAACCTAGAGGTTCTTCTGGTTTTTACGGCTTAAAGGAAGGGGGAGAAACAGCTGGTGATACCAAGTTTAAACTAATACATATTTCTTGATATTGCTCTTTAAAAGTGATGAAAACATGCTTTAAGACTAAGCAATTCTCTTAACCCTCAATGTTAAAGGTTACTTTGAACATACAGATGTTTCAGTGAATTTTGATGAATGCCTTTTTTTTTTTTTTTTTTTTTTTTTTTTAAACAATGAATGGGCCGGAAAGGCAAAATAGGAACACTGCCACTCTATCAGGGCATAACAAAAGATACCTCATTGAGACCTTTTTTTGACTTGTTTAATCAGCAGATCAAAGTTCTTTGTTTTCCTGTCAGTTCAAAGAAAGACCTTTCAGAGGATTCTCTCTGAATTAAAATATCCTTGTGCTCAGATAGGTTATTTCTGTCTAAGATTCTTTGTGTTGGGCAAAAAGACTGATGTCATTTTCTTTTCATAAGAAAGACTTAAATTTTTTAGTTCCACCAAGATGTTTTAGCCGTGCATGAGGATAAACTCACTATACCTCTCTTTTTCTTTTCTAGTATAAATGTCATGAAACAGCTCATTGGTTCATCTAACTTATTTGTGATGCAAGTGGAGATGGATGTGTACACAGCTCTTAAAAAGGTATTGACATAATAGTATGTAAGGGCATCACCTCAGCATTACTTATAATAGTGAAAAACTGGACACAGCTGGTGTCCAGTGATAAAGGTATGGTGTAAATATAAGAAATGCTAAAGGAAATATGCCAGAATGTTTAAAAAAAACTTTGTTTGCTAACATGAGTGATTTTAATTTCATTCTTTATACTTGTCAACCTTTAAAGTACAATAGCCAGTTATTTTACCAGCAAAATGGATTTATTTGGGAATAGTAGAGCAGTTGGACTTTGGGACATGTAAGCTGTAACAAACCATAAGCAAGTCCAGACCTCAAGGGAGAGGGACACTACTTTATCAAGAGAAAGAGGAAGTTGGGAGGGGCTGCTTTGAATGAATCAAAATCCCTTGGAGAAAAGCTAGAGTTGCATGTTGCCTGTATCTTCTTATTGACTGAGCTTGTTGCTGGCCAAGAAGAAATTCTTCCTTTCTCCTACTAGAATGGTAGAGTTGGCTTCTTCCTATTGGGAATGCAAGGTACCTCTCTTACTGTTGGGTCTGCAGTTGATATCAAGCTGTGGGCCATGAGAGCTTGCATCCTATTTCCTTTGCTTGGTTTTACATACTTTTCTATTCTAGAAGTATGTTTCTGTTTTTTTCCCACATGTTTTTCAACAACAAGCATGCTGTTATGTTATTTACATAGTCAGAAATGTTAAATGTTTTATATGGTTTTCAGAAATGTTTTCAAAGTTGAATTAATGACTTCATGATGAAATTTTCACTTTTTCTAGAAAATGGTAAAATTCTTTAAAGACCTTATTTGCACTTCAGGCATATGTTTCATTTCATACTTTTGTATCATCCTTTTTTTTTTTCGTTTTTATAAATTATTTTTATTAACATATAATGTATTGTTTGCCCCAGGGGTTACAGGTCTGTGAATCATCAGGCTTACACATTTCACAGCACTCACCATAGCACATACCCTCCCCAATGTCCATAACCCAGCCACCCTGTCCCTAACCCCAACCCCACAGCAACCCTCAGTTTGTTTCATGAGATTAAGAGTGTCTTATGGTTTGTCTCCCTCCCGATCCCATCTTGTTTCATTTTTTCCTTCCCTGCCCCCCCGCAACCCCCTGCCCTGCCTCTCAAATTCCTCATATCAGAGAGATCATATGATAATTGTCTGAAAGGTTTTAACATCTTTAAAGTGATTTTATTTTCACAACTCTGAAGTGACAAATCAGCTATCTTTCTTGTTCTGTAGATGATAGGACTTAGAACTCTTACAGTTACTAAGTGGCAGACTTGAGGTAGAACCCAGGTTTGTGAGTCCTAGTTCATTGCTTTTCCCACTGAATAATTTTGCTTTTAGCCTTTTGTCACCAGCAACAGAGTCTCCATTTAACACAGCTTCAAAATCTGAGAATGAGGGACACCTCGGTGGTTCAGTGGGTTAAAACCTCTGCCTTCGGCTTAGGTCATGATCCCAGGGTCTTGGGATCAAGCCCCGAGTGTCGGCTGGCTCTCTGCTCAGCAGGGAGCCTGCTTCCTCCTTTCTTTGCCTGCCTCTCTGCCTACTTGTGATATACTCTCTGTCAAATAAATAAATAAAATCTTTTAAAAAAAAAACTGAGAATGAGACACGTTCTAAGTTGTATCATTGCAATTGCTTATTTTGTGGTTGAGATGACATTTTATTAATGTTGTGTTTTGGGGCACCTGGGTGGCTCAGTGGGTTAAGTCTCCGTCCTCGACTCAGGTCATGATTTCAGGGTCCTGGGATCAAACCCCGCATCGGGCTCTCTACTCAGCCCTGCTCCCCCGCCCCCGCCCCCCACCTGCTGCCTCACTGCCCTCTTGTGATCTCTGTCAAATAAATAAATAAAGTCTTTAAAAAAAAGAAGAAAAAGGTTGTGTTCGTCACATCCCACCCCCACCCCCTACCCGCGCCGCAGGGGAGTTTAGTAACTGAGTTGGAGGGGTAGACAGGCCATTTCTGTCTCTGAGCCAGTGGTGGCATTCATTGTTTCCTATTGTTGTAATTGCTCTTATGCCAGTAGTGATAAGTGCTTACTGTGTGCCAGGCACGATCAAAGTAAGTTACACATAATAATTCTTTTAATGTCCTATGAGGTATCATGTTCATTTTATAAATGAAGAAATTAAGGCCCAGAAAAATCAAGTAATTTGCCCAGCTGTAATTGGCAGGGGAAGGATTTAAAAACCCATGCCCCTAACTGGTCTGTATACTACCTCAACAGTAATAAAACAATAAGAAACTCCTTTTTCCTTTTTAAATAAATTATTATCAAATTATTTATTAAATTAATATTAAGTAATTAGGATTATTTTATAACCTTAATGATACTTAGCAAAATTGAGTTAATAGATGAGTAGAATAAATGAGTGTAAAATCACTAATGTAATATATATTAAATCTTTAGCATTTTAATTGTGTAACTATACTGCGTTTGAGGCCTTAAATACTTCAGGAATTCATTTATTCTTTATCACACAGTTTTAGTTTTTATCATTGGACCACGACTAAAACGACTAAAGGACTGTGGAACTTTGGACCATGATGAAAGGGAGTGAGGGGCAAAGGGAGAGCGAGGGAGAAGGAGCGAGGAAGAGAGAGAATTTAAGCAGGCTCAATACAGTGTGGAGCCCAATGTAGGGCTCAGTTTCACAACCCTAAGATCATGACCTGAGCCGAAGTGAAGAGTCAGATGCTTAACCAGCTGAGCTACCCAGGTGCCCCAGAGCTATGATGAATTTAAAGCTTGTAAGCATTCATAGAACAGTCCTACTTCTTTCAGTTTCATGTACTAGAAATTAATTTTTTTAGATATTACATTTTAAGGTGGAAGCAGTATGAATGTAAAATCGTAACATGATGAAATCTTATAATTTCTTTCTTAAATTTGCTTTTTTAACGTAGTGGATGTTCCTTCAACTTGTGCCTTCATGGAATGGATCTTTAAAACAACTGTTGACTGAGACAGATGTCTGGTTTTCTAAGAGGAGAAAAGGTATGCTTGAAATTTTTATTAAGCACTTATTTTGAGAGTCTTTTTAATTGAAATTTATTAAAATCGGGTCCTAACTTATTGGTAGACCTAGAGAATTTTAGATCTGGTGAAGACTTCAAGCAGTTATCTAATTCAGCCCCTAATTTAAATTGAGAAAAGTAAAGCTGGATAAGAAAAAAAATGCCTTGCATGTATTAACTGAATTATTATTCCTTGAACTAACACCATAGTTTGACTCCCCAAAGTATCACCTTTCCTATTTTATCACCAACAGGTGTTTGTCCACACTGAATTTTTTGTAACACATTAACCCTGTCTATCAGGCAACAGTTCTTAACAAAGGGGGGGTCCCATCTACAGGCTTCAGTTTGTAACTAACCCCCAAAAGTGTATGCAGAACTTTATGTGTATGCTTGTGTTGCATCTGTTTTGCAAGGTGAGAACTTCTATAATTTTTGTCAGATTCTCGGAGAAGACTGATCTGAATAAATTCATAAAGATCTACTGCCATTAAATTCTTACTGGGATAGAGGTGGAACATGCAATGTATTTATTTTTTATTTTGCTAAAACAGATAATAGGGAAGGAACTTCAGGTGCAAAGAAGTGGGTAAATCATAATCCTTAGTTCATGATTTTCTTAGTTCACAGTCATTTTTAGCCCATGCATGGCTACATTTTTTTTTTTATTATTTTTAGTAATATATTGAACCCCTACAAACTCATCTTCAAGGACTAGAACATTTGTAACTTCAGTCTACTCCTGTGCTTCTTTCCTGTTGTGTCTCTCTGACTTTCCCAACCACTATCTTGAATTTTGTGTTTATTATTCCCTTAAAAAAAAAATGTTATTGCATAACGAATGTATGTCTTAATATACTGGTCTCTGAAAAAAATAATCCCTGATTTGCAGCGTTTTAAAATTTCCATGATACAAATTCTCACAGTGTGGCCAGTTCCAAGCTACCACTATGACATTATTGGCACTGAATGCCTAGTTGAGAGATGAAATGCACCCATCAGCTCCTATAAGCCAGTGCAATCCATCTCCAGCATACCATTAGACAGTATATCATTCGATTTTAGTTGGTATATTTTAGTTGCTCTTTCAATACATATGTTGCAGATCAATGGCTATAGTGTCTTTGCATCTTATTTTGTATTTTAAGAGAATTAATGTATTAGCTAGTAGTGTTTATCATAAAACAAAAATTAGATGAACCCCAAGAGACAAATCCATGTCCTGCGTAATCTTATGAAGACCATTATATTTGGCATTTGAGCCCTGGAGTTTCACTGGAGTGTTCAGTCCCTGGGAAGAGGGTTTCTAGAGAGATACTGTAATCCTAACTACTGTTCTCAAACCATCCTTTCCCAAACCTGCGGCACTGGAAGCTCCAAACCCCAGAACTAGGTGTACACCTGAATTCCTAGCCCAGAGGCCACTTGGGACCAAAATTAATTTCCTGGGGCTTCTTCCTAAATCTCTAAGTTTTTATCCATATACCACAGGTTTATATAATCTTTGAAAACTAGTTTATTTGTGTTCTAATCGACATACATGTGTGTATATCTGTGTGTATGAGCATGTGCTTGCACGTGTGTGTGTGTGTCTGTGTGTGTCTGTGTGTGTATCTCTCCCTGCCCATAAAAACATTTAGGAATAAAATAGATTTGAAAACAATGCCTATTGAATTTAAACTGTTTTTTAATAGATTTTGAAGGTATGACCTTCCTTGAAACCGAACAAGGAAAACCATTTGTGTCAGTATTCAGACATTTAAGGTTACAGTATATTATCAGTGATTTGGCCTCTGCAAGAATTATTGAACAAGATTCTCTAGTACCTTCAGGTAAGAGAACATGACTTAATTATGACTTTAAGTATTATCTTTCTGATTATAATAGTAATACATGTCATAGAAAAGTGTAAAAAGAGAATAGAAATTACCTTTAATCCCAAAAAGATTACACATTTTTGTACCAAAGTGAAATCATACTACATAGGTAATTTTCTGTGTTCACATTCTATATTGAGTATTTTCCCTTTAGGCACTACCGAGGCTATTTAAATGACTCTAGTTTTTGTGATACAGTTTTGTTTTGTTTTAAATATGAGCAAAGAGAAACTAATCCCATCATCTAGAATGAGTATCTTGATGAATTCTTCTAGTCCTCTTTATTAATATGTATACATTGAAATAAAAACAAAAGTATACTATGTACCAAGTTTATATATTATTATGGGTGTTCTTTAATCTGATTAAAGTGTAATAGTACACTATTTTAGACCAGACTTTTACTTTATTTTTTGAATGGGCCATATGCAGTTTATTAATATGCAAAATAAGTTTGATTTATTTTCTGAGATGCTTCACTAGGATTGTTTTGGACCCAACTTGACTTTCCCTTCTATTATTTTTTCTGGATTTTTACCTCTAGACCAGACTTTTTTAAAAATGAGTGTTGAGGGGTGCCTGGGTGGCTCAGTGGGTTAAAGCCTCTGCCTTCAGCTCGGATCATGATCTCAGGGTCCTACGATCGAGTCCCGAGTCAGGCTATCTGCTCAGCGGGGAGGCTGCTTCCTTCTCTCTCTCTCTCTGCCTGCCTCTCTGCCTATTTGTGATCGCTTTCTGTCAAATAAATAAATAAAATCTTAAAAAAAAAAAAAAAGAGTGTTGAAGTATTTCAAGTATACTTATACAACATTTGGTTGGGAATAAGTAAAAGAAGAAAAATAAATACGGTACTGGGGCACCTGGGTGGCTCAGTGGGTTAAGCCTCTGCCTTCAGCTCAGGTCATGATCCCAGGGTCCTGGGCTCGAGCCCCTCGTCAGGCTCCCTGCTTAGCAGGGAGCCTGCTTCCCTTCCTCTCTCTCTGCCTGCCTCTCTGCGTACTTGTGATCTATGTCTGTCAAATAAATAAAATCTTTTTAAAAAATAAAATAAATAAATATGGTACTAAGCCAAGTCTACCTATATTATTAATAAATTTCTTTAAAATTTCAGTTTTACATAGACTTGTGCAAAAAATGGTTTGCTTTATTAAAGGAAAAAAATTATAACTTTTATTCCATTTAGACTGAATTAAAATCTCTTTTTAATATGTTGCCTAAATCTAATATGCCAGAATTATTTTTTAAAGAATTATTTATTTTAGAGAGTGAGCTAATAGGCAGGAGGGCCAAAGGGAGGGGAAGAGAGAATCTCAGGCCGACTTCACGCAGAGTGCCAAGGTAGAGCTCTCTCTCACAACCCTGAGATTACAGTCTGAGCTGGAACCAAGAGTTGGATGCTTAAACCAACTGTGCCATGCAGGCACCCCCCAAAATTATATTTTGAGTGTGCATGATATATCTGATAATTTATCTCCCACTAATTAGATAATTTAATAAAACAATTTATTCAGTTTTCTATAAAAGTTACATAAAAACTGAAAATATTACTTTAGGTATGTTTCTTATAAAAATTAATATGATCTATGAAAAGGAAATGCAAGAATCTACTTTTAACTAAAAATTTAAGTCCTAATTTGTATGCATGTAATCTGGGGCACCTTGGATGGCTGAGTAGGTTAAGCATCTGCCTTCGACCAAGGTCATGATCCTAAGTTCCTGGGATCGAGCCCCACATTGGGCTCCCTGCTCAGTGAGGAGCCTGCTTCTCCTTCTCCCTCTGTTGCTCTCCCTGCTTGTACACTCTCTACCCCACCCCACCCCTGGTCAAATAAATAAATAAATAAAATCTTTTAGAAAATAATAAATGCATGTAATCTAAGTAGGGTTTATCCTAAAGGAGAGCAAAATAGCCTTTACCACACTAAAATCATTAAGCCCAGGGACGCCTGGGTGGCTCAGTTGGTTGGACGACTGCCTTCGGCTCAGGTCATGATCCTGGAGTCCCGGGATCGAGTCCCGCATCGGGCTCCCAGCTCCATGGAGAGTCTGCTTCTCCCTCTGACCTTCTCCTCGTTCATGCTCTCTCTCACTGTCTCTCTCTCAAGTAAATAAATAAAATCTTTAAAAAAAAAAAAAAAGCAATAAATAAAGCTGGTAGTTTTTATTTTATAAAATGCTATAACAATATGGGCTTAATGATTTTTTTTTTTTTTTAAGATTTTATTCTGGGATCATGACCTGAGCCGAAGGCAATCGTCCAACCAACTGAGCCACCCAGGCGTCCCTATTGCTATTTTAAACTTGAGTTTAGAAATGGTCGGGGCGCCTGGGTGGCTCAGTGGGTTAAGTCTCTGCCTTCGGGCTCAGGTCATGATCTCAGGGTCCTGGGATCGAGCCCCACATCGGGCTCTCTGCTTAGCCAGGAGCCTGCTTCGAAGCCTCCCCAACCCCTCTCTGCCTGCCTATCTGCCTACTTAGGATCTCTGTCTGTCCAATAAGTAAATAAAATCTTTTTTTTAAAAAAAAGGGAACAATTTTATCAAGTTCTTAAAATTTTTAAATGCTTTATGTTCTTCAATATTTATTATTATTCTTTTATGCTTATTTTTCTATTTTAGAATGGCTGTCTTCAGTGTACAAACAGCAGTGGCTTGCTATGCTCCGGGCAGAACAAGACAGTGAGGTGGGGTAAGTATGTTCGATCATAACACTGTTGGTAAAAAGCAAACAAACCCCAAACAGGGATTTTCTGCTGTGAATTTTTTTTTTTTTAAGATTTTATTTATTTGACAGACAAAGATCACAAGTAGGCAGAGAGGGCAGAGAGAGAGAAGAGGAAGCAGGCTCCCTGTGGAGCAGAGAGCCTGATGTGGGGCTCAATCCCAGAACTCTGGGATCATGACCTGAGCCGAAGGCAGAGGCTTTAACCCATTGAGCCACCCAGGCACCCCTCTGCTGTGAATTTTTAAATGCATTTATTATATTGAAAAATTAAGAGATGTTAAAGTAGAAAGAAGATCATTAATCAATTTTTATTCTTATATTTCTATAACATGATCAGTATTATTAATAATCTTTCTGGTCAATTAATGGAACATTTGAATAGTCATTTGCTGTATTTGTAAAAATTGAGTAATTCATAAACTGTTTCACCTAGTGTTGTATAATGATTTTCTTTCAACATATGGAAATACAACTTGGAATAATGCTTCCACCAAGCCTGATTTTCATATTTCTATGTAGGTAAAGCTACTTTTATTTGTGGTAGTATTATAAAATTCTAATTCTTATTAATTAGCTAATAAGTGTTTTGAAGATCTTTGAGTCTGAAATGAGTTGACATAATCCAGTTATAGATGCCCCCCCCGAAAAAATATTTCTGTGCTTTTTTTCATCTGAAGGGAAAGCAGATTATCTGTTCTTTTGATGTGCTTTGCAGGTCACAGACGTGCTTCCACACTTATTATTTGATCTATATACTGGCTCCTTGGTATAGACCGTGTGAGCAGACAGTCCATCCGAGAGTGTATGTGACATTTTTGCCCCAATCTCTTTTTAACCCATTTTTATACACCAAAAGACCTGCTAAAATATATGACCTGTTATGTTTATATCCAAACAGTGACTGTATGAAAGTGTTATATAAACTCATGGTAATGATTATGAGGTTATTTTCCAGGATTCTTGGTTTCTGCTTTATTGATAATTTATTTTCGATCTTTTTCCAAATATATTCACAGCACTCTTATCCTACATAAATATAGTAAGATTGTTGAAATAGAAATAATAAATCAAAAAACAACAAAAAGAAAGTTAATTATGTAATGAAATTCAGATATGAAGCCTTTTGTAATATATGAAATATTTTCGAAATCATCCTCATTCTTTTATATATTCAGTTTTTAGATGTTAGGTGTTCTTATTTTTTAACCTTTCCCTTATCTGTATCTATGAACTGAACATAGAATCTGACTAAGAAACTGAGCTGGACTGAGTGGGTTTCGTCCCCTCAGAAGTGTATGTAGGTGTATAGCACTGCGACAAAGTGCTCTGTTTCATAGATACTGAGCCCTTCCTCATTGCTGCAGGGCTACTAAAGCGAGAAAGTGTGTTTCTGGGGTGTTAGGTTATAATGTAGTGAAGTCTACATCCAAGGTTCTCCTCTTCCATGCTCTTCCACACTGCCGACAGGTTATCTTTCTGAAGCAGAAATAGAATTGTGTCACTTCCTGGCTTAACTGTGTCTCAGGATCTGATGATAGGGACAGTTGTTATTCTTTGTGTGTGATCTAAGCATTTTTAAAAATTCCTCATTCTTAAGAAATTCATACTGAACTATTTACAGATTAAAGGATATTTCTGGAGAATTAGCCTCCAAACAGTCAGGAGGGATATGGGGAGAAGTGGGCTTAGAATAAAACTGAAACAAGATTAATGAAGCTAGATGGTTAGAACATTAAGCCTATTATACTGTTTTATCCACTTTTAGGTTTGAAATTTTTCGTAATAAAAAATGTGAAAGTAACAGAACTAATGCCTGGAAACTCTCTACCATCTACAGGAAAAGTTGAAACTCTTATTAGCATAGCATGAGGGGCCCATCCATAGTCCATCCCAAATGTCTTTCACTTCATCCCATCACGTGCTCATCTTAGGCTCTAGCTGTACTAAATTCTTCATACATTATTATTTTTTTATGCTCCAGATTCTTCTTACCTACTATACCTTCTATCTGGAATGCCCTTCACCTGCATAGAATCCCACCCTTGACCTCTACAACAACAATCTCCTTTTCAGGCACAAGTAACCCTCCTCTGTGATGAGCCCCCTCTAATCCCAGGCAGTAAATCTGCCTTCTTTGTGCTCCTAACATCACAACACTCTCCACATTATTTTAATTATTACTTATATGTCTAGTTCTCTACTAGACTAAACTCTTGGGTATCAAGGACATGTTTTATTAGTTTTATATACATTTATGTATTTTTTATATATTGTATTTCAGTATTTTAGTTTGTTGATGATGATGTCCCCAGTATCTAGGCACTTAATAAATGTTGTATATGATGAATATATTGTATTGCTTTTATCATTTGGAATTCCAAGCTATAATAATAATAATGCATTTTTTGTTCTCATAACTTGAAACAAAAGTGCTTTTCTAGATTGGTTTCTAGATTTTTAAAGTAGGGAACCAGTTCTTCAGCTGTTTCTATTAAATCTTGAGTTTGCATGGTTATACTACGTAAAAGATGGCTTGGATATGAAACAGTAATGTCCAATGGTAGATGAAACTGTCACATCTTAAATAATAGATTGAAACTGTCACATCTTAAATAATAGATTTTAACTTACGTTACTTAGTAGTTAGAATTTTGAGTGTTTTATTTCCTTGATCACAGTTTCTCATAGACATTTTTCCCCTCTTCTCTGGTTTGGCCAAGCCCTAATAAAAAGTATTCTAGAAGTCAGGGCAATAAGTGAAACGTTAATTTTTTTTTAAGCAAAGGCAATAGGCTAGATTTAATCCATGTATTTGTATTATATCTATAACACAAAAAGGTATTTTTAAATCTATTAGCAAGTTTTTCTGTTCTTTTAAACTTAACAATTATTTTTAAACTATTAGTTGCCTATTTTCTATGAGATTTCACATTTTATGTGTATTTCTAGGCCTCAAGAAATCAATAAAGAAGAACTAGAGGGAAATAGCATGAGGTGTGGTAGAAAGCTTGCCAAAGATGGGGAAGTAAGTATGGGTTATGACTCTTAACATTCTCATGCAAATTGTAATACTATTAGTGCAAAATACACTTTCAGTCTTTCAGTAACAATCATGACACCTGCCATACCTTAGAAGAGCTTTTTTGGTAGTTTCTATAGCTTGATCTCCTGGACAGGAAGTTAGGTGCTCAGTTGTGTTGCATGAGGCTGTTGAACTTTTTGTGACCCACTACGAGAAAGAAGAAGAAGATCCCTTAGCAATCCAGAAATTAAGATAAGTAAGAAATTATATGGGAGCTATTACATAGTTAAAAATGATTCTTTCTATTTTACAGTTACCTTAAATCAAAGACATTCAAACCCTTTGCTACCCACATTTAGACTTCTGTTTTTCATTATCACCATATATAAATGTATATAAGTGAAACAAAAGTACTGTGAAATAGTGCTTAACTGTTGCTGTGTCCAAAGGTCCCATTTTGTATTTAATTTTTTTAAAAAGCTTATTGTGACTCATTAAATTGATTTTAATGGGACATGAACTACATTTTTTAAAATCCCACTCTAATTGTAGTTTTCATCTTAAAAAATAATTCAGCCTGGGGTGCCTGAGTGGCTCAGTCAGTTAAATATCCGACTTGATTTCAGCTTAGGTCATGATCTCAGGATTGTGAGATCAGGCCCCGCATCAGACTCATGCACTAGGCATGGAAACTGTTAAGGTTCTATCTCTCTTCTCCTTCTGCCCCCCTCCCTTTAAAAAATAATAATAATTCAGCCTAATTTAAACAACCATTATTTTTCTCCTAAGTTTTCCCTTATTGTAACTTCTTTGTTTTTAGAAGTTAATTATGTTTGCATTCATAATTGTGATAAATGTTAGCAGCATCTGAAAGGGGAATATGTAGGTGTCTTCCTTGTTGCTGCTTCCACAACTTGTTCCTCCCTCACCCTTCATTGAGCCACAGCTCCTTTGAAGCACATGCTTCTGCTACACCAGTCATGACCCTTATTGTAGCCATCATTCACAGGACTATCTGTATTTATCACTGTTCTTGTCACCAATCTTGGTGATTTCAGCATCTCTGTTCCCTGACCTTCCTCCCCACAGTGATCTTCTGCTCTACCCTACTTCCAGTACCCATTTCCTAGACACAGATCCTCAGTTTTTGCTCTACTAAGTAATACATCCCCTTCAGAATCACCATTTCAAGCACATCATTTTCACACTCTACTTCTTTTTCCTTCTAGTACTCTTTCTAGAACCTGGACTCCCAGCAATTTTTTAACTCCAGTGGGGTGCACAATACATTGTTGTTCTTACCATTTTCCCATTATCCTCTCACCACCTTGCTACTTCTTTCTTTACTTGACTTATATTTTATGTTCCATCTTAAAATTGGTCCCTGGCTAATACTCTTAACTTCTCTTTTTACTCTCATCAAGCTCAGCTAGCTAAACTCCAATTCTTATTAAATCCTGACTTGATACGCACTCCACGTCTGCTTCCAAACAGATGGCTATGACTAAAGAAAAACAGTGTACCCCTCACCAGGTGTTACTTGAATGTAACTGTAAACTTCAAACAGGTGCTGCATGGGGATCCTCCTGTATTTCCCTAGTGAATTCATCGGCCAGTCTTTGAGTACCTCTCAGACCATTAAAAGGGACAGTGCCACCACCTTCATTCTTATCTATGACCTTGTTTCTTTCATCACTCAGAAAATGAAAGCAATACGAAGAGAATCTACATATCCTTCTACCCAGCAGTTCTGCCAGTCTACCTGCAGTTATAGCTGTGTGTCATGCTCTTCCTCTTATTAGAATGGATGAACCATCTGCTACTGTCCTAGTCCATCCCCTCCCCTCATAAAAAAATTCCATCCCTTCTCACCTATTCAGAAGCTTTGTTCCTACAGTTTTCACCTCCCTGTCCTGCATCATCAGTTTTTCTTTTCTACTTGGTCATTCTCATTGAGCATATACCATACCATACCACCACCCATCTGGAACCACACCCCGACTCCACGTTCTTCTTTAGCTACCACTCCCATTTCTGTGCATCTCTTTTAAGCAAAAAAACTCATTGCAAAAGTTACCCATATTTGTCTATACTTCCTGTTTTCTGATGCTCTCTTGAATTCACTCTAATTCATTTATCACAGTAAACTCCAGTGAAACTGCCATGCTGTTGTCACCAGTGATTTCCACATTGCCAGGTCAGGTAGTTAGCTTTTAGTCTTCCAAAATTTCTTGGTGACGTGATACATCTGTACTCACTCTTTTTTTTTTTTTTTTTTAAGATTTTATTTATTTAGGGACGCCTGAGTGGCTCAGTTGGTTAAGCAGCTGCCTTCGGCTCAGGTCATGATCCCAGCGTCCTGGGATCGAGTCCCACATCCGGCTCCTTGCTCAGCTTCTCCCTCTGCCTCTGTCTGCCATTCTGTCTGCCTATGCTCGCTCTCTCCCTCTCTCTCTCTGATAAATAAATAAAAATCTTTAAAAAAAAAAAAAAAAAAAAAAAGATTTTATTTATTTATTTGACAGAGATCACAAGTACGCAGAGAGAGAGAGAGAGAGGGAAGCAGGCTCCCTGCCGAGCAGAGAGCCCGATGCGGGGCTCAATCCCAGGACCCTGAGATCATGACCCGAGCCGAAGGCAGCGGCTTAACCCACTGAGCCACCCAGGCGCCCCTGCACTCACTCTTTATTAGAGATTTTCTTCATTTGACTTCCAGGACAGCATATCCTGCTGGTTTCCTTCCCAATTCAGTGGCTTGTAAGTCTTTGTCTAGATCCTTCTCTTTCTCAGCAAATGTTGGTATGACTAGAAGCTCAGTGCTTGGACTTCTTCCTTGTGGAAGCTCACTCCAAAGTGATATCATCTAGTTCCCATGACTTCACACTGATGACTTCTAACTCGAGATTCACATATGTAGCTACTCACTCAACATCTTTCTTAGAATCCTAGTGGCATCCTGAATAAAATAGTCCCAAGCTGAACTCTGATTTTCATCCCCAAACTTTCTCCTTTCCAAGTAATTCTCTAACCCATAAATGGCCCCTCTGTTCATCATTGAATAAGCTCCAAACTTCGGATATTTCTTTCTTGAATACCACAACTGGTGTTCATAAAAAATTCTTCCGGGCTCTACTTGTGAAATCTATTCTTAGCTTGTCTGCCACTACCATCCAAGTCCAAGCCAGCATTATCTCTTGCCTGGGCTATGATAATAGCCTCATAATGCTCTCCCTGTTTTCACTTTTGCTCTCCTACGTGTTTTCCATATAGCAGCCAAGTCATCTTTTTAAAATGCAAGTTAGATCATGTTACTTCCCTCCCTAAAACTTTCCATCAGCCTCTTACTGCACTTAGAAGAAATGCATGCTCTTCCTTACTTTGGAGTTCTAGGCCTTAACATTTTCTGACCCCTGACCGACTCTGAACTTCTGTCCACCCACGTGACTGCCCTAGTCACATAGCCCTTCTTATTGTTCTCTTTGCCTAAGTCACCCTTTTCCCAGATAGTTACTGGTCTGCCCCTTAGTTGACTCAGTGCCCGGCTCACCTAGTATCTCCATGGAGAGGCTTTCCCTGACCACCTGTCTGAACCAGCAGGCTTCCTAGCTAGGTCCTTTTTCCCTATCCTGTCAATCTCTCTGACATTTTATTCTGTTTTGTTCTCTTCCATTCCATTCCATTCCATCTATTCCTTCCCAAAACAAACATATACACATATTAAAATACACATTCTACCAGGGCAAAAACTTGCTGTTCTTCTATGCCTAGAGCAGGACTTGGCACATACGTTGTAATTCAGAATGTCGACCAAACACTTGAAGCTCTAACTTTCCTTTACTATACTATACCAGCTTGCTTAATATTGCATTAACTATTGGGTGATAGATGAAACAAACGTGTGGACCCCATGTTGGTATTTAAAATAATTCAGTTGTTAGGTGCCTCACAGACTCAGAAGAGCATGCAACTCTTGATCTCAGAGTCATGAGCCCCACATTGGATATAGGGATTGCTAAATAAACTTTAAAAAATAAAGTACCCATGTGTATGTGTCAGTTAGTTATTTAAGGAATTTAGAGTATTTTTAAAGCAAGGTGGGTTTTAGTGGGACTTTCTTACCTCCTTATAGACTCCTAGCCCCCTAAGTTATACCTCCATAGAGTTGCAGTGAAAAGCCTTATTACTTACGATAGAATTGGGTGTGAAGACATAACAAAACATCACAAAGAGGTGATAATAGGAAAATACCTTAAAGAATGTCGATCATAAAGGCTGCTTTTCTGGCTCTGAAATGTACTGTACCCATGTGGTAAACCTTTATATATATTCACAAATATATTCTGTGTGGTAAGCAAGCCCTAAGGGAAAGGTAAGCATGAGAGAGAAATATTTGAAGTGAGTTAAAGAAAGAGAAGACATTTTGAACTTTTTATCTTTGACTTGCTAGTATGATAAACTGAAGTAAATCTTTCTCTTTTGTATTTCTTAGTACTGCTGGCGGTGGACAGGTTTTAACTTCGGCTTTGACCTGCTTGTAACTTACACCAATCGATATATCATTTTCAAACGCAATACGCTGAATCAGCCGTGTAGTGGATCTGTCAGTTTACAGCCTCGAAGGAGCATAGCATTTAGGTAGGATGAAATTTCCCTGCCCCACGCCTCCTCACTCCAGAAAAAAATACAAGAAGTAAAATAAAACCTGATAACTTATGCCAGCAGCAGTAGAGTTTTGGTAAGATACAGTATATGTGAAAGTGCAGGAAAACAGTAAGGTTCTTTTCCTGTGAAATGTTAGTAATAATCAAAATCAAAAAGTCTGGATCTAGTGTGTCAGAAAGAATAGGCTGAATATAAATGATATAAGATGGATAATAGGCTTGACGCTGTTGCCTTGGTGCTGTTCTTGCAAATTAAAGGTCCAGAATGGAAAGACAGCAAAATATTTTTCTAGGAAAACATGTCTGGGATTGTTCTTCACTTTCTGTGGGATTTCATTTGTCCAATTTCGCCTGGTGGTTGAGCTGGCTATCTTACTGGAGAGGATGCTGACAAGTTGGAAAATAGCTTTATGAGGAAATTTTTTAAAGTCATATATTTATTTATACTTACCTTACACCATATGCAAAAATTAACTCAAAATTGATCAAAGACCTAAACATAAGAACTGAGACTATAAAACAACTCTTGGAAGAAACATAGGGGGAAGCTTTTTTTTTTTTTTTTTTTTTTTAAAGATTTTATTTATTTATTTCTTTGACACAGAGAGACAGAGACAGTGAGAGAGGGAACATAAGCAGGGAAAGTGGGAGAGGGAGAAGCAGGCTTCCTGCGAGCAGGGAGCCCGTTGTGGAGCTCCATCCCACAACCCAGGGATTATGATGTGAACCGAAGGCAGATGCTTAATGACTGAGCCACCCTGGGGGAAAACTTGACGTTGGATTTGGCAATGATTTCTTCAGTATGACACCAAAGCATAGGCAACAAAAGGAAAAAAATGAATTGGATTTCATCAAAATGTAAAACTCTTGTGTATCAAAGGACACTATCAACAAGAGTAAAAAGGCAGTGGAGAGAATGGGAGAAATTATTTGCTAACCATGTATCTGATAAGGAGCTAATATCCTGTATACCTGGAGAACTCCTGAAACTCCACAACAAAAAAGCAAACAGCCTCATTCAAACATAGGCAGGGGATTTAAACATTTCTCCAAAGAAGATCTGCAGATGGCCAATACACATCTTTTCAAACATGAAAGGATCGTTCTTGAAAAGATACTCAACATCACTAATCATTAGAGAAACGCAGATCAAAGTCACAATGAGGTGCCACTTCAAACCCATTAGAATGGTTATTATCAAAAACAAAACAGGGATGCCTGGGTGGCTCAGTCAGTTAAGCTACTGCCTTAAGCTCAGGTCATGATCCTGGTGTCCTGGGATCGAGTCCCACATTGGGCTCCTTGCCCGGCGGCGTGCCTGTTTCTCTCTCTGCCTCTGCCTGCCATTCTGCCTGCCTGTGTGCACTCTCTGTCTCTCTCTCTCTGACAAATAAATAAAAATAAAATCTTTTAAAAAAACAAAAAGTGTTGATGAGGATGTGGAGAAATTGGACCTTTGTTCGTTGCTAGTGAGAATGTAAAATGGTGTATCTTTTGTGGAAAATGAAATGGCATTTCCTCAAAAAATTAAACATAGAATTACCATATGATCCAGCAATTCCTCTTCTGGGTAGTACCCAAAAGAATTGTAAGAAGGGGGGCACCTGGGTGACTTAGTTAAGTGTCTACCTTGAGCTCAGGTCATGATCCTGGAGTCCCAGAATCAAGCCCCATGTCAGAACCTCGCTCAGTGGAGAGTCTGCTTCTCCATCTGCCTTTGTGCCTCTCCCTGTGTGCTCTCTTGCTCACTCAAATAGATAATAAAATCTTTAAATAAATAGATAGACAGATAGATAGATAAAAGAATTGTACGGAGGGACTGACAAAGATATTATTAGTACATTCATTTTTGCAGCAGCCTTATTTAATGGCCAGAAATTGAAAGCAACCCAATTGTCCATCAAGGATGTCCATGTAGATATTGTCTGTACCTACAGTGGAATTTTATTCAGCTTTGAAATCGAAGGAAATTCTTACACATGCACCAACATGAGCCTTGATGACATTATGTTAAGTGAAATAAGCCAGTCACAAAAGAATAGATGCTACGTGATTCCACTCATGCAGTACCTCGGGTAGACAAGTTCATAGAGAAAGTAGAATGGTGGTTGTCCCAGACCAAGGAAGGGGTAATGGGGAGTTTGTGTTTGCTGGGTACAGACTTTCAGATGGGAAGATAAAAAAAGTTCTGGAGGTGGATGGCAGTGAGATTTTAGAACAGTGTGAATGTATTTAATGCCGAGAATTATACACTTAGAGATGGTTAAAAGGGTAAATTTTATGTATATTCTACCACAATAAAAAAGACACAGATAAATTAATCCCAGATATGTATAATAGCACACCTTACAAATCTCTAAGGGGATCAGTTTAGAATTGGAAGAGACTTATAAAATCTTTTATCAAATTAAAGTATATGGAAGAGAAAAGTAAATATTAAAGTGAGGGAGGTCTTGTTTAAATTAATCTGTGGTTCAAAAATCATATGTTTAGGAGTATGAGATTCTTGATCTTTAGGTTGTGGGTTTGAGCACCATATGTCTGTTTTTTAATTTGTATTTTTTTTAATCCTAGATTACGTTTGGCCTCTTTTGATAGTAGTGGAAAATTAATATGTAGTAGAACAACTGGCTATCAAATACTTACACTTGAAAAAGATCAGGTATGTTTGATTACTTTTTTTTTTAATTTTTTATAAACATATATTTTTATCCCCAGGGGTACATGTCTGTGAATCACCAGGTTTACACACTTCACAGCACTCACCAAAGCACATACCCTCCCCAATGTCCATAATCCCACCCCCTTCTCCCAACCCCCCTCCCCCCAGCAACCCTCAGTTTGTTTTGTGAGATTAAGAGTCACTTATGGTTTGTCTTTCTCCCAATCCCATCTTGTTTCATTGATTCTTCTTCTACCCACTTAAGCCCCCATGTTGCATCACCACTTCCTCATATCAGGGAAATCATATGATAGTTGTCTTTCTCTGCTTGACTTATTTCGCTAAGCATGATACGCTCTAGTTCCATCCATGTTGTCGCAAATGGCAAGATTTCATTTCTTTTGATGGCTGCATAGTATTCCATTGTGTATATATACCACATCTTCTTGATCCATTCATCTGTTGATGGACATCTAGGTTCTTTCCATAGTTTGGCTATTGTAGACATTGCTGCTATAAACATTCGGGTGCACGTGCCCCTTTGGATCACTACGTTTGTATCTTTAGGGTAAATACCCAGTAGTGCAATTGCTGGGTCATAGGGCAGTTCTATTTTCAACATTTTGAGGAACCTCCATGCTGTTTTCCAGAGTGGTTGCACCAGCTTGCATTCCCACCAACATTGTAGGAGGGTTCCCCTTTCTCATTTAATGCAATTCCTATCAAAGTACCATCCATCTTTTTCAAAGAAATGGAACAAATAATTCTAAAATTTATATGGAACCAGAAAAGACCTCGAATAGCCAAAGGGATATTGAAAAAGAAAGCCAAAGTTGGTGGCATCACAATTCCGGACTTCAAGCTCTATTGATTACTTTTCTATTGTATGGTTATAAGATTTGTCTTTCGAATCCTCTTTTAAAAATTCTTAAGTAGAATTAACATTTGATTTAAAGATTGAAAAGTATTTTTTTGTTGTTTATTTTTTAAGATTATTTATTTATTTATTTGACAGAGAGAGAGAGAGAGATCACACGTAGGCAGAGAGGCAGGCAGAGATGGGTGGGGGAGCAGGCTCCCTGCTGAGCAGAGAGCCCGATGCGGGATTCTATCCCAGGATCCTGAGACCATGACCTGAGCCGGAGGCAGAGGCTTAACCCACTGAGCCACCCAGGTGCCCCCAGATTGATTGAAAAGTTTTTTGAAGGTAGAAATGGAAATACCATGTTCACATATGCATAATTTGCCCCCATTTTATTAGAAGTAGAGCTAAGACAAAAAAAGAAAAAACAAAATATGATTTGAGGGGCAGGGAAAAACTGATAATTGGTAAATAATTGTTTATCCTGAATAACTTCTTTAAAAAGTTAGGAATCTTAATTGTTTTATCCATTGTGTTCATAAGTGCATTTATTTATAGATTAATAGCAAACACTTTGAAGATAATCCAGTATGTCTGCAATAGTTCCTGAATATTAAAGAGAACATTGTCCTCTAGCACAAAAGATTTCTAAAGTAGCAAGCATCTGTAATGTTCCCAAAACACTCTCTAAAGCTGTTTATTTAATTTGTTTCTTCATATATCACATGCATGCTGAACTTCCAAAATGTCATAATGAGAAAAGAAACCATTTTTGAAAAGAAATGTGAGAGCTGTTAAAATATTAATGAAGTGTAAGGGCACCTGGGTGGCTTAGTCGGTTAAACACCTTCAGCTCAGTCCTGGGATCAAGCCCCGCAGCCCCTCCCTGCTCAGTGGGCTGTCTCCTTCTCCCTCTGCTTCTCCCCGATGCTCCTCGGGGGAACACATGCTGTGTCTTGCTCACATGAGCGAGTGCTCTCGCAAGTTTCCCCGCCCCCCCAAGTAAATAAATAATCTTTTTTTTTTTTTAAGATTTTATTTATTTATTTGACAGAGATCACAAGTAGGCAGAGAGGCATGCAGAGAGAGAGGATGAAGCAGGCTCCCCGCTGTGCAGAGAGCCTGATGCAGGGCTTGATCTCAGGACCCTGAGACCATGACCTGAGCCGAAGGCAGAGGCTTAATGCACTGAGCCACCCAGGTGCCCCTAAATAAATAATCTTTAAAAAATATTAAGGAAGTTTACTTCTATTAAAACTAATCATTATTCCAAGGGACATACTGTTTTAGTAAGGCATTCAGAGCCCATAGTTCACATAAATTATTAGAAATTAGCTGTTTTCTTTAGACCAAAGAGCCTCTGACAGAATATCAGAATTTAGCACTGCAAGGAACCTTGAAGTGATAGTTCTAACCTCACATAGCCTGTATGAGAACTCCTTTAATCACATTCTGACAGAGGATCCTCCACTTGTTGCAGTTCTAGCAACAGAGCAGACTCTCTCACATGGTAGATAATATTTGAGAAGGTAGATATATATAATAAGAAAAATTCAAATCTGCCTTCAGTAGAACTCTGTGGTTCCCCTGGCACCCTCTGGAACTGCATGAGCAATGGCTGTCTTTACTTCTACCTGGAACTTCATAAAAAGTTCTGTCATGGCTCAAAGCAGCTAGAGACTTGGAAACACCAGGCCAAGATAATAGTTGTATTTCAAGTGTTTCTTGAGTTATTCATTCAGAAACATTGGAGTCCCTGCTGGGTGGTAGGCTCTGTGCCACCCAGGCACCCCTGATTTTTGTATATTTTATGGCTGGCTGTCTTACAGAACTATGTAAACTAGATTTGCATTAGATGAAGGATTTTAGCAATGTGTGTGAAGGATTAGAGACATGGTAATAGGTGAAAGGTGATTTGAAGCTATTGCTATAATCCAGATAAAGGATGAAAACCTTAATTTAAGGAAGGTAGCAGTGGGGCTGAAGACATGTTGATGGGTTCTAGAAATAAAGCAGTGCAGTTGATAGAATTTGGTGCCTAATTGTGTGAAGGTAAGAGAGTAGTTAAAGATAGTTCCTAGGGACGCCTGGGTGCTTGGTTGGTTAAGGGTTTGCCTTCAGCTTGGGTCGTGATCCCAAGGTGCTGGGATTGAGTCCCACATCGGGCTCTTTGCTCAGCTGGGTGTCTTCTTCTCCCTCTGCTGCTCCCCCTGCTTGTGCTCTCTCTCTGACAAATAAATAAATAAAATAAAATATATTTTTTTAAATGTTCCTACTGTCTTGATTTATAGTAGTTTTTCCTTTGATTTGAATTATAGGAAGGAAAATGAACATTTCCAAGTATGGGTGAAAAGATGATGAATTCGGTTTAAGCCATATTTAATTTGAGGGCATTGAGGTAAAAGTGTGTTTGGTGGGGGATAAATGCTTCTGGGGTTTACAGGCATTGCCTGGGGAAGAAATAATGACTGGATGAGATACCTTCTAGGGAATACGTAAGGGCGTCTAACAGGTCAGAAACATAGGGGACACTGGTACTTGAGGGATGGGCAAAAAAAGTAACCTGGTGAGACATTCAAGAGTTAGGATGGGGAGTTAGAGTCAAATTGCAAGAGTGAAAGTAGAGATGACCCGTAAAGAAGAGGTAGTAGCCAGTAGCTGATGATTTGAATTGGAGCTGCTTTATAGCTAAGTGAAGACTTAGAGTGGAGAGTTACGTGCATAGATCCTAGAATTCAGACCTAGATGAAGCATGTGGAGCAGCAATGGAGCTCTAGTACAGAATAGGTGGTGAGCCTCAGAGAAGCAGGGATTTGTGAAGATGGAGAAGTAATTAGTCTGGAAGTAGAAATGGAAACCTAGGAAGATGCTGCCACTCTGTCTGATGCTGTTGTCTGTGGGCTTCTCAGCTTCCACTCTGTCGTGGAGGAAAGAAAATGGAACTTAAGGTGCTTCAGTGCGAACATAAACTGAGCTCTCACGTGGAATTAAAGGTTTAGTAAAGCCAAGATTAAATCTGTCTAGTTTGGGGATAGGAATTGGGAATTAGTACAACCCAATACTCAGAAATCAGTTTGTCCTTCCAGCTCTCAAGTAATGTCCACATGGCTCCCCTCTTATCCAAAAGTTGGCACTTAGACCTACCCCTACCCCCAGCCCTAACTATATTGAAATACTAGAATCTTCCTAGGAGTTTTTGTTTTTTTGTAACACTGAATCTTGGTTTTTATCATCAAATACACAAATACACAAATTGACAAAACAAATGTCCTCAACAAATTTTGTAAGTGGGTCTTCACCTGGGTTGTAGCTACAGACTTTGTCTAGGCCAGGCTGACTCAAGGTTCTAAAGACCAACTATGTTTGACATCATTTCTCTCTGCTAACCCTGTTAATACCATCAGCCCAGGTGATTGCCTCACTTGACCCATCATCTCACCCTTTTCATTCACTAACATTTTTTTTAAAACACCACTTTCCCTGTTTGGGGGTATATGGAGATACCGCGCGTGTGTGTGTATGCGTGCGCGCACGTGTTCCTTACACTCTTTATCCAGTTTATTTTGTATATGGAGATACCACACGCACATGTGTGTGTGTTCCTTACCTTCTTTATCCAATTTTTCTTGCTTTTCCCCCAATACAGAAGTCATATCCAATTAAGCCTACATCAGTCATTCACATGTTCCAGTGTGTTAATCTCTCTCCATTGCAGGAGCGTCTTCTGTAGTAAAAAATAAAAAACAGTGTTTAATATTTAATAGTGTGTTCTTCAAAATACATAAAATAAGGCAAAACTAATGTAAATTGCTGCAGAAAATGTATCTAAGGATTCAAAAAGTAGAAGTTCCAGTGCTGCTCCTTTTACTCTAAAGGCTCACTCTTTTCACCAAATGCTGTTCATACAGGGTTCCAAATGGAGATCTGTAGAATGAGAGTTGGTTATATTTGTGGCTCTCAGGTATAGGATCAAATCCTGTCTCCGTGAGATTTCAGGGCATTCTCTTGTGCACTGATGTAACTGAGCCTGAAAGTTTTACAGGATAATGTATTTTACATTCCAAGAAACAAATCATATGTTTGCATTAGAGACAGTGGAAAATCTCAGACAAGAGTGGGAACATGAGAACCATGCTTGTTGGTGCTAATAATGGCTTCCCACCTTCTTTCCATTTATTTGCTCTACCTAAAGGCCATCAGGAAATGAAGCCAAATTGCCATTTATTTCTTGACTATATCTGTTCATAAAATATGTAGGTACTTGATAGAAATTTTTCAGTAGTGAAAATAATTTCCATTACTGAGTATTTCATACTTGGCCAGCTTTGCTGAGTCCTCTATGTGCATTGTCTCATTTAATTCTCACTATAATCATGTGAGATGGGTAGTTTTATTTATTTTATAGTAAGGAAGCTGCAGTTGACAAGTCATTGACTTGCCCAGTGTCACAGCTACTTGATGGGAGTTTCAAGATTAGAACAATGACTTTGAGACTTGAGATGCAAACTCTTAACCACCATGGGATCTCCTGCAGTTTACTAAGTTCAACAGTTTGGTGTTCTGTTTTCTGTTTGTCTTGTCATTAAAGCTATACATTTGTTTTATAGGAACAAGTAGTGATGAACTTGGACAGCAGACTTCTGATCTTCCCTTTATACATCTGCTGTAACTTCTTGTATATATCGCCAGAAAAAAGAACTGAAAATAATCGTCATCCAGAAAATGCAGAAAACTGAGGATCTCATCAGTTGGAAACAGTAGCACTTTGAAAACTTTTTTGGCCAGCTTTAATTTAATGGCCCTACTGATATTCACATCTAAGGTGACTAACAATGACAAAGGCCTTATGAACTGTACAGATAATACAGAAGACTATTCTTATGCTCATCACATTTCTATGCATACATGAAAAAAACATTTTAAAGCCAAGAAAATATCTGTTGAACCATTTGTAACAAAGATGTTGACTCATGCTTTTAATTTTTAAGCATCAGTAGAAAATTGCTGTAGGTAAATTCACATTGCAGCCTAATATAGGGTTAATTTTTAGTTTAAACCTTGATCCTGCCTAATGTTAGTGAATGTCAGTTACCTATCTGTAAATTTATTTTTATTTGGCTAAAAGAACGCTAAAGGAACAATTGAATGGCAAATTATAAATCCTCTTTCAGTTGGTGCATTCAAAGCTGTCCTTTAATTTTTTCAAATGCTCTTTATGATTCCTCCTCATATTCTGATATCCCTCCAAGCTGTACTTATTTTTAATCATTAAATACTTTTTTGTGGTTTTGGAGACAAAGCTGGGGAATTTTTTATTTAACGTAAGCATTTTCATGCTATTTTATTTTGCTTTTAATTTAGGTTTTACAGGATTTTTAACAAAATCAGCTTTAGACTTTCAAATGAACTTGAATAGGGGAGAAAATCAGTTGGAACCTGAGGATATTTCTTTGCCTTACATGGTCTTTTTTTTTTTTACATTCTGTACTTTATTCTTAGGTCATGGATTATTTATGTATCAAATACTACACTTTAAACATATTCATATTCTCTAATCTTCAGAATTATTTATGTTCAAATTTTGGTTGGGAATCCTATTTCCCACTTAAGCTCAGGACCTTTTAACTTCTGAATTGAGTGCCTTTGAGTTATACATGCTAATAGAAATTTCAGAGTATATGTAAATAAGGTCAGAGGATCTCATATAGAAGCTTACAGTAAAGCATTAATGTAAAAATAGAACTTATTTTTGTCACAAATGGGATGTACACTTGTCATGATTTATGTTTCCTTCTTGTGTTCACTGCTATTTTGCAAATAGCCATGCTCCTCTTCTTTCCAGTGAGAGTAAATGCTTTTTGTGGTTAATGTATATTTGTAGTATGTTTTTAAAATTGGGAATCATTTCTATGTGTCTGTACAAATAATAAATACCCATTTGGAAAAAGAATAAATAAGCTCTTATATAAAATGGACCAAAAACAAACAAACAAACTTCTGTTGAAAACAGAGTTTTTCTCTTTCTAGTTAGATTTTTTTCCCAATTAGATCTAACTTCTAGAATTTGATAGTTTTTCATCCTCAGTAATTTGCCCATAGGTTCATAAATTGCCTTTCTCCTTTCAAAATTAATCCTCTTTGACTTAAAGGAAACTTTTAAATGCCTCTCCCTCTCCCACCCCCAAACTGTAGCTTAAATGTTTTATTTTATTATTTTATTTTTTTAAAAGATTTTATTTATTTGACAGAGACACAGCGAGAGAGGGAACACAAGCAAGGGGAGTGGGAGAGGGGGAAGCAGGCTTCTTGCTGAGCAGGGAGCCCAATGCGGGGCTTGATTCCAGAACCCTGGGATCATGACCTGAGCCGAAGACAGACGCTTAACAACTGAACACCCAGGTGCCCCTTAGTTTAAATGTTTTAAATACAATAATTCAGCTATATCAAGAGGCTGCTTTTCTTGTTTTTATATTTGGCTGTAACGTATCTTTCATGAGATGCTTTTTCTCTGTCTTATTCTAGCATCAGAGGTTCCTTGCTAAAAAATATAAAGAACCTTAATTTGAATTATGTGGTTATTTGAATTTTATCCACAAATAAGAGCTATTTCTTCAGTCACAAGTAGGTTGTGTTCTCATCAGAGAAATTGATAATTTGTCAGCTACTGATAGTAGAAATTTGCTTTTGTTTTTATTTCCTTAGCAGCAACTTTTCATTCTTTTCAATAGGCATATTTTCCATAAAGTATTAATAGTATCAGCTGAAGTATCATATAAACCATTATATGAAAGCTTTTGTTTGACTGCCTTTTGTCTCATAGCCATTGCCAGATCTTTTTTTTTCAGTTACTAAGGCTAGAAAACTGTATTTATCCATTAATAATTATTATCAGTAAATTGGTTTTTAGCATCAGTTTACTCAAAGTAAAATAGCGGTCCTTAAGAGAAAACATTCTAGAGCCTCATGCTAAATTATCAAAGAGGAATATGAAAATACCTTTTTTTAAATGGATTTCCCTTGAAACTTAGCAAGGTACAGTCAAAATTAAATGAACAGTGGTAGTCACTAGTTTTAGTAACTGTTCAGTGGCTCACATTTTATCCCATTTTAAGTCTTTCAATGGGATTACCAGTATATATCCATAATTTTCAGTATCAAGTGCAAAAGTGAGGTTACCAAGGATCACTCTGGTTATTTTTTAAAATTTATTTAAATTCAAGTTAGCTAACATAGAGTATAGTACTGGTTTCAGGAGCAGAACGTAGTGATTCATCACTTGAATAGAACATGCAGCACTCATCCCATTTTTAAGGGCTTGAACTCAAGATCCTGAGATCAAGACCTGAGCTGAGATTAAGAGTCAGATGCTTGACTGACTGAGCCACCCAGAAGCCCTTGTGGCTATTTAAGTTAATAAAAATTAAATAAAAGTTAAAATTTACTTCCTCAGTATACTAGGTACATTGTGCTTAGTAACCACATGTACCTAGTGACTACAGTATCAGATGGGATAGATATAGAATATTTCTGTTGTTGCAGAAAGTTCTGTTGAATAGTTGGTCCAGAATATTGAACTATTTATGTTGAAACTATGTCAAAAGTTATATTCCCTTAAAGACGAACCCATGTTAATAATAGCTATTAGAGCCGGGGTGCCAATGGTAGATCAAATACTTGAAATGATAATGTTGGTTCATAATTTCAAGCAACGTGAACCTAAAAAACACAAAAGACCTGGTACAATTCCTCCTCAGCCAGAGAGTTTGACATTTTTCCCAGGGTCCAGATGCAGGGATATAAAAGCAAAAAGCCTCAAACATCATCAATCACTGTTAAGTAGAGGTCTGACTGCATCTAATTTAGGGGGAAGATTATTGACTCAGCGGCATGCACCCACATGTAATGATAAAGTACAATACTTTTGTAAAAGCTGGTGATTTTTTAAAAATAGGACTAGCAAAGTAAAACAAAATTTAACCAAGGCTAGAGAATAGTACATTTGCGTACAGTCACAGATTACTAATGTTGGTTCTTATGTAAGGTATACACATACTTTAAATACAGTTTGCCTTTATTGGAAAACTACTGGTTGGGGAGGGAACTTAAAAGCAAGTGTGGTCACAAGTGTTGATCCTACTCCACTTGAATTCCATTAAAATGGAATGAGGGTACCTCAAACTGTTTATCAGAAATATAAAGGATTTTCTTCCAGGTACAGTGCTGAGAGATACACAGTGCTGGGTAACCTACATCCTGAGAGAAGGCAGTTTGATCAGTAAGTAAGGAAGCCCTAGCACAACCCATTTCTGTCCCACAATTTAAAGGGGAAGGAGACTTTTGGAAACACACCATTTCGTTTCCCAGATAAGGTTTTGGTTTTTTGTTTCTTTTTTTTAAAGATTTTGTTTATCTATTTGACACACACAGAGAGAAATCACAAGTAGGCAGAGAGGCAGGCAGAGAGGGGGAAGCAGGCTCTCCACTTAGCAGAGAGCCCGATTCGGGACTCAATCCGAGGACCCTGAGATCATGACCTGAGCCAAAGGTAGAGGCTTAACCCACTGAGCCACCCAGGCGCCCTCAGATAAGGTTTGATCTCCTTTAGGGAACTTACTCCTTTGGTTTTTCCCTTTCTCTTCTGTATCTTTACTTCTTTTCTGACTCATTCATACCAGTATTTAAGATTTTATTTATTTGACAAAGATCACAAGTAGGCAGAGAGGCAGGCAGAGAGAGAGGAGGAAGCAGGCTCCCTGCTGAGCAGAGAGCCTGATGCGGGGCTTGATCCCAGGACTCTGAGATCATGACCTGAGCTGAAGGCAGTGGCTTAACCCACTGAGCCACCCAGACACCCCTCATACCAGTATTTAAATGTGGTTAAGTTTCTCAACATCTTTGAAAAACCTTCCAACATTTACTTCCACCCACTGCCATATTTTGCCCTGCGTCAGTTAAACTACTCATAAGGGTTCTCCAAATTCTGTCTCCACTTAAAAACCCATGCACAACTCAACTCCACTAAAACTTGAGTCAACAAAGACTTTGTTGCTAAATTCTATAGGTTAGATGAGGGTTTTTTTTGTTTTGTTTTGTTTTGTTTTACTACTTTCTCCTCCTTAAAAAGCAGCCTTCTGGAGCGCCTGGGTGGCTCAGTGGGTTAAGCCTCTGCCTTGGGCTCAGGTCATGATCTCGGGGTCCTGGGATCGAGTCCCACATCGGGCTCTCTGCTTGGCGGGGAGCCTGCTTCCTTCTCTCTGCTTGCTTCTCTGCCTACCTGCGATCTCTGTCTGTCGAATGAATGAATAAAATCTTTAAAAAAAAAAAAAAAAAAAAAAGCAGCCTTCTCTTAAACTTCTCTGACTTCACACCTGGCTCATTCTGTTTCTCTGTCCACTCCTTAGTGTTCTTTTGGTGACCCATCTTAGTCTCTTCTGGCTGTCTCCGGGCCCTTTTTTGTCCTGAACCTGCACCAGGAGATTTCATGTACTCCAATGGCTTCAAATGAACATCTGTATTCTGATGATTTTCTTTCCTTCTTTTTTTTTTTTTTTAAGATTTTATTTATTTGAGAGAAAACACAAGACAGGGAGAAGCAGACTCTGCACTGAGCAAGAAGCCCAACATGGGGCTCAATCCCAAACCCCTGGGATCATGACCTGACCTCAAGGCAGACCCTTAACTGACTGAGCCACCCAGGCGCCCCTCTGATTGATTGTTTTTCTGTAGTTCCAGCCTGGATCTCTCCAGTGAGCTTCAGATACACATCTAGTTGGCATCTTCTCCTGAGTGTTCACAGAGGCACCTCAAATTAGCATGTCCAGATCTGGACATCATCTTTCTCCTGAATTTTTCATGTATGTCTTAATCTTAGCAAGTGATGCTACCATCTAGCTATTCAATTTTAACGTCATTCTTGAATCTTCTAATTCTCCCATCATCTGTATCCAAAATCATCAAGTTTTTCCCATTTTAGCAACTATTTCTCAAATAGAGCCACTTTCCACCTTACCTACGGATACCATTTTAGAACATGCCAGTAATTTCCAATCTAGATTATTTTACCAGCCTCCTATTATATCCCCCCTCTAGTCAAGTATCCACATCAGTAGTTCTCTGAATAAACTCAAATCTGATTCCCTCCCATCCTTGAAAGCCCTCAAAGACTCCCTGGTGCCTTTGTCTCACAATAACTCTTCACCACAACCCCAGTTTACAAACCTACTCCAGCCTCTACATTTCCTTTTTCTTGCTTCTTGTCTTCACACATTCAGTCTCTACCTGGACGATCTCTTCCATCTCTCCCCACAAATGTCACTCCATTCTCCTGGCTAATTTCTACTCCTTCAGGTCTTGTTTGGTCATTATTTCCTCATAGAGACTTCTTGCCAATCCTCCCCCTCGAAACCGTTAGGGACCTGTCCTGCAGTATCTAATTCTTACCCTATAGATGCACTTGCACGCTATTTAGGTGTGTGTAGCCCTCGCTGGACTGCAAATTACTCAGGAGCAGACTTGTGTTTTTTTTCACTGATTAATCCTCTGGTATATAGGTGTGCAACCACCTTCTTTATCAAAGTTTCACAAGCCAAGGCAATACTGCTCTGCTCTAATGACCCCAGGACCAGGTACCAAACAACTCGGGATAGCCCCTATGTCCCAAAGCACACTGAAATTTTTCTTACCTCTTAAATCTCTTACCTTGGGGTGCCTGAGTGGCTCAGTCAATTAAGCATCCAACTGGATTTTGGCTCAGGTCATAACCTCAGTGCCATGAGATGCAGCCCTGCATCAGACTCAGCTGAGGGCTGGGCACGGAGCCTGCTTGAGATTCTCTGTCCCCCTCTTCCTCTACCCCACCCCTCCCTCTCCCTCTCTAACAAACAAAACCTCTTAGGCTTCCCCACCTCTGCTATTCCTGCATGCAAAAACCACAATAAAGGCTCTCACCCATGTTTTCCCCTTGCTCCTTCTGACCCCCGATCCATCCTAGCGCTTCCCTGTATGGACATAAACTTTGTGTATGGTATGTCTAGAATTGGTTTGGTATAAAATATTTTATGGGTGTGGGCAAGAACTAGAAAGAAAAATGGGAAAATGAGAACTGTATCAGGGTGGAGGATATACAGCTTTTACCAGGCCTTTATATAATATCAAGTAGCACATTTATTTATTTATTTATTTTTAAGATTTTATTTGTCAGAGAGAGAACAAGAAAATGAACACAAGCAAGGAGAACAGCAGGCAGAGGCTGAAGCCGGTTCCCTGCTGAGCAACAAGCCCGATGTGGGCTTTGATCCCTTGACCCTGGGATCATGCATGACCTGACTCAAGACAGACGCTTAACCAACTGAGCCACCCAAATGTCCTTCAATAGCACATTTTAAAGCCCATCATGGACGCAAAGATGGGAAGCCACTGGGAAAGCGGGGCTAGAGGAGCAGAGATGATAACTCTGTTCTCACCAGAATCTTGTTACCAAAATGGAAGGTTTTGTTCTTTCTTTTTCCTACTCAATACCGTTTGCCAAATAACGAAACAGTATTTGAGGGCAAGCAGGTAATTTATTCAGTAGCTAGAGAATAGAGAAGGGGAGCTCGTGTTCTATAGGCACGTTTTTCCTATTAGGTCTCATGGTCAGCGTTTTATGGGGTTAAGGTACTTAAGGGGCTGGTAAGCAAGTGGACCTTGGGGCTTTTGAGGTGGGGGGTGTGGAGAGGAGACGTCTCAGAATGAGTGCGCCAATCTTTTCTTCCCTTAAAATGGGTGCAGTCAGATCTATCATGGCACTGATAGCTGTGTTCTCTGTTACTACAATTAGATGTCAGTGAGCCGCAGGCTATGGGGAGGGTTAGCACGTGGCTGAACTGAACCAAACCGGTGGAAAACTGTGTCAAGGGGTCTTGTTTGGAGTCTATGGCTTCTGGTATCTGGCTTTAGTTTCTGGTGGCAAGCAGCATCTGCAAGCAGGACTCAAAAACTGGGCTATGGAGCTTGTATGGCGCTTGTTGGAGAGTCTCAGGTGACAACGTCCACGCTCAGACGTCGTGGCAGTCCGGCAGACTGCACGATTCTAGGCGGGCTCAGCCCAGCCTCCCTCCTTTACAACCGGAACTGTCCAGAGTCGTGTCTACGTTTTCCAGTCGGCGATAAAAAGCTCAGTACCCGATCTTCCCGGAAGTTGTTGCGCAGTCGCTTCCGGGGCAGGGTGAGGCAAAGGAAGATTACGAATGGGTCGCAGTCGCAGCCGCTCCCCACGGAGGGGTGAGTCCAGAAGGAATTTGGCTGGTCTGGCCCTTGGTCAGAGGCGTGGCCCCCCTTCCCTTTTCTCACCCCAAGTACGAGCGCAGCGGAGAAAGGGGCCTTATTCTCCTGAGGAGGAGAAGGGGGGGGGGGGGTACGAAGACTTGATCCCTGTACTTTTCAGCCCTCCGGTGTGAAGGCAGTTTTCCCTTCTCTGAGTTAAGAGTTTCGCGGACTCTCCGTCAGACTCATACAATAACCTGTTTATACTTGAAGGATTGAGAATCAGACCATGGTTCCCTCACTTAATTTCTGGGTGGCTTTGTGCAAGTCATCCGGCCCTTCTGAGGCCAAATGACCGTAATTAGACATGGGGGTAGTACTACCTATCCTTAAAAACTGGCCTGAGAATTAATGTCACATTCCATAACACTCAGCGTCTGGTAATGGCTAGTTCTTGAATGCTCATCGTTCGTTTCCTTCCCAGTTTATGTAATAGGGAAAGCGATATTTAGAATTTTGCGTCCAGGGAGCGTATCTCGTGATATCTTCTGGCACCCACCCCCATAAATAAGGCAGTGGGAAGTAAAGAACAGGACTTCGGTCGGGAGATCTCACTTAGACCCTCTGTTCTTCTTCGTCTGGTTGGTTTTTTATCACTTTCAACTAGTCAAGACTCCAAAGTTGAATGAGGCCACGATCCACATACTGCTATTGAGCACTTAAAATGTGCTCAGTCCGAATTAGGAACTGCTGTTTTTAAGTATAGAATACACTCCAGATTTCCTATTAAACACACACACACACAAAAAAAAAAGTCATCTCAGTAATTTTTATATCGCGTACATGGCGAAATGAGAATAGTTGGGATATATTGGGTCAAATAACAAGATTAAAATTAATGCTACCTGTGTCTTTTAATTTTTTCAATGTGACTCCTAGAAATGGCTGGCATTATATTTCCATCGGACGGCGCTGCTCTAGAAATTTGAAGTAATGTTTTGCCTCTGCAAAAAAGATTTTGTGTGTTTGTGTTAGAGCGCAGGCGGTCCCGGTCCACGTCCCGTGAGCGAGAACGCAGGCGCCGAGAAAGGTCCCGGTCCCGGGAGAGAGATCGGCGAAGGAGCCGCTCTCGATCCCCACACAGAAGACGCTCCAGGTGAGTGCAGAAACAACCCAGAAGTTGTACCAGCCCCAAAGAAACTAGTCGCTACCCTTAGTTTTGTTTTTATCACGTACACGGAATTTACAGTTTGATGAAATGAGGGGAACTTAAGCCCACCTTATTTTAAACTGAACATTTACATTGGTAAGACGGGGTTAATCACACACTATGCCATAGAGTTGCCTTGAGGAGGCAGTGAGAAATAATACATGAAAAACACTAGCGTGGTGCTTGGCAGGAGTAGGAAGTAAAGGTTTTGTATTTTGGGGTTTTTTGGTTTTAGGATTTCTTTGGTTTTGTTTAAGATTTCATTTTTATAAGTAATCTCTATACCCAGTGTGGGCACCAACTCGCAGTCCTGAGATCAGGAGTCGCATGTTCCACGGACTGAACCAGCCAGGTGTCCCTGTTTCGTTTTTACTAACTTTTTGGTGATGATGGTTTACTCAAATATATAAACAAGAATGTGACATCTTGAAAGAACCTTAGAAATGGACTGTTGATTCTTAAGTATCAATTGCTGTTTAAGTCAACTTTTTTGTGTGTTTGTAATTGTTGGAAACTTATTTTTCTGCCTTATAGAAAATTTTTTCAGCCCTGGCTGCACTGAGACTGATGATTAAAGCAATAAATTACACTTTTGGCTTTTTGTTAACAGTGAGGGCCTAGGCAGAACCTTCTTCCTTGTTCTGCTATGGGGAATGGAATTCTCGGAACCTGGCTTTTGTTCAGCCTTTACCTTTTTGGAGCTCATGTACATGTTTGCCAGTCAACACTAGTCATCAGTTATATCTCTGCTTCTGATATCTTTACTTATTGAATATTAGGTCCCCAAGACGACATAGATCCACATCTCCTTCCCCTTCTCGACTGAAAGAAAGAAGAGATGAGGAAAAGAAAGAAACAAAAGAAACAAAGAGCAAAGAACGCCAGATTACTGGTAATGTTATTAGATAAATAACTGTAGGAAAAACACAGCTGTATTCATATAACTTTAGTCATGATAAAATTATAAAAGCATAATTTGGGGACATTTAAGTATTAGTTTTTTTAGTGCTCATTGCATATGGTATTGAGATTTTGTTATTATTGTACCTTAGTGAGTTACTGGTTTTCTGTGGTGCTCTTGATATAAGAAGGACAGTTAAAAATGAGAATATTCTATTTTGGAAGTACCTTCAAAAGTAGCGTTGTATCTGACATTAAAAGTGGTCCTGCCCAAAGGCTCCAAGCATGTCCTTTTTTTTTTTTTTTTTTTTTTTTTTTGAAATATTTTATTCATTTATTTGACAGAGGAAGCAGGCTCCCTGCTGAGCAGAGAGCCCAATGCAGGGCTCTATCCCATGACCCTGGCACCATGACCTGAGCCAAAGGCAGAGGCCTTAACCCACTGAGCCACCCAGGCGCTCCAAGCATGTCCTTTTTTAAGCATTCTCTTCTGATGGAGGATGGAGAGCATATTTCCTCTGGGCATCTTAAGTTACACTGTGTCCAAACTGAGGAGGAATTTTTTTCCAATTTCCAGGTCTTTAGCTAATTTTTTGTGTGTTCTCTGCTGCTGAGGTGGAATAACTTTTTTTTTAAAGATATTATGTAATTTTTGAGAGAGAGAGAGTGGGGGGGGGGGGGACAAGCAAGAATATGAGCAGAGAGGAGAGACAGGGGAGAGGCAGAAGCAGACTCCCCGCCTAGCAGGGAACCCTGCCAGGCCATGACCTGAGCTGAAGGCAGAAGCTTAACCAACTGAGCCACCCAAGCACCTTGAAATAACTGTTAATCTGTTGCCACCACCCTTTTTATACAGGTCATGTCCCATGTCATTGGCCCCTACCCCTGGGTACAAAAGTTGAACTTTCCTATGAAACCTTTCCTAAGCTAAAATGGCATAAAGCAAAGAGTCATGCTTTTTGAAAGTTTGTGGTACACCACTTTGCTTTTACAAAAGACCTACATTAGGGGGCGCCTGGTTGACTCAGTTGTTAAGCGGCTGCTTTCGCCTCAGCTCATGATCCCAGGGTCCTGGGATCGAGCCCTGCATCTGGCTCCTTGCTTTTCCCTTTCCCACTCCCCCTGCTTGTGTTCCCTGTCTTGCTGTGTCTCTCTCTGTCAAATTAATAAATAAAATCTTTAAAGAAAAAACAAAAAAGACCTACATTAGTACAGTAATTGCTTTTTTCTTAAAAATAAAAATCCTCTTGGGGCGCCTGGGTGGCTCAGTGGGTTAAGCTGCTGCCTTCGGCTCAGGTCATGATCTCAGGGTCCTGGGATCGAGTCTCGCATCGGGCTCTCTGCTCAGCAGGGAGCCTGCTTCCCTCTCTCTCTCTCTCTCTCTGCCTGCCTCTCCATCTACTTGTGATTTCTCTCTGTCAAATAAATAAATAAATAATCTTAAAAAAAAAAAATCCTCTTCACATTTCTTTTGGTTAGCAAAAAAACGTACTAACATAGGTCTTTTTTTTTTTTCTTTTAAAGTATTTATTTTAGAGAGTTGTGTGTGTGCAAGCAAGCACAAGCAGGGAGGGGAAAGGGAGAAAGAATCTGAAGCAGACTTCACACTGAACGCAGAGCCCGACATGGTGCTCGATCGTACAACTGCAAGATCATGACCTGAGCCAAAACCACGAACTGGATGCTTAACTGACTAAAACTGACTAAGCCACTCAGGTGCCCCTAATGTAGGTCTTTTCTAAAAGCAAAGTGGTATACCATAAACTTCGGGAAGGTGGGATGTCTATATATAAAGTGATAGGAGTTAAAAAAAAATTTTATTTTTGTGTTATTTTTTTGCAGAGGAGGACTTAGAGGGCAAAACAGAGGAAGAAATAGAAATGATGAAATTAATGGGATTTGCCTCTTTTGACTCCACAAAAGTAAGTAAAACATGTAGCCAGTTAAACATTCCAATTTGAATTAATCCGTTCATACTGCCACAAATTTCCATATTATTTTACTGTTGCTCATAATTTCTTCCATTCACTCAAGTTTTTTCCTTTAGAAGACATGAAGTATCTGTGTGAAGAGCATTGAGAGCATAGAGAAGGAAGCACTAAGCTGCCATTAGAATTTGGGGAGTGTTTGCCTGATGTTTATCTTCAGGGTGATCAGATGAAGAGGAGGAAGATCATTTGAATAGAGGGAAGAGCTCATGAGAATGTATGTAGGCATGAAGGAGCATAGTGTGTTGTGGGAATTTCAAATTCAGTGACTAGTAAGAGGTGCTGATGGGCTAGGAATGAGGTTAGAAAGTGGGATGGGGGGGGCGCCTGGGTGGCTCAGTGGGTTAAGCCTCTACTTTTGGCTCGGGTCATGATCCCAGGGTCCTGGGATCAAGCCCCGCATCAGGCTCTCTGCTCAGCGGGGAGCCTGCTCCCTCCTTTCTCTCTCTCTGCCTGCTTCTCTGACTACTTGTGATCTCTGTCTGATAATAAATAAATAAAATCTTAAAAAAAAAAAAGAAAGAAAGAAAGTGGGATAGGGAGCAAATTGTGGAAGCTTTTGATACTCTCAGCCATGCTAAGAAACTTAGAGTTGATTCTTTAGGTGCTGAGGAACAGAAGCAATGATGTGTGCATTTAGAAAGATGGGCCAGGGGGCACCTGAGTGACTCAGTGGGTTAAGCCTCTGCTTTCAGCTCAGGTCACGATCTCAGGGTCCTGGGATCAAGCCCCGCATCGGGCTCTCTGCTCGGCAGGGAGTCTGCTTCTCCCTCTCCCTCTGCCTGCTTCTCTGCTTACTTGTGATCCCTCTCTGTCAAATAAATAAATAAAGTCTTAAAAAAAATAAAAAGAAAGAAAGATGAGCCAGGACAACTTGGAGGACAGATAGGAGACAGGTTAGGTTGGAGGCAAGGAGAACTGCTGGGTCATGCAAATGAAAGATGATGAAGGCCTGAACTGAGGCCTGAATATTGAATCTACTCAGGAGCCAGATTTGGTGGTGGTGGTGGGAGTGAGTAGTCTTTGAGGACTCCAAAGTGACAGGCTGAAACACTAGGAAATGGGATTAACCAAGAAAGGGTTCTAGGACAGAGAAATGCTGTTAAACAAGAATGAAATTCAGCTGCAGAGGAAGATGACATTGGGTAGCTGTATATATATCTCAAAGCTCAGAAGAGGGGAGAATTGGAAAGTGATTTTCCAATCACTAGGAAATTTGCTAACCTTGATCATAATACTGAAGAGAATAAGGAACTGGGGGAGGAAAAAGAGGGAGGGTTTTTGAAGATGATGATGAAGAGAAGGGATTATAGGTTGGGGGTGGGGTAAAGCGTAGAAAGAGATAGGGAGATGGGAAAGAAAGAGAAATGGGGGGAGGGGAGATAGAGGATGTGGAAAGAGGAGAGGAGAGAGAAGAAGCTAGTAAGAATAGAGAGTATGTGTGGAAGGAATATATATTTTCTTTGAGAATATAATTTAAAAACATTCTCTAGAATTTTAAGTCCATTTAGTTTTGTAAATGGAAATAGGTTCTTAAGAAAAAAATGTCAAAAATAATCCAAATCTTGTGAATGGATTGGGATAATCTCAGAATCTGTAAAAGTTTCTCACTAATGGTTGTGATTGTGTAGAGCTCACATTTTTTTTTTTCAGTTTTTATTTTTAAGATTTTATTTATTTGACAGAAATTGCAAGTAGGCAGAGAGGTAGGTAGGCAGAGAGAAGGGGAAGCCGGCTCCCTGCCGAGCAGAGAGCCTGATTTGGGGCTTGATCCCAGAACTCTGGGACCATGACCTGAGCCAAAGGCAGAGGCTTAACCTAATGAGTCACCCAAGTGCCCCTAGAGCTCATAAGTTTTTAAAATGACATTGTATATATAACCTAAGAGGAATACCCAGGCATGACTGTTTTGAGGTAAGAAAATTAGGAGCTCTTGTTCTCACAAATGGTTATTCCCCATTTTGGAATTTAATGCAGTTTATGTATCTGTTTTTTTTCCTTGAGTACACCAAATCCTTATTTGTTTTGCCAAAGAGTAGTTTATAAGTGAAATGGTTTATTAATGTGTACACTGAGTGAACAAAAATATCTCCAAAGTAAAGCAACTGTAATTTTGCTGTTGTTAGAAGAATAGGGAGGGGAATCTATCAGAATTATTTTTGGGGGGCTGGGGCTGGAGCAGAGGTTTCTATTGTTTGATGTTAAGTTTGAAATTCTGAGAATCAGATGTGAAACTGGAACCATACTTTTTTTATTTTTTTAAAGATTTTATTTATTTATTTGAGAGAGAGAGAGCATGAGCCGTGGGGAGGAGCAGAGGGAGGAGCAGGCTCTCAGCTGAGCAGGGAGCCCCCCATGGGCCTCAATCCCAGGACTGTGGGATCATGACCCTGGAGCCATACTTTTAAATGTAGTCTGTGCTGAAGGTGTTTATTTATAAAAGAAAAAAATAGGGGCGCCTGGGTGGCTCAGTGGGTTAAAGCCTCTGCCTTTGGCTCAGGACATGATCCCAGGGTCTTAGAATCGAGCCCCACATCAGGTGCTCTGCTCTTCCCTTCCTCTCTTTGCCTGTCTCTGTCTGTCAAATAAATAAATAAATAATCTTCAATAAAAGAAAAAAATAGGTGAGAATTCATACATCCCATAAAAATAAAGGCTTACCATGAGAACAAATGATGTCATTTGTTTCCTTAAGGACATCTACAAGGATGTTAATCTAGTTGATATGCAGTTAGTTTCACGGCTATCAGTTGTAAAGCTTCTCTGTTCATTTGCCTTTCAGTAATGGTGTATCTTGTGATATTTCATCATAGGTCTGTGCTACTTTTTCATGTACCAGTGTGGTCACTTACTTTCCCTTAAATTTTCACATTCTAGAATGTTTCAGAGTTCGGTTATGTTTGTTAATGGGTAATTTTCTATTTCAGCATGTAAATCAAAACACGCTAATAATGTACAACTCTTCAAATAGTTTTCAAAAACCGATAATCCTTTAGGAATTGAACTTAATAAAATAGTTAGAATCATTACTTTCTTTTCTAAGCCAGTCTTTTGAAATCATGCCTGCTTTCTCTTTTTGGGAAGGTAAAATTATACACCTCAAGTAATTTACCCAGTATTGTACTCTCCGCACCCTCCCAAGAATATAGTGAAAACAGGAATAGAAAAGTAAGACCAAATACATGTATTTATTATTTTTTAAGATTTATTTATTCAGTTTTGAAGAGAGTGCAAGCAGGAAAGTGGCAAAAGGAGAGAGAGAATCTCCAACAGAACCTCCACTGAGTGTGAAGCCTGACACAGGGCTCAATCCCACCACCCCCAGATCATGACCTGAGCCGACATCAAGAGTCAGACACTTGATCAACTGAGCCCCAAGTGCATTTACTTTAGCTCCACCTCAAATATATACCCGACCTGTGCATTCCTTTAGGGCAGTGGAAAAGAATTCTTTTTTTATCCTAACAGAGATACCTAGTAAGTGTGCTATGCAGATAGGGGATACTCCCATGAGTAATGGGGGGGGAGGGAGGGAGGGAATTGGAGGTCACATGTGTATGAAAGAGATGGCATTGATTTCTGGTGTTCATATATTTAACAGTCATTTTCTGAGCACTGCAAGTTCAGTGGCCTAGGGTGTGAGAATGCAAAGGTAACTGATATCCGTATCTCTCCATCAAGAAGCTTTCAGTCTCAGAGAAAGTAACATGTATATACATCATGAAAATGGAAGGTAGAAAATGGAAGGTATTAATGAGGGAAGCACAGTTAACAGCCTGGGGAAGGGTAGAGGGTGCTTTCTGTCAGCTGAACCACTGGAATTGGCCCTTGAATGATGGATAAGAACTAGATGGTTGCGGTTCTTGGATGACGGTTGAGAAGGCAGTTTATTTTTTTATTTTTTTTTTTTAAAGATTTTATCCATTTATTTGACAGACAGAGATCACAAGTAGGCAGAGAGGCAGGCAGAGAGAGAGAGAGAGGAAGGGAAGCAGGCTCCCTGCCTAGCAGAGAGCCCAATGCGGGGCTCGATCCCAGGACCCTGGGATCATGTCCTGAGCCGAAGGCAGAGGCTTTAACCCACTGAGCCACCCAGGCACCCCAGAGAAGGCAGTTTAGACATGAGAAACAGCAAATGATGAGTTAACTTGGCCAGATCAAAAGACCCATAAAGGAGTTAGTGAAAAAGAAGGTAGATGCCACATAAGAAGGGCTAAGATAAAAGTGACACTTAACATTAACACCTGTTATTCTGCATTCTGGGTTTTTTAAAGATTTATTTATTTATTTATTTATTTTAGAGAGGGGACGTAGGGAGAGGGGCACAGGGCGAGGGAGAGAATCCCAAGTAGACCCTCAGCCGAGTGTGGCTATCTCATGACCCTGAGATCATGACCTGAGCCAAAACCAAGAGTTGTATGTTTAGTCAATCGACTGAGCCACCTGGGCACCCCTGTATTCTGATTCTTGATTGAAAAATCAAAATTTCAAGGCCTGTGCAAGAAAGGAGATCTGAATGAATGGTGACTGTTCCAGCTCTGATTTGAGCTGTGAGCTAAGGTTACAAGTTAAATTTTCCTAGGGAAAATATCCATAAGTGGTATTTGGTTTCAAAGAATTCTTGGACCAAAAAAGGTTAAGAACCTATTTCTCTGTATGCCTTGCATAGAAATATATATATATATACCATGAATGTTTGTTGGCTTGGATATTTGAATATGTTAGATTATGTGTGACTGTAAAAATGGGAACAGAGTTTTAATACATGGGAGTTCTTGGAATATCATCAGTATCTGAAAATTCTCTCATTGGGCTTCACCATTCTTAAATGAATTTTGCCATTTGAGTATGTTTATAGGATCCAGCTCTTTGGGGCATTTAATATATCCTTCCCATTTTTTATATTTGTTTATTGCTTTTCTCTAGGGGAAAAAGGTGGATGGTTCTGTAAATGCCTATGCCATAAATGTGTCTCAGAAGAGGAAGTACAGGTATGCTTAGCTCCCATGACTATGTTTGAACTAATCATAAAAATTAGGTACTTGGGAAAGAATTTATTTATGAGATAGTTGTGTTTGTAGGAAATGTAGCAGTTTCCATATAGTTCCTTGTTTTGATCTTTGCTTATATTCTGGTGTGTTAGAATAATTTCCAATTTACATGTGAACTAATTACAGAGTATTAGTTCTATTACAGAGAAGACTGTTGGCTTAAATTTTTTAAAACTCAGCATTGTTCTTTTTTCAAAACATCATATTCTCAAGTCTTTGGGCTTTAATTTTACTACATTTACAGATTTAAATTGGATCCCGCCTGAATTATTAACCTAGAATGATTGTGTAAGGATTTCAGCTACAAAAGTATTTTTCTGTTGAGTATATTAAGTATATTAAGGCATATTTTATCAGTAGTACAGAAATAAACAATCCATACCTGAAATTTCACTGAATTCATAATGACATCTTCAAATGCCTTTCTCTCAGCCTTTACCAATGATAAAAGATTAGTATTCCAATTAGCTTAGAATATGTATAATGTGATCTAAGAATGCTGTGAGTTAAGGTTAGGACAGGAATCATCATTAACGGCCCTTTGTAAAATTATTTTCAAAGAAAGTCTTAATGAGGAGAACTAGTACAATATGCAATCAGATTTACATGATGGGTACCTATTTTAGAGCTCTTCTCTATTTCCTTATTATACCTATAAATAAGGATTTTAAACCTTTTTTTTTTTTTTTTAAAGTCTGTAGAACCTTTCCAAATAATTTTGGAAGTATTATTTCTATCCTTCTCTTTGGATTTTAAAGAAATCTGAAAGGCTTTAGGTTATTTTGAAAATGACATAATATCCTTAATGTGCATTAAATAACCATGAGTACTTTTTTGCCCTAGACTTTGCCAATTTAAAGATGATTTATATTATTTTTTTTTATAAGAGGAGTCCAGAATTTTTTTTAATACACAATGAGTTTTCTCTTCTCATCATAGGCAATACATGAATCGAAAAGGCGGATTCAACAGACCTTTGGATTTCATTGCATGAAAACCGAAATGATAAAGAATAATTTTTTTCCTTTACCTTGTTCAGAAGAGTGGATTTTGTATTTCATATTTAATATGCATAAAAAACAGGATCACAGTCCTTCCTCCTTGTAAAGTAAGAAAATTTTTATTTATGATGTATGCAGTTCACATACCCTGACTCACAAAAAGGAAAGTTAAATACTGCATTTTTTTCTTTTAGGAAATATCATTTGGGGCAGTCAGCCCCATTTTTTTGTTCTTATTATTGTGGAATCTGTATATGTTTTCTTGAGTGCACGTTAGGACTTTTTTAAACACATAAAAGTAATTTGGATGTAAGTTTCTCAAATAAAGCAATATTTCTACCCTTTTGTATTTGATAAATATTTGTATTGCTGTATAAAATTTTCCCCCTACACAGTTTTCTTCCGCTACATAGATTTAGATTTCATTAGTAACTTAGAAATAACGGGGGGGGTTTTTTGCCCCAATTATTTCCTCCATTTATTGTTTTTCCCATTTTAAAAACCATATATGCTTATTATATAAAAACTTGGGAGAAACCAAAAAGCAAAAAGAAGAGCCCAAAATCACCTATATCTATCCCCAGAAACAATATTTTGGTATATATCTTTCCAGCCTCCTATGGTATATATTTATTGTCCCTACCCGTTATATCAGAATTTATATGCTGTTCTCCTTTGCTGATCTTTTTTCTCCCATGTACTGTGAACAGTTTTTATTACTTATGTGTTATTTAGAAACTTAACTTTTAGTTAAATTTAGCTACTTGGTTGTACCATAATTTATTAACTGATTTTATGAGCAAACATTGGCTTCCCTCCCATGACTTGCTGTTTTAATTAAAACTGTGAGTAGTATTCCTGTTACATACATCTTTTTGTACTTGTTGCATTATTTCCTTAGGTTCCATTCTTAGATGTGGCATTGCTGGCTTTTGATATATGTATGGCTAGAAAGGTAACAGCCATCTCTCACCAGTAAAGCATAAGCATTCCGATTTTCATATGTGGGCACCGGTGTCAGGTGTAATACTTTTTAAATTTCCAATCTGGTAAAATAGTATTTGGTTTTAATTTGTTCAGTTTCTAAGGAGGATGAACATTTAAAATGTTGGTCACACACACACACACACACACACACACACACATATATATATACATTCGTGTGAAATGCTTAAATGCTTATTCCAAGTCTTGGAGTCACTTCTTTTTTTTTTTTTTTTTCTTAAAGATTTTTTAAAAAATTTGTTTGACAGAGATCACAAGTAGGCAGAGAGGCAAGAAGAGAAAAAGAGGGAAGCAGGCTCCCTGCTGAGCAGAAAGCCCAATACGGGACTCGATCCTAGGACCATGAGATTATGACCTGAGCCGAAGGCAGCGGTTTAACCCACTGAGCCACCCGTGTGCCCTTTGGAGCTGCTTCTTTTGGCAAGCTTTTCTTTTTCTTAGTTGAGGGGAACCCTTTTTATACCAAAGATAACAACCACTACCCATTCTGTTTCTTTTTTTTTTTTTTTTTTAAGATTTTATTTATTTATTTGACAGAGAGAAATCACAAGTAGATGGAGAGGCAGGCAGAGAGAGAGAGAGAGGGAAGCAGGCTCCCTGCTGAGCAGAGAGCCCGATGCGGGACTCGATCTCAGGACCCCGAGATCATGACCTGAGCCGAAGGCAGCGGCTTAACCCACTGAGCCACCCAGGCGCCCCCCCATTCTGTTTCATACCTTGCTGATATTTGAGGTTCTGTAGTTAGATTTTATTTTACTTTATTTTTGAGTAAGTAATATAAACACATGGAACACAATTCAGACAGAACAAAGGGTATATAGGGAAGAGCTAATTGTGTATCCTTTTAGAGATATTCCATATATACACAAACGTATATGTGTACATATCTTTGTTATTCAAATATAAGCAGACTCTACACACTATTCTGCACCTGTCCTTTTTTAATTTACTAGTACCTCCTAAAATTATTTCTTTTATCTTTTATTTAAGTGGGCTTCCTGTCTAGCATAGAGCCTAATGCAGGCTTGAACTCACAGCCCTGAGATCAAGACCCGAACTGAGATCAAGAGTCTGGCACTTAACCACCTGATCCACCCAGGCGCCCCAGGATTGTTTCTTACCAGTGCATGTAACATTGCCTCTGTTTATTAAGGGCAGCAGTCACAGCTCATTATAGGACGGACTATAGTAGTCCCTATTGATGGGCACCCATATAAGTCTTTCGCTGTTTTTAAAAATTTGGGGGCACTTGGCTGGCTCATTCAGTGGAGCATGTGACTCAGGGTTACGAGTTAGAGCCCCATATTAGGTATAGAGATTACTTTTTAAAAAAAACCTTTAAAAAAGGATTCTATGATCACCATCCTTGTATGTAAATAATTTTACAAGCATTTTTAGCTGGATTATAAATCATTATTACATCTAAGATTTGATCACCTGTTGTAGTTCTTTAAAAATTTTCCTGGCAAATTCATTTCCTGCAAAGAAAATAATAGTAGTGTGACTGCACTGCATAATACAGTGCACAGAGCACCTTGGTTTATTTTATTTATTTATTTAATCCGTAAGAGATAGAGCAGGTACTGCTATTTCCATTTCCCAGATGAGAAAGCTGAGGCTCTTCAAACCATAAAAGCAGGAAATACTAGAATTTACGCTACATCAGTTGCACAGTTTGTAATACCCATTGCAGGAATGTTCCTTCCCCCAGGTAGTTAGATTATTTTGCTTGGAGTTTTGCCACCTGAGCTGTTTGTCTTTAAATTATCCACAAGAGGGACGCCTGGGTGGCTCAGTTGGTTAAGCAGCTGCCTTCGGCTCAGGTCATGATCCCAGCGTCCTGGGATCGAGTCCCACATCGGGCTCCTTGCTCAGCAGGGAGCCTGCTTCTCCCTCTGCTTCTGCCTGCCATTCTGCCTGCCTGTGCTCGCTCTCTGCCCCTCTCTCTCTCTGATAAATAAATAAAATCTTTAAAAAAAAATAAAATAAAATAAAAATAAATTATCCACAAGAAGGCCTATTTCTGACCACATTTGTGCACATACCCCACATTCATTAGCAAACTTTTTGGCTCTAACCTCAGTATATTTTGCATTCAACTGTTGCTTTTTTCCCCCAGATTTACTGAGGTATAATTGACATACAAAACTTTAAGTTATTTAAAGTATACATCATGGTGATTTGATAGACATTGAATCTGACCACCTACCATCTAGACTAACATAAGTTATCTCTCTTGCTTGGATTACTGCAATAGCTTCTCTTGAAGCAGCAGAGGCAAACCTTTTAAAATGTGCATCAGGCCATGATTTCAACTCAATTCATGATCTCAGTGTCATGAGACCAAGCCCAGTGTCAGGTTCCATGCTGCAGAGTCTGCTTGGGATTCTCTCCTCTCCCTCTGTCATGCCTACCCCACCTCCCCCCACCCCATACACTCACTCTCACTTGCTCTTGCTCTCTGTCTCTCACTAAAATAAATAAATAAATCTTCTTAAATAATAAAATCCAGTCCTTACTGCAGTGTACAACCCTATATAGTCTGAACCCTGGGTTCCCACAGTCTTACCTCCTTGCTGCTTCCTTTAACCAAGCTCCTGACCTTGCTGTTCCTTGAGAACATGTGTGACTGTAACTCAGAGTCTTTCCACTTGCTCTTCCTCCTGGAATGTTCCTTTCTGCTCCCCAACTTCCACCCTGATTTGCAGGGGTGGCTTTATGTCTTTGCCCAAAATAAGATCATTCCTGACCATCCTATCTAAAACAGCAACCCTGCTTCCCTCTCTATTCCTTTACCCTGTTTTACTTACTTTAACATTTTTAAAAATTGAGGAGAAATTCACACACCAAAAAATTCACCCTTTTACAGTGGTATCATTTCAGTGGGTTTTAGCATATTCAGGGTTTGGGGGTTTTTTTGTGTTTTTTAAGATTTTATTTACTTGAGAGAGAGCACAAGCAGGAGGAGGGATTGAGGGAGAGGAGAACAGGATCCCCACTGAGCCACTGAGCAGGGAGCCCAACATAGGGGACTATGACTTGAGCCACCCAGGCGTCCCTAGTATATTCTATGTATCATCACTGTCTAATTACAAAATATTTTCTTCACCCCAAAGAGATCCCATACCCAATTAACAGTCGCTCTTCATCCTTCCCCGCCACCCTCATTCCCACCACCCCTGAAACCACTAATGTACATTTTGTCTCTAAAAATGTGCCTCTGGCACCCAAAACGGGCACCTGGGTGGCTCAGTTTGGGCAACTGCCTTTGCCTTGGGTCATGATCCTGGAGTCCCGGGATCAAGTCCCGCATCAGGCTCCCTGCTCAGCAAGTAGTCTGCTTCTACCTCTGACCCTCTCCCCTCTCATGCTCTCTCACTCTCTCTCCAGTAAATAAATAAAATCTTAAAGATGTGCCTCTTCTGTACATTTCATATAAATTGAATCATATAGTATTTGGCCTTTTATATCTGGTTTCTTTCACTTAACATGTTTTCAAGGTTTGTTCCCATTGTAGCATGTGTCATTACTTCATTCCTTTTTAAAGTCAATTAATAGTCTGTGAATCTACCACATTTTTACAATTCATCAGTTGATGGGCATTTGTACTTCACTTTCTGGCTTTTATAAGTAGTGATGCTTTGAACATTAGTACACAGAGTTTTGTATGAACATATTTTCAGTTCTTTTGGGTGTATAACTAGGAGTGGAATTGTTGGCTCATATATTAATGTTTGACTTTTTGAGGCACTGTCAAACTGTTTTCAAAAGCAGCTGCACTATTTTACATTCCCACCAGCATATGTGAAGCTTCCAGTTTCTTCATATGTTCTGCGAAGTTTCCTTTTCCTAGTAGCAGTTATCACTGCTTGACATACTGTATTCATTTATTACAGTCTGGTTCTTAAACACCAGACATCCAGCTCTGAGAATCAGGGCTTCTGTCTTGTTTGCTGCTGTAGCCCCAGCACCACATAGTGCTTGGCACAGAGTAAAACACCCAAAAATATCTGCTCAATCCATGAAAATAGTTCAGTAACCTTTTTTTCATTTAACCACTTCCTTTGATCTTTATGTTAACCTTTAGTTACCCAAGTCATAAGTGGACACATTTTTTTCCTGTAAAAATTTTAAAACTTTAAGACAAAGCTAAACCCCTTTTGAACAGTCCTGGTCCTGTTGCCCCTCTGCAGTGTATCCTTCCAGACCTTTGACTATATACTTGTATATGTAACAAAGTTGCAAAGGAGGAAAGTACATAGTTTGGGTTCTTTTTTTTTTTTTTTTTCCCCATAAATAATATGCTATAGGAACATTTTACAGCCTATTTACTCAACACCGCCTTGGAGATCTTTCCATGCCAATATATATACACCTCTGCTTTTTTCAACTGCTACCACAGTGTTTTGTAAAATGTACTACCACTTTGTTAAGATATTACTCTGTTTTTAAAGTCACAAATATTCATGGAGTAACTAATTTTTGGAAAGCAGTAAAGGTTTTTAAAGCTTGTATCATGATATTAGATCATCTCATAATATGATATCAGAGCATCCAAAGTAGCCACAAAGAAGGGGTTCATATTATGTACATATTATGTTCATATTATGGACATAGCAAATTTCATTCATTTTTATACTTCAAAGAATAAAATCAGTTCCTCAGAAACATAAAAAACAAAATTTATTTTAATATCGTAGTGATTAGGTCCTAAGCTCAGTTACAAGTAGGGTTTTTAAATTCCCTTTCCCAAACTCCCAAAAGTTTGGAACTTTTTAGATATTTAAGGATTTTAATACAACAGTAATCTTCCTGCCACTCTGAGGGATTCGCTGAAGAGGCATCTCTATCACAATTACCATAACATTTAATGAACCTGCCATTTGGCATTAGCGTTTACATAGTATTCTATGCGATCCTGGAACATAAGCCGCTCAAGGGAAGGAAGCTGGGTCTTACTTAGCCTTTTAAAAGATGCAGTTAAGATTATCTAACAAGTATAATACCTTCTGTGTTTATGCTTCCCCATTTTCAGCATTTTCTTTCTTTCCCAAGTCCGTTAGTTTATCTTTTTTTTTAAAGATTTTATTTATTTATTTGTCAGAGAGAGAGCGTGAGCGAGCACAGGCAGACAGAGTGGAAGGCAGAGTCAGAGGGAGAAGCAGGCTCCCTGCGGAGCAAGGAGCCTGATGTGGGACTCCATCCCAGGACGCTGGGATCATGACCTGAGCCGAAGGCAGCTGCTCAACCAACTGAGCCACCCAGGCGTCCCTGTTAGTTTATCTTGATGCCTGCTTGGAAATGTGAACTAGTGTTCGACAACCCATATTCGTGCATAACTTTTTATTAAAAGTCCTGGTCACAAAGTTTAGGTTCAAACATTCTGGAATTCCCATTTTTTATTTTTGGATTTGTGTCTAGTGATCAATGCTTTTTATAATGCGTTTGAGGGACGAGGTGCCGGGGTCACCATTTATACTTTGTTTTAGGATTTTTACTTCTTTCTTCAAAACCTATACTTTTAGATTATCTTAAGTAGACATTGTGTACATTTGTGTAAAATAATCTCTAGAAAAACAAAGTCTTTGTTTTGTACTACTTGATCTCCAGTAGATGGCACCAAATACCCTTGAAAATTCATGATACTAATTCCTAGGTGGTGGTACTGGCTAATTGATAATTTCTTCCACCACCACGACCACCACCACCACGGGATAAAAAAAAATCCATTGTTCCATCTAATTCTGTGATTGTAATATGACTTAGTATTTTGTCCATTTTTTTTTTTTAAGATTTTATTTATTTGGCAGAGAGGCAGGCAGAGAGAGAGGAAGAAGCAGGCTCCCTGCTGAGCAGAGAGCCCGATGCGGGCTCCATCCCAGGACCCCTGGGATCATGACCTGAGCCGAAGGCAGAGGCCTTAACCACACTGAGCCACCCAGGCACCCCTTGTCCATGGTTTAAGATAAACCTGTTAGTGGGCATCTGGCTGGCTCAGTTGGAAAAGCATGAAACTCTTGATCTCAAGGTTGTAAATTCAAGTCCCATGTTAGGTGCAGATATTACTTAAGAATCTTCAAAAAAATAAATAAATAAGCCCATTGATATTTAAAATACTAATTTTCTATTTCTGACAACCTTTTCTTCCCTTTTTATATAGTGGTTTTCAATCACATTGATTCAAAGGGAAGGATATGGTACTGAAATAAGACTGGGCTAAAAAAAAAGTTGAGGATAAAAGACAAAGAATAAAGAAATCTGTTGAATGTTCATGATAAAGTCACAGAAAATATAAAAGTATATAAAATCCAAATTTAAGATAATGAAGTGTTTTTACTATTATCAGTTTTAGTACTTTAGTAGGATGGTACTCATTTCATTATGACTTTCAAATTTGTATTACAAATAACTTGCAATTTTAAAATGCTTATTAAATGGGGGCACCTGGGTGGCTCAGTTGGTTAAGCATCTGCCTTTGGCTTAGGTCATGACTTAGGGTCCTGGGATCAAGTCCCACATCTGGCTCCTTGTTCAGCAGGGAGTCTCCTTCTCCCTGTCCCTCTCCCCACCCTCTTCCCACTGCTCAAGTATTCTCTCTCACATTCTCTCAAATAAATGAAATCTTGGAAGCAAAAAAAAAAAACTTGTTAAAAATGTCATATCCCCATTCTCATTTCTCTTTGTGCTTTCTTTAATACATTTATCTTCAGTGTATTAGCACTCATAAAAAAAAAATAAGCTTTTAGATTCAATTAACCATTAAAAGCAGAAAATGTTTCCTATAGGTCAGGCATGCTTTACTACATTTATTCTACTTGTTAATTCTGTTTACTTTAATTTTAATGGATTTGTCAACGACTAAGAAGGACACATTTGAAAAAATTCCCATGATTACATGTTTTTCTTCCTCTCCCCCCAAGTGTTTGAGTGTCAGTGTTTGTGAGTCAGTCAGGAAATCTCTTTCTTAACTCTTGTTTAAGGCATTGGTAGCATGGGCTCTAGGCAAAACAGATCTAGTCTAGGTTCAGTCTCCATCTCTGGCTAAATGGATGACAAGGAAAGTCATTTAGCTTCTCTGGGTCTGTTTCCTCGTGTTCAAAATGTAATTAATCTATCTAATGGGGTCATATTAAGGATTAGTGATAATGCAGGTGACATATAGCAAAGCTATTATTTTCATGTATTGCCAACAGTAAGTTTTTTTTTTAAAAGCTTTATGAAATATGTTCAAGCTTATGAAGACATTTATTCCTCCTTTTTAACATGGAGATGCCAATGTATTAACAATAACTTGGGTTATAAATCTTGATAGGCTTAGGGAATAATACTTAAATTTTTAGTTCTGTGCATTTCTACTGGTACCCACCCCCCACACACCATTTATATTGTACAGAGGAAGTTTGTTCGTTCGTGGGGGTTTTTTTGTGTTTTTTTGTTTTGTTTTGTTTTCTAGTGTTTTCATCTAAAATTAAAAGGGAAGGAAAGACCCGGAACGAGATTTGGGTCAAAAAATCTCGGGATCCAACGCTGGGGATTCTGTAGATGCAGTAAGTTTTTGAGGGAGTGATTATGCCTGCACTTGGGGTAAGGCTGGGGAGTGCCAACAGAGACGCGCAGGGCTGTAAACGGCTGCCCGATTCCGCCGCTTTCTGAGGAGAAAAAACGCTGGGCGGCGAGCGTTCAACGCAAGGCAAGCTTTTTCCTTCAAGCCCCACAGCCACGTGGCGCCGGCGGAAGCCCCGGGCCCACCAGGTTGCCGGCGCCGCTCTCGCTTCAGTGGGATTCGCAGCGGGGCCCACAGCCGCCAGGGAGCTGGGAAGCCTGGAACCTCTGGGACTGTGGCCGCCGGACCGAGGGCTCCGGCCAGGAATCCGAGCAGGACAAAGAGCCCAGGCGACGCGCGGTGCCAGCCTTCACTCGAAGGATAACCGGCAGGCTCTCGGAACTTTTCCCCGGGGACAGGCCCGGGCAACAGGTCCGAGGCGGGGCCGGGATGGGCCGGACGGAGCGGAGCCCAGCGGCGGCGGTGAATCAGCGCCCGCGCCCAGGTCAGCCCTCCCAGCCAATGCCAGATCAGGGGAGGAGTGGCGGCGCCGCTGATCACCAGCCACTCAGGGTTCGCTGGGCCCGAAGGATGGTGACGTTATCGTAGCTGGGAGGTTTCAGCCAGCTCCACCAATGGGAGATAGGCAAAGTGGCTCGCTTTCTGTAGCTCTGGGCCAATACTAACAAAGCAAAAGGGGGTTGTCGGCATAGAACCAATGGAAAACAGGGAAGGAGCACGAGGCGGAGTTGCGAATCCTGTCACCAATTGGAAAGGGGGGGTGGAGCCCGGGCCTTGTCAAGCGTGACCAACCAGAGAGAGGAGCGGACTCTAGGGGGCGGGGCTCTAATGCTTTTCCCCAATCGGACAAGGCCAGGGGCGGGGCATTCTTTAGGGTGCCCAATGAGGAACGCAGCCGAAGCGGGCCTGTCAAGAGAAGGGCCTGGGGGCGGGGGGATGGTGAGTCGGAGATAAACACTCCGCGGCGGTGGCGGCTGCTGCTCTTCTTCGGGTTCTGTCACGGTGTCGGCGGTGCCCAGCTCACCGGACCCCCTTCGCCGCTTCCGGCGAGCGTGGTCGGCAGAGAGGCTCTCTCAACCCTGCTCTGCGGGGTCCACAGCAGGGCGCGGGTGTCCGGCGGCGGCGGCGAGCCCGTGGGCAGTGGGGGTTGGTCCCGTGGCTCCGGCCCCCGGTGCAGAATGGCGGCGGCGGTTCGGATGAACATCCAGATGCTGCTGGAGGCGGCTGACTACCTGGAGCGGCGGGAGAGAGGTGCACGGGGACGGGAGGGGTCCATCCCGAGCCGGGGCCGGGGGCTCTGAGGGACCCGGCCGCGGGGTAGGGGCGCCCAGCCTCTCTGGGGGTGGTTGGAGGCGCAGAGACCGCGACCGCGAGCGCTCCCAACCCCTCCAGCTCTCCCCACGCGCGGTCCGAAGGGAGGCCGCTGCTGCCCCAAAGGCAATGAATGAGGGTGGGGAAAGGAGCCGCTGCCTCCGGAGTCCCGAGCGCTGCCCCCCCCTCCACCGCAAAGCAAATGGGGTGCCTGGGGTCCTCTCGGCCAGACCCTTGGTTTACCCCACCGGGGCTTGTCCGGAGCGGCCCCCAATTGGGCCTGGCGCCCCGTCTCCCAGCTGGAGGAGCAGCGATTCCCCTGCGCGCCCCCTTCCCCGCCCTCTGGGTTTCGGGTGTTTGCCCCGCACCTTCGCCCGAGGCTGGTCCCACTTAAAGCACGCCAACCTGCTGGACGTTGCCAGTGGGGAACCCAAGCTCCATGAGCTCAGCGACTTGCTGTGTCTTTCTCAACAATGAGCAGCTGGAATGCTTCTTACACCTGCTCCGAACTGAGGGTATTCACACAATTTAAAAAAAAAAAAAAATCATTGTTCTAAGAATTCCACCTTGCATCGTTTGTTTCTTAACACAATATTCTTTTAATGAAAAATAAAATTTAAAAAGGAAATACTGTAGAGGGGAGAGAATATTGAATGTTCTAGGCTCATTCATTAACTGGATCCTTCGATTTTCTAGAAGCTGAACATGGTTATGCCTCCATGTTACCATACAATAACAAGGACAGAGATGCCTTAAAACGGAGGAACAAATCCAAGAAGAATAACAGCAGTAGCAGGTAATTTGGTAAATATTTCTCTTTCTCTTTTAGATTGCAGATGATACAAACTGCAGAATGGAAGTTGTCTGTTGTGATTATAACCCAGTAAATACATTAAGTAGCGATCATGATTCAGTCAGGCACACATGGTCTTAAGCCATTGGAGGAAGGAGCCCTTGTGTTTGAGTTGAGACAGAAGAGAGAAATGGAAGTGTTTTACATTTCTTTATGAACTTTTAAACTTTATTTTGCTTTTCTTCCCTTTTGGAACAAAAATCTATGGAAACTTCCAGTGAGATTAGGAACAATGACAATATGTTGCCTTCAGAAATCAGATTAAAGGGCGCCTGGGTGGCTCAGTGGGTTAAGCCGCTGCCTTCGGCTCAGGTCATGATCTCAGGGTCCTGGGATCGAGTCCCACATCGGGCTCTCTGCTCAGCAGGGAGCCTGTTTTCCTCCTCTCTCTCTCTGCCTGCCTCTCTGCCTACTTGTGATCTCTCTCTGTTAAATAAATAAATAAAATCTTTAAAAAAATAAAAAAAAATAAAAAATAAAAAAAAAGAAATCAGATTAAAGGCAGGTTTTTTTTATAATTGGAAATGCTGGACATTATCCATTTCTTTTACTTTTCATAGTGAAGATTTTATAAACATGCTAAAGTATCCAATTTAGTGTAGGTGGTAAGATTTCATATTTGACATGTAAATGAAATGCAGTGGTTTGTCTCATAAACTGTTAAATCTGTTTATAGTGGCAAAGAGGAATGATGGAGGTTAAGACCTGCCTTTTTGGTGATGGAAAATTAATATTAAAATATTAATATGCCACAACCCTTTTATGTTAGCCTTCTAGTTCTTAAAATCTGTGAATTTCACTAGGAAGTATGTGGTTAATGATCAGTGAAATCACATTAAAACCCTGAGTATAGTTCATGCTACCTATGATGTACTCTATTAATGTTACTTTCCCCTTTTTCCCTTCTTTGCCCTTAAAATATAAGTTAGCTAGGAAATCTGTTAGGTCTATTTACTTATACCTTTCATTCCAATAGTCATTCACATTTTCATCACTGACTTAGAATCCTTATTCCTGGCTGCAAGCAACTGTATTTGGTTAGCCTCTGTGGCATAATACAGACCACTCAAAGCCAGGAGGTCCCATTTAAACCTAAAACTCACTTGCTCTTACTGCTGCTTCTGTCCTTGACTCTTCCCATTGTACTTAGTGTTGGCAGAACCATAGGATGTGAGCCACACACATGTGCTAAGCTCTTGAATAAGAAGGCACCTGAGGGATGAACCTGGTAATTAACAACCTCGTGGCTTTTCCTTTCCCTCCCATGTTTCACATTACTTGAAGGTGGTAGCTAATAGATCTGTGTGTGGGTATTAAGGGCCTATAAGAAGAATGTTAATATTGACTTGCAGGGGGATAAAACAATTTAGCTATGTTGCATTTTGTTACAGTATTCTTTGAATTTTGTTTGGAAGAACTTTGAAGCCTTTTTGTTTATTTTTCCTGAAAAGGGTACTCCATTTGTTACTTTTATTCTTGTCCACTCATGATTTGGAAGGAATTGTCCACTCTGCTGGTCAAGGCTTAATCTTTAGCACTTTATTTTTCCCTAAGTTTCATAGGAAAGTTTGAAGAGGTTCAGTGGTGGGGAGAGGAAGAGAAAGGGATATTGAAAGAGAAGCAGGCTGGTCCTCAAAGGTGATTAGGAAAGAAAAATAATGATAGTTGAGAAATGCAAGCCAAGAAACAGATTCTTTCTCTTTACTATCCAGTGCTATTATGGAAGAAATAGCTATAACTACTGAGTTTTGGAAAAGCTGTCTTCTGTTAATGGGTTTGGTTTGCTTTCCATGGTTACAGACCAGAGGCTATCACAGTTTCCCATGTTCTTGACCATTAAAGAATTAGTGTCATATCCTCAGTGGTGCAAGGATCTCTGAGAGAGACCTTAATTAAACCTGGACATGGCACCAAGCAAACATGAAGCAAGAGTAGGTGGTTTTGTTTAAATGTGATCAGGTAAGGAATGACCCTTACCTTAGCAGTGAGACATCGCCCCAGAGAATGCAGTTTGACCCCTTTGATTTAGACTTCTCTCCAAGGCCATGTATGGTCAGGATTTTGCAGTGAGGTAAGGGCGATGGCGAGATTACTGCTGGTTTACATAACCACCAGATAATAGTTTATTCTTGTTAATTCAGGTTCAAGTGCTGTGCTCTTTGGTTGTAGAGTCAGGGGACTACTTTTACTTGGACAATAAAAAAATAAATAAGATTTAGCCACATATCCAACTTCTTGGGAACTAAAAATGCAGATTTTAATCCAGTTTCTCTAGTTGCTTGTTTAAAAAAAACAAAAATGAAATTTAAATATTGATCGCTTCAGAATCATCCAGAGAACTACTGGAATACAGGGAGTGAAATCTTTTTTTCTTTCCTACTGGTTTTTGAAATGAGTTACTAATCATTTAGAATTGAAATCCAGAGTTGTTTTTAAAGGTCTGTTTTGTTAAACTGTAGAGCAGGCTTTGGCACTCATGAAACGAGAAGTTCAGGACCTGCCTCCTAGCTCTTCTATGCAACAGGGGTATATAGCTGAGCTGACATGGAGACTCTTTTTGAACCCAAGAACTTTCCCCATTCTCATACACTCTGTAGTTTGGCTTAGTTATCTTTTTGTGAGCATATATATATATATATATATATATATATATATACATATATTCTTTTTTAAGTAGGTTCCACGCCCAGCGTGGAGCTCAGTGTGGGGCTTGAACTCGACCCTGAGACCAAGACCTGAACTGAGATCAAGAGTCAGATGTTAACTGACTCAGCCACCCAGGTGCCCCTTGTAAGAATATATTTTTAAATGGTGACATTAGATGTAAGTCCCCTTGTAAAAATCATAATGTGTTCAGTACTTTTAAGATTTTATCTATTTATTTGAGAGAGAGAGTTAAAGCATGGAGGGGGGTAGGTTCAGAGGGAGCAGCAGACTCCCCACGGAGCAGGGAGCCTGATGTGGGACTCCGTCCTGTGACTCCAGGATCATGACCTGAGCCGAAGGCAGACACTCAACCGACTGAGGCACCTAGGTCCCTGTGTTCAAGACTCTTAAGTAATCAGATAAGATCTGTAGTTTCCAAAACTGTTCAAAGTCTAGAAGGAGTTGTCTTTCCTATGGAATTTGTTTAAAAGTTTATCTTGGGGATTCAGAATTTTTCTTGTATGTAGCTTCAAAGAATCCAGAAATTTTAGCTAAGAGTGCCCTGCATGCTATTCTCTGTAATCAGAGATGATATGCTTTCAAATACCCAGCCTTCTGTCCTCCACCACCTTCCTGGGATGGTCCTTGCCCACAATTAAATACGGAAATCCTGACCAACTGCTGTCATATACTTTCATGCATTTAAAAAATCTGTCAGACTTTGAACTTGTTATTCCCTGTTAAAACTAAAATGCCACATGCTTTAAAGCCAAAGGTTTGTAGCGCGGGCCCAACTTGTTAACTGTGATATCCTGCCAGCCATTGCAGGAAGTAAATCTTCAGAAAAATGTAACTGAAGAAGGCTAAGGGAAAACCAAGCAAATCAATATAAAGCTTTTACAGTAACCAATTTTGAGGTCCTTTACCTAGAAAACAAATACTCTAAAACTTAAAATACTGTCATTATTTTCTCAGTTTTCCTCATTAATAAAAATTGGTGTCCCAGGAGCCTTGTGGAAGAGAAGTTTTATTGCAGGATTGGAAATGTCTCATTCTGAGACTACAAACCCCTACACACACCCCACCAGCCTTCTCTGGTGTGAATGAACTTGGGTGTGATTGCCTCCCCGGTATAAATGAGTGGTGGAGCATTCACAGAGGTCCTGTTTTTCTGTGATTACCGTGAGAATTTCTCTGTAGGCCCAGAAGATTCTGGCCTGAGCCAGGGCACTGTCTCCTGAACTGTTTAGATTCCAGAGAATTTCCATGAAGAAAAGTCAAGATTCAGCTCCTTTATAACGCTGGGAGGTTCCTCAAATTTATAATTAGGGAGGAGTTGTGTGAGGAGGACACTGTAGTGGCCATATTGACTGGCTTCCTGTGACTTCTGTGGAAATCTGTCTATAAATTCTTAGACCAGGCCTTATATTCAGGGTCAGCTATAAACACTTTAATAACAGGATTTCACATCCACCACAGCTTTCGTCCAAGGCTCTCTAATCACTTTTACAGTTGCTACCTCATTGATCTATGTGTGTTGAGTAGATAATTGACACTAATTTTTACTCCCCATTTTACAGAGGGGTTAATCAAGGACAAGATGGTAAAGGATTTTGTTTCTTCTACAGCACCAGTCAGTGGCAAAGCTAGACTTCACAATTCACCCTCACCGAAGCTTTAAACCAATCCGTATCGTCTTTATGTGGAGCTCAGTTTTAGAAGCCCTTTCCCGAAATCCTCTGGGAGCTGTTCACCAGTAGCGTTTTTCAGGAGGGTGGACATGATCAGATAATTACGTCAGGGAGTAGAAAGATTGAGGGATGAGGGATTATTTTTATCCACTTAAAATTGTATCCTATTGTTAAGAAACTTAGCATAAAAATTTGGTGTATCTACTCATCTAGAAAAACTGCAGGATTCAGGGGGATGACACCACCACTCTTCTACCCTCAGCCTGAAGAAAGCTTCTTCACTGTTCTAGAACCCGAATTCGCATCACATGGCACAGCTGTTTTTCTCTTTGTATAAATAGACCCCTTTTATTTCCTTTCTTAAAATGGATTACATTTCCACCAGGGATTGCACGCCTCTTAAGTTGGCCACTTGTCCTTGAACTCTATTTTACACATTTACGTTTATCTAACTCCTCAAAGGAACTGATTTGTGTAGCAGAGCCCACTAAGTTTTCCTTCCCTTTCTGTTTTCTCTCCTGCCAACTCTGGAGAGAAAGAAGTTAAAATAACTGTATTGGTGTTGAAGCAGTCCTTTAAGAGCAGAAGAATCTCACTTTTTTCTTACTGTTCCTTCTTTCAGATCAACTCACAATGAAATGGAGAAGAATAGGTGAGTTGGG
>NC_081563.1:53420294-53431812 GCF_022355385.1 Mustela nigripes | reverse complement strand
GACTCTGGTTGTACTTAGTCACTTGCGAAGTTTTTATTTTAATGTTTTCTTAAAAATATTTTTGTATTAAATTACATTTATTCACTTGGGGAGAAGGAACAGATTTTATTTCTGCCAATTTTATAAAAGAACTTCTAGAAATCTTCAATAGGTGAGTTGGGGTGGGATGGGGGTCTCTTTGATATGTCCTCTGATTTTGGAGACATGGCTGTTTTTTCTTGGCTCTTCCCATAAGCAACACCTGATATATGAGTTTCCTCTAGTCTGTTGAGCAGCGCTGCCCCTAAATCACTTAGGTAGACGAAGGGCTTGCAGGGTTCCAGAAACCACACTCCCACCCCTCACTCTTGCCACCCGCTTCTCCTAAGGAGCGCCTTCCTGGGTGACTGTTTCACAGGCCAAAGCATTTTAGGTCATGAGCCATGTTTCCACAAATAGTGTTTTTTAAAAAAATGACATGCTGCTGAATATAATTGGTAGTTCTGTCTTAAATCGTGTACACACCCAGATATATATAAATATACATACATATGTGTGTGTATTTACAGTTTACTTGAGAATAAAGATTCTCAAAATTCAGGCAAATATATGCATAGCACAAATTGGAGATGGTGATTCACTAGTGGAGGCCTGCCACCCTCCCTGGGATCCATCTGGCTGAGCCTGAGTTGATCTCTCTCACCTGGATTGCCTCTTGCTGTTTGTTTGAATCTTTAGTTTTTAAATTTGGTTTGCCCCTTCTTCAATGATGTAGCCTAGTGGATCTTGACTCTGGTTGTACTTAGTCACTTGCGAAGTTTTTATTTTAATGTTTTCTTAAAAATATTTTTGTATTAAATTACATTTATTCACTTGGGGAGAAGGAACAGATTTTATTTCTGCCAATTTTATAAAAGAACTTCTAGAAATCTTCAAATATATGAGAACAAATAATGTAATCGAGTTCTGTGTATCCATTACCCAGCTTCAACCATCATTATCATTTTGTCAATCTTAGATAATCAAAACTACCCCTCTCCGTGGAGTATTTTAAAGCAAATCTTTTATCTCTAATAAAGACTTAAAAAAAGAAATAACCACTTTTACTATGCTGTGGTGGGAGGGAGAATTAATAGTCATTCCTTGCGGGGCTTTAAAAAAGGAAAGAAAGAAACCAATGCTCAGACCTCACCCCTAGCAATTCTGCTTTAATTGGTTTGGGTTGAGACTCTGCTCTAGTACTTTTTTTAAAAGCTCCCCAGGTGATTCTCATGTGCTGCCAGGGCTGAGAACCATTGAACAAGCTTCATTCTGGTCTCCGAGCGCCCATCAATTTGAAATACAGGCTACCCGTTCAGACTGAGTGGCTTTCTCGGTGCTCTGCGTGAGCGAGATGATGATGGGTAGTGATGGTTCTGCAAATACATATGGTTATTTCATGCAAACCTTCTTTGAAGACGGAGCTTGCCTCTGAAAGTCAGGATCTGAATGACCCGTTCCACTGGGAAAGGGCAGACCTGACTTACTGGAAAGGAGAAGGTTGGAACAGGGTGAACCCGTAGCGTGACTCCGCTGAAGAATTCCGTGTGTGCCTCACTGCACACGTGCTCCCATCCCTCTTCTTCCCTTTTAATTATTCTGTGATTGGGACTGTGTTTGAAGTCAGAGCTTCCTTTATGCTTTAGGGATTTCCGGCTCATGAATTGGGAACTCAAAAGTATCTTTTAAGTTGGAAAGGTAGTCAGATGTCGCCTCTCTTTCTCATCTTTGGATTCTCAGCTTTCTGCCTTGGGGGTGAACTGAGTAAACTGGGACTCTTTCTGCTGAAAAGTCTTCTAGTTCTCCCCCACCTTACTTAGGCATTTACTTTTTTATTATTCCATTAGACAGTCATTTTGTTATGAAAATTTTACCCCTTTGGATAAGGGCTTTTGCACTTACCACTACTTTATGCTTTTTACCTATGCAAGAATGCCACACAATGTCAGTTTTCCTTTTTAGCCATTCAGCCGCGTTTATTTTTTGCCTCCAGTGTCTCCAGAACTTGTGCTCAGTACTAGGTATTAAATGAGTTCACACTGGGGGTATTAGATCAGCATGATCCCCATCCGTGAGAAGTGTAGTCTGTCTAATGGGAAAGACGGAGAGACCATCTCAATGAACACACTATGTGCTCAGATTGAGGTATACATGAGAGGCTATAGAGGCAAAGAATCCAGAAAACTAGATTTGGAGCCCCCACTGAGCAAGCTGCTTCTAATTCACACAGCTTCCGTGTGACCAGTCCACTTTTGCTTGCTGAAGACTTATCTAGTTTCCTTACTGTCCTTTCTTTTTTGGAATTCGGTCTTTTAAGGTCTTGATAATTCTTTCTCTAGTCCAGAGCATGTGAACAGAAAAGAAGGAAGTAAAGACTCAAATTTCTTAATTTAACCAAACATTGGTTGCTGCAGTCCAGGAGAGGAACTTAAAGTTGCTCCGTTTTTCTCCCCATATGAGTGTAGATGCTTAAGAATCTTCGGTTTTGAAGACGGCTGAGCAGCCACTGTGGTCGTCTCCTGGTTTTAGTAGTTGGTTCCCATAAGAGAACCCTGCTTTGCCAAGTGCATGTGCACTTTAGCCATTTTTTACCTTAAAACATCACGTAGAAAGATTGACATGACTCTTAAAAAAAAACAAAAACCTTAGGAAAAGAGCTTTCAACAATGGGAATTTGTTTTCCTCTTTGATACCGCAGAGTTGATTATGCTTGGGTTAGATTTTTAAACAAAATCCTTTTCTGTGGCACTTTAGAGATTCTGAGTAATTGGTCTTCATCAGGACTCCACTATGAGGACAATATACTCAACATTACCACTTCACTATCCTTGGTGTTGGCAGGAAAATACCCCACCTCCACCATTCTAGAAGGCTTGTATTTTCCGTTCTCTAGATGAGGCATTCTGGAGGCCTGAAGATTCTGGGTCCTAAGGTGCTGGGAATACAGAGTCTGATGAAGCCCTTGCTCCCGGGGTGGAGGGTTCAGTTTATCAGTTTAGATGGGAGCGGCTGTCACTCCGCCGGTGCTTCCCAGAATTGTGACTAGGCCTTGTGGATCCAGCCTCCTCAGGAAACACTTTTGAGTGTATGGTTTTTCTTTTTAAAGATTTTTTTTTAAAATTTATTTAACAGAGAAAGAGGTCACAAGTAGGCAGAGAGGCAGGCAGAGAGAGAGAGAGAGAGGAAGCAGACTCCCTGCTGAGCAGAAAGCCCAATGCAGGGCTGGATCCCAGGACCCTGGGATCATGACCTGAGCCAAAGGCAGGGGCTTTAACCCACTGAGCCACCCGGGTGCCCATGGTTTTTCTTTTTAAAACTAATCTTACAGGGGCGCCTGGGTGGCTCAGTGGGTTAAGCCGCTGCCTTCGGCTCAGGTCATGATCTCAGGGTCCTGGGATGGAGCCCCGCATCAGACTCTCTGCTCGGTAGGGAGCCTGCTTCCTCCTCTCTCTCTATCTGCCTGCCTCTCTGCCTGCTTGTGATCTCTCTCTGTCAAATAAATAAATAAAATCTTTAAAAAAAAAAAAAAAAAAAAAACTAATCTTACAGGGACACCTGGGAGGCTCATCAGTTAAGCATCTGCCTGCAGCTCGGGTCATGATCCTGGGGTCCTGGGATGGAGTCCCATCTCAGGCTCTCCACTCAGGAGCAAGTCTGCTTCTCTCTCTCCTTCTGTGATCTTTCTCGCACTTGCTCTCTCTCTCTCAAATAAATGTAATCTTTAAAAAAAAAGAAAAAAAAACCAATCTTACCAAAAATTTTGAGAACTATAGAGAGTCTAAGAACAATTTAAATCATCCATAATTCTAGCTGCCAGAAGACAGCAGTGGAACTTTGAAGTGTATCGCCAAAGTTGCTTTTGGAAAATGACTTAAAAATATAGTTTAGGGGGCACCTGGGTGGCTCAGATGGTTAAGCATCTGCCTTCGGCTCAGGTCATGATCTTGGGGTCCTGGGATCGAGCCCCACATCGGGCTCCCTGTGGAGAGCCTGCTTCACCCTTGGCCTCTGCCTCTCTCTCTCTCATAATAAGTAAAATTGTTAAAAAAATATATATAGTTTAGGGTAGAAAATTGGGAAGTTCCAAAAAGCACAAAAAATATAAAAATCGCCTGTCCTAATTGCAATAGTAACAGCTGCTAATATTCCTACTAAGTTCTGTACCCATCTAGGTTTTGTGCATGCCTTTTTTTTTTTAATCAACATGGGATCCCACAGTAAATAATATCTATCTTCTTTTCAAGCTACATTATCAATATTTTCCAGTGTCAAGTCTCCTCTAACATTACTTTTAGTAATGTTTAGTAATGTTCTCTCCTACAGATGGGCGGTAACTCCTATAACCAGTCCGCTGCTTTAGGTTCTTTCCTGTATTTGGCTAATACACACAGTACTTCCTTAAACTACGTCGTAGATAAACCACTGTCCACCATAATTACATCCTTAAGGTGAACTTACAGTTGTGGAAATAATGATAGACACATTGTTAGGGTTTTCGATGTGACTGCTGATTGCCCACCGGCAGATTATCGGCTGTATTTTCCTTACACCTTCACAAGGTGATATTATAATTGAAGACCTTTATGAAATTGATACGTAAAAAGTAAAAACAGACAACTTGTTTCAATTTGCATTTCTTACGTCACTAGCATAATCAAATCATTTTCTTACCTTTTTGTGTTTATGCTGCCTGTTAATAACCGTTGCCCAATTTTCTACTCGGGCATTCTTTTTCCCCTTACTTTGAAAAGATTTTATATGTGAAGGATATATATGAAAGAGATTGCCCCTTTGAGTATCATATTATTGTCCAGTTTATCATTTCATTTAACAGAATCCATTTTCTCTCACTGTCTGAACTTGCTGCCTCTATTGTATACTAAATTCATGTTTGTGGCTGAGTCCGTTTCTAGACTGGTTCTTCTGTTCCGTTGATCATCTGCTCTGCTCTTCCTCTGCCAGTGAATATTGTTTCAGTCATTGAGGTTTTACCATGAACTTCGAGATCTGGTAAAGCAAATCCCTACTCCCTTCTCCTTTTATTTCTTTTTTTTAATTTTACCATGTTGTTAGCTTTTTTTACTAGTTTATTTTTCCCTACGAATTGTATGGTCAACCCATCTCCACAACATCCAAATCCTTTTGGGACTTTCAAAATCAAAATCTAATAATTTTAGTATAAATGAACCTTTTAAAAGTTCATGTTCATGGGGTGCCTGGGTGGCTCAGTGGGTTAAAGCCTCTGCCTTCGGCTCAGGTCATGATCTCAGGGTCCTGGGATTGGCCCCACGTTGGGCTCTCTGCTCAGCAGGAAGCCTGCTTCCTCCTCGCTCTCTGCCTGCCTCTCTGCCTGCTTGTGATCTCTGTCTGTGAAATAAATAAGTAAAATATTTTAAAATAAATAAATAAAAGTTCATGTTCACGTATTAGCTCTTTCCATCCAGGATTTGGTATATGACTTCATTTATTCAGATCCATTTTCTCTCTGAAGTTTTATAGTGTTTCCCTGTACATCTTGCATATTTCTTTTAAGAGGTATTCAGACATACACACACATATACATATATATAAATTTTTAAGATTTTATTTATTTATTTGACAGAGATCACAAGTAGGCAGAGAGGCAGGCAGAGAGAGGGGAGGAAGCAGGCTCCCTGCTGAGCAGAGAACCCTATGTGGGGCTCCATCCCAGGACTCTGGGATCATGACCTGAGCCAAAAGCAGAGGCTTTAACTCACTGAGCCACCCAGGCACCCCAATTTTTAAATCACTATTATATTCCCATTGTAATTACTAATTAACTCTTATTGGAATATAGGAAAATTTTGAATCTTGTTATATGGCTTTGTTGATAATAATTCGTCTGTTTTCTGGGAATTCCTCTGGTCTCAATGCCTTTCAATAACACTTTAGCAAATGGACACTGACTGCATATAAGCTGTAGTCAGTGGGTCAGGAGTCAGGTGCTAGGTTGGACTTTTTTTCAAAAGAAGGCTCTGGAATCTTCTTTAATAATAGGCACTCGTTTTTCTGGAATGGTACATATGCAGGCCTTGCTGGAATTAGGCAGCTAGCTGGTCTAGAGAGATTACCTCTGCTAGAGTCTTCTGACCCCATGACAAAAGATTTTTGTGTGCGCTCTGTGGGGAGGACTCAGCAGCCTGATCTAAGCTATTATTTTCATTTGGTCTAACAGTATTGCAGTAGCCTCTGGTCTGGAATGAGAAATCCCTGCAGTCAGGTCTCTTCTGGCGATATTCTAATTGATTGCAGGTCCCTATCATTATTTCCACTTTCCAAATGGCCAAGCTCCTCCTATCGGAAGAGGGTAGGGGTGTAACATTTGCATCAGGCCCGAGTTGTGGTAGGCATTGCGCCACTCTTACTGTTTCTGAACTTTCTTGACCACATTCAGATTTCACTCTAGAGTGTTGTAACGAATCTGCATTGCTTTGTTGCCACATGGGGCTAAGGGCATGGCCTGGTTATTACAAAGAAGGGATGTAGTTATCAGTGTGCAAATCTGGTCTACATTGAAGGTAGAACACCCAGATTTGTAGTTCTAGAATCTGTTTTCCTTGGACTATACCTCTTGGATAGATGGCATCTGCCCTTGGAAAAACTTGGAGAGGGGCGCCTGGGTGGCTCAGTGGGTTAAAGCCTCTGCTTTCGGCTTAGGTCATGATCCCAGCGTTCTGGGATTGAGCCCCGCATTGGGCTCTCTGCTCAGCAGGGAGCCTGCTTTCCTTCCTCTCTCTCTGCCTGCCTCTCTGTCTACCTGTGATCTCTGTCTGTCAAATAAATTAAAAAAAAAAAATTAAGAAAAAAAGAAAGAAAAGAAAAACTTGGAGAAAAGACCTATGCTGCTTATTCAACTAATTTCCAGTCCCCGCTGGAGCACTGGGGGCACTGCCTGACTTTTTGTCATAAGCATTAATAGTCTCTGGAAATTGGTCTCTGGAAAGGACATATTAATGAATATACTATGTATTTCATACTTTTAGTGGAGAAGTGATCTTATAACTTCAAAATGTAGCCACCGTGAATTGCTGTTTATGCCTTGTTCATCAAGTGACCTGTTCCCATACTGCTAGCATATAGAACTATCTCTGTATCTTTTATAAAGATTCCTTATCACAATTATCAAAAATCTTTAAAACCTTCCTAGGTTCTAATTAAGTTGGTAATAGTGATGCATCTGGCAATTATTTATAAAGGGATCATTTTCGGGAAAGGAGGAGAGTCCTTTTTTTCCCCTCAAAGCATGACTTGTAGTCTTCACCCGGACCTTTTGTTTGACCAGTTGAAGGCTCTGTTCTTAACCCCAAATCTGGAGGAAGGATCTCTTGTGACCTGTAATCACTTTTAGGGAGTAATTTTTGACCCCATGAGATGATTTGTTTCTTCTTATTCTATACTAAACCTTTTTTTCTCACTATACAGCTCATATGTAGCATATCTGAAATTTTTATTAAACCTCCATTTATCCTGTAGCATTTATGAAGCTATTTAATTGGCTAAATCTGTGCCCATACAAAGCTAGGAAATAAGATGGTGAAACTTTACAGTTAAATCAGCTATTGTTTATTGTTTGCTTTTTTTCCTTTGGTGAAGAATATGAAGCCCAGTTTTCTTTCTTTTTTTTTTTTTAAGACATCTATTTATTTATTTGACAGAGAGAGAGATCACAAGTAGGCAGAGAGGCAGGCAGAGAGAGGAGGAAGCAGAGAGGCCGAGCAGAGAGCCTGATGTGGGGCTCCATCCCAGGACCCTGAAACCATGACCTGAGCAGAAGGCAGAGGCTTTAACCCACTGAGCCACCCAGGCGCCCCATAAAGCCCAGTTTTAATGAAAAGTAGTTCTCAGTGAGGTACCGTGAATCTTTGTTAGGTAGGGCTTTTCCCAAAGAGAAGGGACCTGGATTGCCTAAAATACCAGATTCTACTCTCAGATCAGCAACTGCAGATACATTGTTATTTCTGGGCTCCAGTGGATTAACATGAAATGAAGGTCTTGATCTTTCCTGTTACTTGGTAATGAAAGAACAATTGGCTATGTAGGAAGTCTGTGTGTGAATGAATGAAGAAATGAATGTGATCTATTTGGAAAGGGAAAAAAACAGGTTCTGATGTTCTGTGGAAGCTTGACACCTTGTAAGTCAAGATATGGGTGAGGGAAAAGAAAGAATAGGCTTTATAGAGGGCAAAGGGGAGCCTGTTCTAGAACTTTTGGTGAGAGCTGCTATTTGTAATAGCCTGAAGGTAGTTCAGATCAATAATTCTTCAATAATTTGTTTACTTTTGTTGTCCAACTAAATTTCAAGAAGCACCAAGGCAGGGACTTGATCTAACTGAGCATTGTATCCAAGTACCTGTGAAAGTAGCAGTACACAGTAATCCTCCCTGGGAAATGTAGTTGGAGTAAATGAATGAAAGAGTCAAGTGTATGTTTCCATATTTCTACCTGTGAACTTACTTATCTACCCCCTTCACTGGCTGCCATCCTGTACACTCTGTTCTCACCTTCTAATTCTTTGTTCTGTCCTATACTTGACTACGAAAGGAAAGCATTCAGTTAGACCTTCAGTTTAAAAAAAAAAATCTCGGGCGCCTGGGTGGCTCAGTGGGTTAAGCCGCTGCCTTCGGCTCAGGTCATGATCTCAGGGTCCTGGGATCGAGTCCCGCATCGGGCTCTCTGCTCAGCAGGGAGCCTGCTTCCGTCTCTCTCTCTCTGCCTGCCTCTCCGACTACTTGTGATTTCTCTCTGTCAAATAAATAAATAAAATCTTTAAAAAAAAAAAAATCTCTGACAGTAGTCCTCCCTTACCACGCAGACACGCACATATGTCCTGTTGGATACCATTCCCACTCCTGACCATGTTCAAGTCAGGAAGAACTTTTTGGGTAACCTAGCAAATTCAGGAGCACTATCAGATGGCACAGTCTACTTCTGATCTTACTCTTTTCCCAGTTTATTCCCCAGTTGACAAATCTGTTGGCCTGAGAGGGAGAGAGACATGGATAGACTAGAGGGAGCTTAAGTCTGGGGGCAGAAATAAAGTGAGAAGCTTTCAGAACTTTCTTTTTTTTTTTTTTTTTTAGATCGTATTTATTTATTTTGACAGAGAAAACTCAAGTAGGCAGAGCAGCAGGCAGAGGGAGAAGGAGAAGCAGGCTCTCCGCTGAGCAGGGAGCCCGATGTGGGCCTCGATCCCAGGACCCTGGGATGATGACCTGAGCCAAAGGCAGACGCTTAATCGACTGAGCCACCCAGGCGCCCCACATTCAGAACTGTCTTAAGAGCACACTGGCTGGCCCGGGTGCCTTCTGTCAGTGCCCAAGCTCTGGTATGTGGTAGTGCCTCAAGCAGCCCAGAGCCACCTCATTAATGACTTCCTTTCACTTGGGTGTTTAGTTTTCCATAATTCATGGCTGACAAGATTTAAGGAAAATGGACAACAGTGTGCTATCAAACAGACAACAGTGTGCTAAATATGAAATATAAATATTTTATATTTAAATATTTAATATATTTGGAATTTATTTTGATGTCCGTCTCCCTACTTCTCTATTTTCTCAATAATTCATTCCTTTCCCAAGGATTTGCAGTGTTACCTCTGTTATATGCTAAATTCATACCTATATCTTCAGTCTGTTTCTGGGAATTTTTTATTCTGTTCACTTGATTTGTCTGCCCATTCCTTTATTTTTTAATTATTAAAGCTTTATAATACAATTTAGTATCTGGTATAGCACATTCCTTCTCATTCTTCTTTTTCAAAAATCTGGCAATCCCTTATACCTGTGTTGTTCTAGATGTAGATTCTACAGGAGTCTAAACTCTACATGAGTCCCAGCATTAAGAAGAACATTTAGGATTTTTTTTTTTCCTGGAACTAGGTTTAATTTGTGGACAGACTTGGGCAACATTGGCTTCTTTGCTTTTAAGTTTCATATCTAGGAGGGTGCCACTTTTTTCCATTTACTCAGATTTTCTTATGTATCTCAGCAACGTTTTATAGTTTCCTTCCAAAGCTGTTTTAAGTTCATTCTTAAATATGCTCTCCTTTCTTCTTGCTGTTGTTTGAGAGAGATTGTAGGTGCTTTGGCTATAGACAGTACACCCAGAGATGTGCTTGGCTTTCCAAGGTCAGTATTTGCTGCTGTATTTTCTTTGGGCTGTTGAAGGGCAGCGGGAGCAGGGAGGGTCGGGTGCTCTTCAGCGCCCCCCGCCCCAGCCTTGGGCTCCCTTCTACCCAACACCACATGACGTGTGGCCAAGAAGTTTTTTCTATTGCATGCATTAGCTTTATAAGATCCTTGCTGAGTTTTTGAATTTTTTAAATTCCAGTATAGTTAACCTAGTGTAATAATTAGGTTCAGGTGTACAATATGACTGATTCAGCACTTCCACACATTGCCCAGTATCCGTCCCAAGTGCCCTCCTTAATGCCCCTTGCTGGTTTCCCTCCTCCCCCACCCGCCTCCCCTCTGGTAACTGTAGGTTGGTTCTCTCTAGTTAAGAGACTGGTTCTTGGTTTGCCTCTTTTTTCTTTTTTGCCTTTGCTCGTTTGTTTTGTTAAAACTCCGCATGTGAGTGAAATCATACAGTATTTGTCTTTCTTTGACTTATTTCACTTAGCATTATACTCTTCTAGCTCCATCCACGCCGTTGCAAAGGAAGATTTCATTCTTAGGGTAGAATAATACTGTGTCGTGTGTATATTTATACCGCATCTTCCTTATCCGTTCATCTGTCCGTAGACACTTGAGCTGCTGCCATACGTGGGCTGTTGGAGAGAATGCTGTTGTTTATAAGTTGTTTTGAATTAGTGTTTAGTTATTTTGCTCCAGTAGTGCGATTGCTGGATCATAGGGTAGCTCTATTGTTAACTTTTTGAAGAACCTCCATACTTTGCCACAGTGGCTGCACCAGTTTGCATTTCCACCAGCAGTGTAAGAGGGTTCCTTTTTCTCCACGTCTTTGCCCCCACTTGTTGTGTTTTTTATTTTAGCCATTCTGAGATACGAGGTGGTGATGAGTGAGGTCAAGCACCTTTTCATATGTCTTTTGGCCATCTGTAGGTCTTCTTTGGAGAAATGTCCATTCGTGTCTTCTCCCCATCTTTAATTTGATTATATTTTGGGGGTGGTGTTATATCAGCTCTTTATATATTTTGGGTACTAACCCTTTATTGGATATGGCATTTGCAAATATCTCCTCCCATTCAGTAGGTTGCTTTTGTTGATGGTCTCCTTCACTGTCCTTGATTTTTTTTTAAAGATTTTTTTTTTTTTTTTTTTTAAAGATTTTATTTATTTATCAGAGAGAGAGCGAGCGAGAGCGAGCACAGGCAGACAGAGTGGAAGGCAAAGTTAGAGGGAGAAGCAGGCTCCCTGCGGAGCAAGGAGCCCGATGTGGGACTCGATCCCAGGACGCTGGGATCATGACCTGAGCCGAAGGCAGCTGCTTAACCAACTGAGCCTGGGTGGCTCAGTTG
>NC_081563.1:53411761-53420194 GCF_022355385.1 Mustela nigripes | reverse complement strand
GGACGCTGGGATCATGACCTGAGCCGAAGGCAGCTGCTTAACCAACTGAGCCACCCAGGCGTCCCTGTCCTTGATTTTTTTTTTAATGTAAAAATAGTATCTTTAGCATAAGCAAGATCTGTATTGCCATAGAAAATAGGTTACAAGTGTTTACTTTAAGGAAGACTTGGATTTTTACCAGATAGCCTCTATCTACCTAGTGAGACACTTTGAGTCCCCTTTTGATTTTCAGAGGAATATTATAGTGCTATCCAAATCTATTTGTTCCCTGTAATTGTTGGTCTACAGAAGAAGCTAGAATTGAAAGAATAACTGCTACCACATAGCAAACACTCCTGTCAGACTCTGGCCAGGGACTTCCATACCTTGTCCCAGTTAATATACTGGTGCTGTCAGGCATGGTGTTCCTGTCTGCTGCTGAGGAAGCTGGTGCCACGTGGAGTGAAGGGATTAGCTCAAGGTCACCTAGGAAGTCAGTGGCAAAGCCAAGGTCCCAAATCTTTGCTCTTCTTACATACGACACTGGCATTTGGTTGTATGGTGACTATTAAAAGAATTAAAAACAAAAATAGAATTTGAGATCCTTTTCAAAATCTTAAAAACTGTAGTTTGTATCTAGTTTAGTTATCCCTAGTCACAGGGCACACTGGATTCTAAGCATTACTGATTATAGCTCAGATCAAAGATTGGTCTCTTTATGCCACTGTAGACCAAAGGTGTATCTGTCCCTTCAGAATAATTAAAGCAGTATTTCTGAAGAGTCAGCACATGAAGTTTGTCAAAGTTTATGACCTGGGAACAAAGCAGTTGGATCTGCACAAACAGAAGAGGCAGCTGGGAGCAGGAGGGAGCCAGGACTCGGCACAACCCTCTTCTCCTGGGGGCGGGGAGCTGGGAGGCAGCTCTTGGCAACCGGTAGAGGACTGGCTGAAGAAGATGGGACTGGGAGGAGGTCTCAGTGGGGAGCAGACTGGGGTATGGAGTAGCTTCCTGTTAAGTACGAGTGGTAGAACCTTTGCTGGTTCCCCAAGGAGGAGGTAGACCTGGTTCAAAACGGGATACTGATCCCCCTCCTTGAGGACCACAGCCCTGGCCAGGGGAGTTGTCCGGACTGGGGAGGAAGAGCTGAGGCAGGTGCTTGTGTTACTTGCTCTAGATCCCGTGATTCCTGGGTGCTCTCAAGGCCGGCTAAAGGGTTCCAGATCCTGGGTGCGGCATGCCCGTGTGTGTCTCAGGGTTGAGGAGCCTCAAGGGCAGCTTTTACAGAGGGGTCTGTTGGCTTGTTTATCTGGTTCGGGAGTCGAATTTTGCTATTACATGACAGAACTGAGCCCACTCCGTAGACCTCACCCCTCCCCTATGGCTGGCCCAGGTGCCAGCCTGGGGATGTCCGCAGGCAGGTGGGCAGGGCAGCCATTGGGCACTTGAGGAGGCCAAGGCAGGCACTACTAAGGACAGAAGTTGGCTTTGGATCTCGACAAAATTATGGGGAAAGTTCTGGTCTTATTTTCATAGAACCAGGCCAAAAAAACACTCAATGTACACGTATTATCCTTAGCTTGAATTAGTCAAATGGCTTTTTTCTAGTTTCACAACTTGAAGTGTTCTTTGGAAAAACCCACATTTGGGTAGTGAGAATTATACTTTTCTGGGCTAGACTCCCTATAGAACTAGAAATGACGATGCATGGAAAGATGACTTTATTATATTTTTATCAGTAGACAAACTTCCTAAAAAATTTACATACTCATATTTGCAATAAACCCACATCATAAAATGACTAATAGGACTCTGTTCTGAATCATGCTGTCTTTGCAGGTAACAAGTTAAATTGAAAAATGTCTGCATCTAATTTTTGAACTCTTTTTCCTCACTTGACAGTTTGTTTGTAAACTTTGGGAGAAATAATTTGGATAACTGTATAATTGACTTTATCTTCTCATGGTGTTTCTTATATGATCTGTTTTCATGACTCTTCTTGAATGTTATCATCCAAGGTGAATAGGTCCATTTTACACACAGGTTCTGCTTTGCTTTTTCCCGCCTGCAGTGGTAGGCGGAGCATACCTGTCATGGGACCCTTTGCTTGTGGCCATTCCACACGGACAGGGTTTCAGGGCAAGTGGAAGTCTTACCAAAGAGTAAGGCATTTTTGTGCCATTAAATCTTCCTAGCTCAAGAGCAAATGCTGTGCTCTTCAAATCTGTCCAGGCTTCAAGGGCCCTCGGAGAGTCTAGGACAGCTCCTAGCTCTCCTCTGAGAGCTAGACAAGGAAGGAGGCTTGGAAGCAGATGAGACACGGGCTCATCAGGATGTCTAATGTACCATTTGTTAGGTCTGCCTTGGGAGGAACATCCCGAAGTCTTGGTATGAAGGGTGTGAAGGGACTTCCTTGGTTGTTATCATACATATGGACCTCTTGGAGCTTTCTGAAGCCATTTTTACTTTCGCTAATATGGTCAAAAATTTTAAGTGGTAAGGGGAGCAAATTAAGCTTTAAGGTTGTCTCCCAGTTCAGCTGGTAGCCTCCCAGGCTCCTAGGAACTCCACTCTGGGTGGTTGTGTGTGGGCTGTGGGCATATATCAAAAACCCCAGGAGCCGGAGCACTGTTGAAGGAGCAGAGGTGGAGGAGAGATGGACTGTGTCCTCCAGAAACTTTTATGGTCTAGTTGAATAGTGACGCAACCCACTCAGCAGACATTTATTAAGGAAGTGGGAGGGGGAGGCACCATAGTAACTCAGCAGTGATTAAGCAGCAGTCCAACCTGAGGAGTTTGCAATGAATGAGTGGTTAAGTAGCAAATACCAAATGATTCCAGCAGAACAGTGAATGTCCCCTTGACTAGCAAATACCAAATGATTCCAGCAGAACAGTGAATGTCCCCTTGACTAGTATAAACCAGGAAGTACTCAGAAAGTGGAGGAATCACAATGGGTTGGAATGGCCTGTGAAGGCTTTTAGGATGTGGTAGGCTGAGGCAAAAACTCTGAATCCTGGGTGTTTCTCCCACTCGCGGGATCTGCTAGGTTCCCGACTAAAGCACAAAGAAATGAAGTGTTAACTTCCAAAACTTTAGGGACTCCGGTCGGTGACTAAAGATCTCTCTTGAGGGGCTCACTGCAGCTTCTGCCTCCCCCAGGCTTTCTCCCTTCCCGCTCTGTCCCACTGTGCCTCTGGGCCCCCTCCGGGGCCCACATGTGGTTACCTCTAGCTGTTCTGCATGGCTGTGTAGTGTAGCAATGCTTATGATGTGCTTGCTCTTTTTAAAAGATTTATTTATTTGACAGACAGAGATCACAAGTAGGCAGAGAGGCAGGCAGAGAGAGAGGGAGAAGCAGGCTCCCCACTGAGCAGAGAGCCCAATGCGGGGCTTGATTCCAGGACTGAGATCACGACCCGAGCTGAAGGCAGAGGTTCAACCCACTGAGCCACCCAGGCGCCCCTCATTTTCTTTAATGTACTTTTTGAACAGTTTACATAGTTGAAAAGCCAAAAGATACAAGTCATTCAGTGAATATTACCTTATTCCCACCTCTTCCTTGACTTCTCTCTCCTTGCTGTTAGATTAGTTTCTTACTTATTGTTCAAGATTTTATGTCTATAGAAAAAAACACAATTACTTTCCTGTTTTGTCCAGAGATGGCATGTTGTATGCATGGTATGGTATCTTGCTTTTCTTCATTTCACAATGTATCTGAGAGTTCTTTCCTGGTAGTAAGTAGAGCACATTCTGGTTCTTTTCATAGCTGCATAGTATTCCGCCGGATAGCTACACGATACTTTTTTTAACCAGGTCTCAATGTTAGTGACTTAAGTGGATTTTATCTTCGCTATTCTAAAGCAAGCTGTAATGAGTAACCACAAAGGCCATTCATGTGTGTTAATGCTACATACAGCAGTGCTCGAGTTCTAGTGGCCCATGAATGGGAAAAGAAGAAGTATGGATTGAAAGGATTCAAACCCTGGCATGTGCTGTCAGGTCACATTCAAACCCAGAAACTTGGATATAACCTGACAAATATGCCTAATAAGAGTAGATCTTAGTCCCTTCCCTAACACACCTGTATTATAAAGAGATGAGAAAACCCCAGTTTTGGCTTCTCTATGGCTTTCACCAGAGTTGTCCAATGTCCAAAGATGTTTGTTTGACCAGACGTCATTGGTGGTGTTGGGCCTGGGCCTGGGCAACTTCCTACTCTTTTAGAACTTGTTTTTCCAGAGGGCCTTCTGGCGCACTGTGAAATTCTCAATGCTACTGTGACCTTGTTTTTTTAGGCGGGCCCATCTTCGCTTGTGCCTGGAGAAGTTGAAGGGGCTGGTTCCGCTTGGGCCGGAATCGAACCGACACACTACATTGAGTTTATTGACAAAAGCCAAATTGCACATAAAGGTAAGAAGATCCTTGGGATTCGTTTTTAGCTTTACCTGTCCATTAAGGATTTGTCTGTTAATGAGGGCTAGCAAATGTGTATCATCCTCCAGCCTGCCTCTTTGATGATCTCAGGCATCCCAAACCAAACATGTCCAGAACCCAACTCAGTATTTCTCACCCTTGTGTAGCAGCAGTTAAAGGGTCCTCTAATTGTCCGTTTGATTAAGCCAAAAACTCAGGGTCAGCCTTGCTATCTCTTGCTCTGTTAGCCATATCTGAGTCCTCTCCAAGACCTACATATTTCACAGGCTAACTCCCATTTCACCCTACCATCTACTGCAGTGAACTCCTCAGAGGCCTCCCTGTATTCCTCTAGCTGCCTCTGAGCTAAGCTCTGTGCTTCCCAAGAGTAGTCCTTCCAAAGCCCAAGTCAGTATGTCACCCTGTTTAAAACTCTTCAGTGGCTCAGGGCAGACTGTCAGCAGGCCTGCCCCAGGCTGCATGACCTGGCCCTTACCTGCCTGTACAGTGGCATCTTGGGCCCTGTGCCCTTTCAGCCCCTTGCACTTGTCATGCTCTCTAACCACAGGGCCTTTGTACGTGCTGTTCCCTCTGGTTGGTATGTTTTCTCCTCCTTTCTTCACCTAGTTAACTTCTTGTCATCCTTTAGATCTCAACACAGGTATCACTAGCTCAGGGAAGCCTTTCTTGACCTGCTTACGTCCTTCCTGCGACAGTTGAGCTATTATTGGATATCTTTCTCTCTCTTAGCACTTATCACAGTTGTCATCTGACCATGGTTTGTGTGACTGTTTGGTTGTCTCCATTGTCGGAGGAGGGGACGAGGTCTTGATGCTCACCTTGTATCCTTAGCACCTCCCAGAGGGTCTGAAACAGGCCGTGTGTAGCACGTAGCTTGAAGAGCAAAAGGTGAGAGAGTAAAGTGGTAGTCAGACTGCCGCAAGCCACAGCCGGAGCTCACTGTTTAGCAATAACCCTTTAGTCACTGTTGGACAAATGTCTCCTTAATTATGGTTAGTGACCTGCCTTCATGACAGTTCTGGAGGGAAAAAGAACCTCTCTCTAGAGCAACATAACCACAGTTAAACAGATTCATAAAAACAAGTGGTCTTTGGAAATACATTTAAGCTCTTATGTTGGACAGTTTGGAATCAGGACTTGCAAAGACTGTTTCCTGCTACTGAACAGAAGTTAATTGAGATCTGGAATAACTCAGGTGTTGATATCATTAGAACACGGAGCTGACGAACCCTCCTTCTGCATGGCCGTGTCACAGCTCCCAGCCCGAGGAGGGCTGTAGTTCAAAGAGCGGTGCTCAGGGTGTTCCCCACAGACCTGGGGGGCTGCTAGCTCTTCCCCAGCATTAGAGGGGCCGAGCTCAGCCCCCAGATCCCTACCTGTGACTGTGCAGGTAGCCACAGCGAGGTTGGTGCCGCAGAGCATAGCCAAAGGCAGGAGGCCCCCATCCTGCCCTGGGAGAAGTCAGACAAGAGACACCGAAGGGCTTCTGAGGAAAACCAGCCTGTCAGGGGGCTCGAAGGCAAGATGCAGAGTCCTTGCCCATTTGGAAGTTGGCTGCGGGCTCCAACAGCTCCCCATTTGACTTGCAGAAACTTGAAGATTGTGACAGAAAAGCCATTCACCAAATAGACCAGCTTCAGCGAGAGCAGCGGCACCTGAAGCGGCAGCTGGAGAAGCTGGGCATCGAGAGGATACGGATGGACAGCATCGGCTCCACGGTCTCCTCGGAGCGCTCAGACTCCGACAGGGGTGAGCACCTGCCGTGTGTGTGTGTGTGTGTGTGTGTGTCTGTCCCCAGAGGCCACACCAGGGAGGAACAGAGACCTGGCCCCCTTGAGCTGTCGCGATGTCCAATCACTGGACCCCCAATGACGAGTCCCTCTTCCTCCTCGCACTCCGGCTGGGGCTCCAGTGCAGGGCCTGGCAGGGCTGGCTTGGCAGTTGGGCCTGAGCATCCTGTGGCATGCCTCCACCCGTGTCTCTTGTCCTTCCCGCAGAAGAGATCGACGTGGATGTTGAAAGCACAGACTATCTCACGGGCGACTTGGACTGGAGCAGCAGCAGCGTGAGCGACTCGGACGAGCGGGGCAGCATGCAGAGCCTGGGCAGTGACGAGGGCTACTCCAGCTCCAGCATGAAGAGAATAAAGCTCCAGGACAATCACAAGACGTGTCTGGGCCTCTGAGAGCGCGGGGTCGCCGCGGCTGCCTCCCGGAGGGCTCTGCCGGCCGAGCGGATTAGGTAGCGTATCAGACCCAACCACAGTCCCCTTGCACGTCAGCCTCCGTGTACCACCTGTACCAGAACCAGCTCTGTAAACGTTTTCCAGGAAGTGCTTAGGATGGTGGGTTTCTGATTGCATCCACTAGTTTCTCTTTCTCTCCATAAAAATCCGTCTGCCAGACTGTACATTCCAATCACTCTGAAGCACCCAAGAATTCTCAGACCGAATAAGCAACTTTCACCACCCAGCACTCTCCCCCACCTTATTTACTGTCCCCGGGTAGTCTAGCATACCTGTCTTAAAGTTTTCTGGCTATGTTACTCACCTAGCAGGAATGTCCGAATGTGTCTTGTGCTTAGGAAATGGAAGGAAACAAACTTTTAAAGTTGAGATCCTGATCTCAGAACTCCAAAGTAAGCTTTGAAAGCGGCATTTAAGAGCACTTCACCGTGGACCTCACCCCAGTGAGGAGTCAGGAACACCTCCAGAAAACACACCCTTCACCCGCTCCCCCTGCTCACCCCGCCCCCCACCCAGCCGCGTGTGGATGGGAGCAGTAGTTTTCGCCTGGAAGTGGACACCGTGCTAGAGCACGTCTTTGGGGTCGCACAGCTCATGCAAGCTCCAGCAGCGTTTGTTGTCACAAACAGGACGGTACAATCTCTTTGTGTGCGATGTTCTTGGGACTGCGCTGCATACTGCTATCCCAAGGCACGTTTTCCCCTCAAAGTTTGTTATGCTACTTGTCTCTGGAACATTTTTTTTTCCTACCTCAGAGATAAACGAGATCTCCATTTCCCACTTAACACAAAGTGATTATGCCTTTTTTTCACCCCAAAATAAGTGACATTGGGTCCAACTCTAATCTATTTTCCTATTTAACTTTCAGCAATAACTGAGCTTTGGCACTAGCTGAGCTAGTGTCCATCATCAGTGAAAGGAAAAGTCCACATTTCTACCCTGTGTTGCAGGTGAACAGGAGGGGATGGTACAGTGTTATTAGAATTCCTCTCCTTATTTTTGGATATACCCAGAAACTTCTTTATGGAGGCTTCTGGGGTTGCTAGTTTAAAAGGCTGATCTTTCTTTTTGGTTATGATTTCTCCCTCAAGTGGTCTCCCACTTTGTAGCATTTTTATTTAAGCTAAAACAGAGCACATGTATATGTACATAAGACACATTAAATCTATAAATACTATTTATTCATTTTATATAAACTAATGTAATGGAAAACAAATTCTTATGACTTTGTGCTTTTATAGATGTTCTAGAAACTTTGTATGTAGGTATCTACAAAATTGGTTCATTCCCCTTAATATTTTTGCATTCATATTTTTGAGGTCGAGGTTTTCAGCCTCTGGCAAATCTTTTTCATTGAATTTGAACCATTTGTAAAACCTGTGATGCTGAAACAGAGTGTGTGTCACAAAGTGACAAGAACATTCCTAAAATCCACAGACGCACTGCAACCTAAGGGCTCCACGGCTGAAGCAGCGGCAGGCGGGTGGCCGCCCTGAGCCCCCACTGCCTGTGGTCTCTGGCCCCCCAGCCTCGCCTCGCCTCGCCTCCAGCGCCTCCAACTTCTACACGACTCAGAGTTCAAATGCGCTCCACGCGGAAGCTCATTCATTAGAGTGGTCTAAACAAAGCAAGATTGTTTTTGTTCTTTCATTTTAATGATTCTAATGTATTAAAATTTTTAATTGGAAATAGTCGATTCTTTAAATGATTCCAAAGTCATCTGTACTTCTGTTTTTGTTTTGTTCCGGTTTTTTTTTTTTTTTTTTTTTTTT
>NC_081563.1:53349415-53411661 GCF_022355385.1 Mustela nigripes | reverse complement strand
TTTTTGGAATCTTTTCCAATGACCAGCTGAAGATTTGCACTGAAATACAACTTGTATGCCTTTCGCATTTTTAAAGCCTGCTTCCTGAATTTAAGCAGAGTGATAGTGTTCAAAGAGCCAGCTCAGCCTGTAACATGTTCGAAAAGATGTATCTGCACTTTGAGGTCCCTTTCGAATGCCATTCGCTAGACCTCTCAAGCGTTTTAATTGCTACATTGAAGCCCGTCACAAGGCCAAGATGCTGGATGCCAAATGGCATCGAAAACTCAAGACTTTGGGCAAAGCTGGTGGGCTTGCTTTGGGGGAGGGAAGGGAACAGAATTTGTGTATTTGTTCGATTTAGAAATAAGGCATCTGAGAGATGCCGTTATTTTCTGTGTTTAAGTTAAACTGCATTTTTGTCTTTTGGTTGAAATCTGAAATGTACTGTCCCAATATAAAACAGTAATTATTTGACCTTTGCACTGTTTGTCTGGTCCTTTTCAATTTGACTGCATATATAATGTGGAAATGGATATATTTTTAATGCACTTGTGATAAACTGACACCAGGGTTAGACCTTACTTTGCAAAAGCTCGAGGTGGACCGAATTGGCATGGCAGCCAGGCCTCTCTCTGACCAAAACTGTAACCTTCAGGACCAGCAAACTCAGCCCGAGGCAGCTACTCCCCTTCCCCACGCGGCTATCAGCGGCCCTGATTTGCCAACCTGTCCTCTCATTCACTGATCCACCAGCGTGACTGTTCAGAGCTATAAAGTCTTTTTGGTTGTTTAGGGTTTTTTAAAGAAAAATGAAAAACCTTTCTATGAGGGTTGTTGGGGGGAGGGGATGGGCAAAGATAGAAACCCCAGCCTTTAAGACTTTGACAATTGTACTTAACTATAGATGTGTGTAAATATAGGCACATGCATATTTTTATGTAAAATTGATTTTAAAAGACAAGAGAAATCTATACTCTCACCAATACCATTGCAATGCAGATGGGATAAGAAGAGTATGTAGTCCAGTTTTGTGCAGTGAGAAAACTACGTCTGTGTGCTTCTGTGAACAGCCCAGAAAGCCTAGCTTTCTCCGCCTGTTGGCTTAACACGGCAAAGCACCCAGGGGATTGTGTGGGTTTTCTGCTGCTGAGCAAAGATCTTGAATTCTTCAAGGTGCTGCTAGTGACCGCTGACTCCTGTGTCTAGTCACAAACCTAATGCTAGTTTGTGATGCCCTTTGAATCACTATTTTGAGCAGGATCTAAATTCCTCTCCCAGTGTACCCCAGACTCAATTTCAGGGTCAATTCAAAATTGAGCACTGTGGTAGGGCCCTGACCTGGCATTCAGCCCATGGAGCAGGTTTCTTCTAAGGAAAGTGTTGTCCTTTAACCTCTGCTTGTTTTCAAAAGAAACAAAGGGTCCTTACCTGGGTTTCCCGTGGGCCTCTCTGATCCTTCCCCAGAGTGGCTAAGAACAGATCCTGGGCTGTGGGGTGAAAAAAAAAAGTGTCAACTAGGTAGGATGGTGGTGCTCAAAATAACTGTCTAGCGGGGTCTTGGGGGGTTGCAAATGGGTGTTATGGGCTTTTTTTCTTCTTGCCTCTGCTCCATCCTTTAAAGAGAAAACTTATTTTTGAAAAGTATATACATACACATTTAGGTTTTTATACCATACTGTATCAGCAAGAATACCACTTTGTGTTTTATAATCTGTTCCTGAATCTGTCTTCTCTTCCTTCTCTGCTTGTTTCCCAAGCTTCTTTGCCTTCCTCCTCTACCTGCTGTGTATAGAACCCCAGGAAGTCCAGTGCCACAAGGCGATTTCCTGCAGGTCAACCTGGGTTTTGTTTTTTGGGGTGGTTGTTGTTGTTTTCCTGTGTCTAACTCTTGGATACCGCATGCTTAGGTAGCTGGCTACTGAGTTTTCAAATCCTTTCTGGGAGAAGATGACCCAAAGACCCTTGCAGACGGGGTGGTTTTTCTCATTCAGATCTCTGTGACTATGGGATGTTTTGTTCTCAAAGCTATCTGGGGATGGGGAGGGGTGTGTGTGCAATATGCGATTTATCATGATTTCCTCAATATTTGTTCCATGGACGCTTTTCTTAATTCTTCTGAAGGAAGAAATAACTGGCACTTCTAAAGTCAGCTCTTGACTGGCTGAAGAAATTGAGTATCTTTGTCTTCTCTCAAAATCATAAAATGAGAATTAGTGAGGCACCCGATTCTAAGGTTTATCCAAATTTTTTTATTTTGATTTTTTATTCTGGGAAGGGTGGTAAGTTGATGGGGCATTCCTCATTTTAGTATTTACCTGAGAACCAAACTTGCCTTTTACCCCTTGTCCCTAGAATTGGTGCTCTGGGAATATTGCTGTTAACCATCAATGTTGGGGCCATCTTTCTAGTAAACACAGCCTAAACAGGGGAGCAGCAGATGAGAGAGTATGGAATTCTGTTTCCAGATGTTTATTTCTTGGTGTAAATAATGAAGCCAATGTAAATCCTGTGTCAAGATCTAGAGAATGGTGCTTTTTACTACAGTTAGCACATGCATTTTTAGAACTACTACATGTTTTAGAGAATCTTTGCTGTGTATATGTAAACTTCTGTACTGTTCCACCGTTAACAAATAAATTATTTCATTATTAAAGAAATTCTGGTCTTCCTGATGTTTTGTACCTCTTATGGTTTTACTTACAGAACTGAGGTGATCAGACTCTTTAATTTCATGGGAAGTTCGCTGGCCAAAAGTTCTCAGCTCTTGGGTTCCCCGATGAGTTGAGATGGCGTGGCTCGGGCACGGATCGTGCGGCTGCTGCTCTCACCTGTCCCTGCTCCGCACTCGCCCCAGGCTCACTGGTCACCGGGCTGACACCCCTGCTGATGCCCACGCTCTGCTGGAAAAGACAGAGATGTAGTCACAGTGTAACGCCAGGTGGTCAGTTATGGACTAAAGCTGGGCAGGGGGCGCCTGGGTGGCTCAGTGGGTTAAGCCGCTGCCTTCGGCTCAGGTCATGATCTCAGGGTCCTGGGATCGAGTCCCGCATCGGGCTCTCTGCTCAGCAGGGAGCCTGCTTCCTCCTCTCTCTCTCTGCCTGCCTGTCTGCCTACTTGTAATCTCTCTCTGTCAAAAAAAAAAAAAAAATCTTTAAAAAAAAAAAAAAAAAAAAAAAAAGCTGGGCAGGGACGTACCATGAGCCATCACAGCAGTGGCAGCTTTCCAGATGGGCCCTGAAGAGAGCGGATGTCTTCTAGGACAGGAGCAAGCGTGCAGGGAAAGAGGGCAGCCCTGCAGGGCTGGAGTCTGGCAGGGGCAGGGGTGCACAGAGCATGTGGTGTGTGATGGGACAGGAGCAGGGAGGACCGCCAACTGTGAAGGATGCATGCGGTCGAGAGGAGAGAAGGCACCTGCTTTAGGGGGTTGGTTATTTCACACGTGAACCCATTTGGTTAATTCACATTCACTCATTTAACAAAATTGAGCCTGGCTCTGTCATAGGGCAGAGGGACACACATAGGGACAGATCACAAAACCCTGCCCTCTGATGCCACTTTTTAGGGTCACCCACTGGCTCTGCCCCTCAGACCCTGCCCCGCAAGCCTCTGAGCTCAGAGCCCCCTCAATGGCCTCTTCTTGATCCCTCAAGAAAGCACTTGTTCAGAGTCAAGAGGAGAGAAAGGGGGGCTTTCTCCTTGACTAGTGACCGCTCATTCTTAAAACCACCTAAGAAGTGGTTTAAGTTGGGATGGTCTGCAGCCCGTGGGGCTTATTAAAAAATGGGTCTTTCTGGTCCTCCTACTTGGGAAAAGTAGCCTTGCCCTTCTGCTTTGTCTCAAAAGCAGGGGCCATGTGCCAGGCCAGTCGAGGACCTCCGTGGACAGGCTCCAGAGCAAACCCACCGGAGAGCACACGGTCCGCAGCAGGGGTGGAAGGCACGAGGGGCCGGTGCCGGTCCCGGTCCCCCGTTTGCTGAGCAGATGACAGGAAGCTCCGGGCTGCAGATAATCACCCAGGCAGCTCGCACAGACAGCCTCCCCCGCACGGTGACAAATCTTACTCCCAAGGTTTCCTGACTTTGCTTGTTCACAGGAGCCCAAGGAAGTGGCCTCGCTTCTGCCGTCTGGGTCCACATCACCCTGATAGTCAGCTCACGACTGCTGGGGGCTCTGCCTCAGCACCTCCAGGAGTCCCAATGTCAGCCCTGAGGGTGACTGCGGTCATCAGCCCCATCTGTGGGAATGGGGGACACGGGCAGTGGGAAGTGAGGTATTTGGCCCTGAGTCCGCGGCGCTGGGGGACTCGGACTCCAAAGCCCACACTCCTTCGCCTCCATTTTTGCAAGAGCGGTGCCCATCCCAGTTGGTTTTCCATATTTGGCATCTTTTCTTTTCCAAGCCTTTGGACGCAGCGATCTAGTTTCCGTGAAGGGACCTTACGGTCCAGGGGATGAGGCAGAACCCGGGAACACATGAGACAACAGCGGGTCACCACTGCTGAGTCGCCATCCTCACTTCCGTCTTCACGCTCCTCTCCGTTCATTCTGGGGGGGGGGGGGGGGGCGACTCCTGAACCTCCTGGGGCTCTGGTGACAAGAACCCAGCACGCTGCTGAGGAAGACCTTCTTACGGGACTTGAAGACATTCTCTCTCCACCATGTCTTCTGCGCTAGGGGCCCTGGGACATCATTTCAGTCAGCCAGTATTTCCTTAACACGCTTGCACGTAGCCTTGGCGTTCCCTTGAATCTAGTGACACTTCAGCCCACTTCTTAGATGTCACCAAGACCTAGACAAGGAGGGATATAGCAAGCCTGTCCCCAAGCATCTCTGGAACAGCAGCCTTTCATTCCCATTGCCCACTTGGGCCTTCACATCCATGAAGGGCATCTGGCTTCCAGTGGCCGAGGGCCCCCCAGGCAGGGACTCCGCAGGAAGTGTTGTTCTGGGCTTGGCACTGACTGGGTGGCCACTCTGCCCCACGTGGAACGCATGGAACATTCTTTCAGGGACTACACAAAGCAGACAAGACCTCTCACAGCTGACTAGGGGTGGACATTTGCCCAGGGGAAAAAGCAGCTGCGTGATGGAGGCAAATGACAGACATGCTTTCAGCAGACAGGAGGACAGGCTCTGCCAGGCTACAGCGTCTGGGTTCTGCCCTCCCCGTGCATGAACACAATATCTCTGGTAAAGACAGGCTGAGGATTTTGTGGGATAATGGAGGCCAGAGCCAGTGCAGAGCAAACGGTGTGGCCCCAAGGCCAGGATGGAGCTGGGGACTGGGGACTCAGGGCTGGAGAGGTTCTGAGGGAACCAAGGCCCTGAGGGAAGAGAGAGGAAGCTTTCCTAGGACTCTCTTAGCCTCACCTGGGGGCAAAGGTGAGTGGGGACACCCACGGTAGGGAGCTCTGTGTCCGGAATAGGTCTACCTTCAAGGAGACACCTGGGAGGGCCTAGGGGACAGAGGGAAAGGGAGAAACACCAGCCCAACCAACCCTGTTGGTCACCCAGATGCCAGGCTGGATAGCATCTGGGGGCCGTCCCTCAACCTGCCTCGTGGCCAATAGGGCTGAGAGACCCAAACCGTCTGCTGAGAAGGTCATCTAGTTTAAAAACGTCTGATAAATTCTTGCCTTGCTGATATTCCCATCGCCCAGAAGGGAGTTGTTTATCACGGCGCTGGCACTGATCCTGATCGACAGTGGAATGAGACATCCTCGGGGGTACCCCAAAAGGGGGTCCTGGGTGACGGTCAAGCACACAGACTCTGGTCGGATGGACCCAAGGCCCAGTGCCAGTTCCACCCACTGTACTCCGGGTGACGGGGGGCCACTGGTCTTGGGCTCCATTTCCCCATTTTGAAAAAGGAGGATAATAATAATATCTATCTCCTGGGGCTGTTGGGAGGATTAAGTGAGAGAGGAGATGGAAAGAGCCCAGCCTGGTGCCTGACTTTCGGGAGCATTCAATACATATGAGCGATCATTATTTTACTACCGCGGTCAGAAATGTATCTTGGGTCTCCAGAAGACAAAATTCCAACATTCAGAAAAGAAATCAGCCTGGAAGGGAAAACTACATGAGATGGCAGGGAAGTGTTCAAATATGTCATTCTGACCATGCTATTTAGACAACAAAGGGCAAGCAGGAAGTGGTTAAAATGACAGGAGGAGAGACAAGAGGGTGACTCAGGGATGGACTGTGGCCAAAGGTGGGGAAAGGGGTGTTTTGTTCAGGTGGCACCTCACTTGCTTGCTGTTCAAAAAGTGAAAACACAAATCCTAAAACCCCTCCAGCCTGGCAAAGCAGCTCAGAGCCTCTCAAAGAGAAACCAGGAAGTACAGGGCGGGCGAAGCCAGAGACCCCATAGCTAAAATGCCTCCATTTTGTAGACATCTCCTCAGAAGAGCAGGAAGTGCCTTGGGTCCCAGCGTTTGCATGTGTCTTTCCAACAGCAAATTCAGAACAACAGCCACCAGAGCCCTAGCCAGTCAACAGAGACCCCACGTTTCAAGTATAAACCAAGAGGTTATGACAATTCTCTTCAACTTTACAATTAAAACCATTGGTTAGGGCAGCTGCAGGGCAAGCACAGACCAGCACAGGACATGGAACAGCATGGGACCCACAAGAGTCATCAGTGGAGACAGACGACCAGGAGAAGACTCGGGTGGGGCACTGCTTCCTCTTTACCACACTTACAGCCCTCAATGGTGGGTGAAACTACTTGTCTGGAACTCAGAGCAGGAATCCCATTGCTTTCCCTGAAGAATGGGTGTGTGTTTCCTCAGGAAAAAGTGAATCATTAAATGGGTCACCTTTCTCTTATTGCTTAGGCTGCCAGGAAGCTCAGAGCCAAATTCACACCTCACCATTAGTAACTATGTGAGACCCTGATTTGTGTCTGTGTGTGTCTGTGTGTCTGTGTGTATTTAAATTTCCCCTACTCCTTTTCTTGACCTTGATTTTTATTTAAATTTCTTCTATTTTAAGATATATAATTTTAGAAGTCATTTCAGAATCACCTTTGTCGAGAACAAGAACACAATTATAAAGAGGGCAGCCTGTGTGTTAAAACAAAAAACACTCTGGTCCCTTCTTTGGCAGCAGAGGGCAGTGAGGTTGGCTAAGCAAGGGTAAGGTAATTGGGGTCGAAAGCATGGAGAAGGAAGGTGAGTAGGGGATTTTAAGGTGAGAAGGGTATTTTAAAGCAGTGGAAATAAACTTGCCAAAGAATAGAAGGGAGCTGCCTCAGGGCTGAAAGTAATCCCTACTGTCTAGAGGAACTGGGGCTCCTCTGGGGGTTTCCACAGAGACCAAGGGCAGCAGCAGAGCTGGCCTGGGTCTGAGTCACCTGTCAGAAGCAGAAGGAACACCACCCTTTCTCCTGAACTCAAGAAAGTTTATCAGATTGTAAGTAAATGAGAATAGTATTTACACGGGACTAGCCTGGACTCTGCTCTGTTGTATAAAGAGAAAATCACTTGCAAATTTCAGTATTAATAAATTACTTGTGGTCCCTGGGGCGCCTGGGTGGCTCAGTCTGTTCAGTATCTGCCTTCGGCTCAGGTCATGATCCCAGGGCCCTGGGATTGAGCCCTGAATTGGACTCTCTGCTCAGCGGGGAGTCTGCTTCTCCCTTTCCTTCTGCCACCCACTTGTGCTCGCTCTCTCTTTCATTCTAAAATAAGTGACATCTTTATAAATAAATAAATAAATAACTTGTGGTCCCATGAGATTAGACTAGTGGACACTGGCCTAGCTACAGGAAGGCATCCTGTCCTAGTCAACATAAATACACTGATTTGGACTGAGGTATGGATGGCACATTCCCCACGTCTGAGGGTGACCCCAAGGTGGTAAGATGACACCCTGATTGCCTAACAGAATCAGGATCCAAAACTTCTTGACTGCTAAAGTGAGGGGGCATCTCAGACAAGATGCATTTTTCAGAGATGAGCACACGCCCCCGTCCTTGGCAATGGACCTGCCAGTCCCAGAGGGGAGTGCCACCCACTGCCAAGGCTCAGAGAGAGAAGGGGCCACCACAGAGTGAAGCCCCTAGGTCACAGGAAGCTGGTCTCTCCCCTCTCTGTCCCCAGGAACCGCCCCCCCAATACCCCTCACTATCTTTTTAGAGGGGGAGAGGGGCAGAGACAAAGGGAGAAAGAAAGAGTGTTAAGCAGGCTCCACACCCAAAGTGGAGCCCTGTGCAGGGCTTGATCCTGCCACCCTGAAGTCACCACCTCAGCCGAAAGCAAGAGTCAGACGCTTAACCAACTGAGCCACCCAGGCCCCCTCCCTCTATTATCCTTTTTAAACAGCCATCAGACCCCGCCTTCCTCAGGACAAAATCTACCTGTGGAACTCCATCTCTCAGCACATGTTAGATCTCTTCAGTGGCAAGTCCCCACCTGAGCTGGCCTTGGCCACCCTCCTACACCTCAGGTCCTACCACCTCACCCCATGGACTGTTCCCTGAACACCCAGGGCCTTTGCACTTGCTGCTACTCCTGCCCAGAATGTCCTCCCCCAACACCTCCATGGCTTTTTCCTTGCTCCGCTCGGGTCTCTGCATAGAGGTCACCATGTCCACAAGGTCCCCAGGACTCCATCTGTACAAACGACACAACCCCCTCACTTTCTACCTACTCTCCCTCTCACCTGACTCCTTTCTTCTCCACAGGACATTCTGTTTTGTCTGTTTGATGTTAAAAGGGGGCTCTGTAAGAGCAGAGACAGAACTCTCCAGAACAGTGTTGCCCCAGCACCTAGAACTGTGCCCAGCACACGGGATGTTCAGCCGTCCACACTGGTAGGCGGATGGACAAGTGAGTAAATGAGTGAACACAAGCAAGAGACAGACTTCAGGCTCACAGCTGAGGCAGGACGATGACTCCAGGGTCCTGTACCCCAGAGGGCCGACGGTGAAAGCCAGCGACTGAGGCGTTTATTACAAATGAAGGACCTGAACACTGGCAGAGTTGTAGGCAGGCAGGCCAGAGGGCCCCGAAAAATACCTGGGCTTTAGACTAATCCACATGACTTGGCACAAGCAAAAGCAATTTGATAGAAAACAATCTGGATGAGAACAGGGGAGGAGACACACTTCAGCCCAAAGGACAATTTGGTCTAAAAATACAGTCCACAAAAATAAGAAATTGTGCAGAGGATCATAGGGAAAGGGAGGGAAAACTGAATGGGAAGAAATCAGAGAGGGAGACAAACCGTGAGAGACTCTGGATGCTGGGAAACGAACCAAGGGTCACTGGAGGTGAGGTGGGCAGGGAGGCGGGGTGACCGGGTGACAGGCAGGAAGGCGGGCACGTGATGTGAGGAGCACTGGGTGTTCTATGCAACTGATGGTTAGCTGAACTCCACCTCTGAAACTCATGATGTGCTCTATGCTGGCTAATTGAATTTAAATAAAATTAAAATACAAATATGGTCCACATTTTTCAAAAATTGGGATTTTGAGGTAGTATGGAGGCAGAATGCATCTTTTTGTGCCTCAAGGATTTTGCTTACATTTCAGAATAGTTTTGCCCTCTTTTAAATTTCTACTTAATATTTCTGCCACCTATCTTAATTCTGCTCATTTCTAAAAGTGTTTTGTGAAATGCCATGCACACAGATGAAGTTGCGTAGACCATGCACATTCTGCCTAGTGAGTTATTGCAAAGTAAATGCCCACACCAGCCCCACCCAGTCACGAATCAAGACACTGCTGGCCCCCGCGTGTCCCCAGATGCCCTTCCCGACGCACCCTCCTGGCCGCCCCGCGTCTGTCATAACCGCATACCTTCCCTTGCCTCCTGACTGTGCGTCTCTACGCACAGGGGCTGAGTTTGCCGTTGGCTTTAGGTTATGTGCGTGGACTCACACAGGCCGTGTTTGGGTCTGTCTTCTTTCATCTGACATCATGGCTGTGAGATCTGTGGTGTGTGTGGCTGGAGCCCCTTCCTTTTCTTCACTGGAAGGGGAGGCTCGTCACGGCAACATGCTGGAAACAATCCGCATGTCCTAAACAGGGCATTAGTTACATAAAGTATGGAAGTTTGCGAGGAGAAAGCACGAAAGAGGAAGAAAGAAATTTTTTTTTTTTCTAAAAAGGAAGAAGACTAAAGTTTTGCCGAAATTTTTGCTGAAAAGGAAGAAAGAAAAAACAATAGAAGGAGTGAAAGGATGAAGGAAAAGACACCCATAGAAATGTCCATAGAAAAGGTCCTGGGAAATGGGCCATATTTGACCTCGGGAGGGTGACGAGGTAGAAGGTTCTTCAAGAAGTTTCTTTATCTATTTTTTGGGTTGACCTAATTTTCTGGTTCTCCTGTAATGAGCACACGCTGCATTTGTAAAAACAACAACAACAATTACTAAAAGGAATGTAAACAATGACAAATTAACCAAGCAATGAAGTAACTAAAGGACCCTGGGGGGGTCCTCCTCCTCCTTCGGGGAAGGTTTTTGGGAAGTTCTACCTCCCAAGTTTATTCTCAGCCAATCACGTCTCTTCTACTCATTTGGTAATTTTTATAGATTTTTAATTTTCATAAATTGAGCGGTGTTCAACCACAGTGAACACGTTCAAAAGTTTTACAAATACTTTACATGTTGCTTAGTTCACCAAGGCCCATTTGTTGAACATTTCCACTTTCTAAATTCGTTTCCACCCACTTTGTCCTCCCGGGTCTATTTATAATAGATGAAAACAAATCCTTCTTACCCCAGCAGACTGAACTGCACATTCTGAAGGCAGGCAGGCTTACATTCCCAGTTCAGCCATCGACCATTGAACAAGGCTGAGCCAACCAACGCCCCCTAATGTCAGTTTTCCTACCTGTTAAATGGAGATAAAACCTACATTCCAGAAGCTTTTTAAGACCTAGAAATTGCCAAATCAGAAAACTGTGAGTTACCTCAGGCCAGTTCCTCAGCCTTGACCTGCTGTTGACATTCAGGGCTGGGGAGTTCCCTGTTGGGGGGCCACCCCGTGCACTGTGGGAGGCTGAGCTGCATCCCGGGCCTCTCTCTACCCCCTAGACACCAGTGGCACCCCCCTTCTCCCCTCCACCTCCCTGAAATCTGTGACAACCAGAAAGGTCTTCAGACATTGTCAAGTGTTCCCTGAGAGGCGAAACCACCCCTGTTACCTCGGGAACTGGCCCCCCTTCACCACCAAGGCTGCTGGTCAGGCTCTTCAGCCTGCACCCCGGCCAGCGCAGACGCCCCTCCCCTGCAGACAACCCCTTCCCATCCAGTCTTATGCCTGTTCCCTGTCCACAGGACACTGGAATGCACATCAGCGCGGGACACGAAAACACCAACGTGTGGGCTTTTGCTCTAGATTCTTCCTCCGACGCTCCCATTTCAGACAAGTAATTTAGCCTTTTAGGATTTGCTTCTGGTCCTGGGCTACCAGCCAGCATTGACCAGAAGACATGGTACTTTTGTACCTGTCTAACTTCTTCGACTTTTGTATCTGCCTAAACCCGCAATGAGACTTTATTCAAGGGGCGCCAGGGTGGCTCAGTGGGTTAAGCCTCTGCCTTCGGTTCAGGTCATGATCTCAGGGTCCTGGGATCGAGCCCTACATCAGCCTCTCTGCTCAGCGGGGAGCCTGCCTCCCTGCCTCTCTCTGCCTACTTGTGACCTCTCTCTCTGTCAAATTAAAAAAAAAAAAATCTATTTGACTGCCCCAGCCAGGAAGTGTAGGGTGGGTTCCAACGTAAGGGAGGGGATGAGGAAGACACGGTGGCTGGATAGTCCTGGAGAGAACAGACACCGACACACCGCTCAGTGGCCCCGAAGGTGTCAAGACATCCCAGGGAGGGGCTGCCTGGTGTCCCTTGGAAGGCAAGACCTGAGGCCCTGGCTGTTCGTGCTCCTTCATGTGGCATAAAGCAGCACAGCCATGTGGCTGGGACATGGTCCTCTCCATGATAACGGTGCACAGGGTGTCCATGATTTGTTGCCCCTCTCCCCACAAAGCTTCTGTGCTGTGTCAGAGAACCTGTATGGATGATCTCCAAGAGAAATCTCAGCCTTCCGTCATATTGTCTGATCTACGGCTGAGGTCACTCCTGATGTCACTTAGGAGGGACACCTGTTGAGTCACTACCTTGCTCAATCACCTGTCAAGTCTTTCAACAACTGTTTATCAAGGCCCTGATATGCACCAAGCCTGCTGGGGGGTTGGGCACAAAAGAGCTCTTTTCTGGCACTTACATTCTAATGAGGAGAAACCTGTCAACGTATTTCCCAAGTTTCAGTCATTTGCATACTGCTTCCAAAATTTTGGCCTATATGCCCATTGCCCGATCATTGTACTGCCTCTTCCTCTGGCTTATGGATGGTGGAGTCAAAGTTTTATCTACCTTAGGCCCAGTGCACCCAAAATGTTCACAAAGGGACAAGCTATTAGTATATGTATATTTTTTCCTCATACACATGAAGATAAAGCTGTAACTTTAAACTTTAAAATAAATTGATAGTGTACTTTTTAATGGAGTGCATCTTAAAGCTGAAAAAATCCACCATCAATGATCTCTGGCCTTCTGGAGTCACCTCAAAAGTCATACAAGACCCTCCACACTGGCCTTCTGTCTCTCCCCACCCCCAATCACCCCACTAGCCAGCCCCACTGGTTCCCCCTTCCTACCTATCCCCCTATCCCCCGCTTCTTCTTGGGAAATAACCACTTGTCTTCACCTTAAAGATCCACTCTCTGGAGCCCTTCCTGGCCCTGTGCAGAGGGCAGTGAGGAGGGGGCACGGCGCTGGGCCGCTCTAAGACCTGGGGTCCCTTTGCTGGGCTGCCTCCTTCCTCAGACTGCAGATCCCCAGAGGGCATGGCTCAGCTCTCACACACTTCCTAGGGCAGGAAGATGCTCTAACAGGAGCCCGGAGAAATGAGGCAGGGCAAGGCTGGCCACAGACGAGTCCCATGACAGCCTGTACCTTGGAGAAGTGCCCCTGTCCAGGCTTCAGGAAAGCTGGCCCATGGTATCCGAGCAGTCAGAAGTTGAGAGCCAATATGCGAACCCCCAGTGAGGACCAGAACTGCCAGGAGAGGGGGTGAAGACCTGACCAGAGTTTCCTGGCGGCCCTGCCAGCGAAGGCACCTGCATTACCGGGATTGCTTGGCAAGAGCGGGCCCTGAATCACACAGCCACTGACGGGACTAAAACGTGTGGCGGCATCAGCTGACAGCCGCCTCAGTGTTTCTTCAGTGGCGGAGGACCAGGTGGGCAGGCTAGGTCACCACTATGGGGCACAGAGGCCAGCCACGGTCTCAGCACTGCCACAGGAGAAAGATTTATGACCTCGAGTCTCTCTGACTCCAGCTGCTCACGTGACGAGTACCTTGTGTCCTCAAGACAAAAGAAAACCTTACGCTGGCACCCAGGGCTTTACACACCTGGGAGCCTTGGTTCTCCTTAATTTGACTGTGGTCAGATTTCATCATTTCTTTTTCTTCTCATTTGCTGCCAAGGACCACCCACACTTCCCATTGAGTAGGTGATTTTTTTTTTTTTTTTTTTTTTTTTTAAAGATTTTATTTATTTATTTGACAGAGAGAAATCACAAGTACACTGAGAGGCAGGCAGAGAGAGAGAGAAGGAAGCAGGCTCCCTGCTGAGCAGAGAGCCCGATGCGGGACTCGATACCAGGACCCTGAGATCATGACCTGAGCCGAAGGCAGCGGCTTAACCCACTGAGCCACCCAGGCGCCCCTGAGTAGGTGATTAATAAGTGGTTGCTCGTGTGTTTGTGTTTCATAGGCACAGGGTTAGCAATTCTGAAACTACTTTCTGGGTATGCTGAGACTGAGCAGATAAGTCACCTGGAGCTAGATTTCTCGTTGGAGAAAAAAGCTGCGAAGACGGAAAGGGAGTTGGGTTGGAGTTGGAAGGATCAGTATGAACTCACTGTTAATACACAGAGAGACAGATGTAGAAACATAAATGGATGAAGCAGGTGTTTTTTTCTTAGATCTGACCACACCAGTGATGTAAGGACACCCCAGTAACAATGAACACACCAAACACCAGATCCTGGTTTCTAAATATCAGATTTTACTAGAAGGAACCAGTTTCCTTGGAGAAATGGCCGATCCCAAGACTGGTCCAAGGAAGATAGAGATGAAGCTGAAACATCTCATGACAGAAAGGAAGGGCTCAAATTATGACGGCGACATGGCCCAAGAAGACCGAAGCCAGTCTGAAGCGGCTCCCAAGACCAAATCTAAAACATCAGTATCAAAATAATGGTAGTAAGAGAGGATCACTCACTGAATACAACAAGAGACCGAGTCTACAGGGACACAAATAACCAGCAGGAAGGCGGGCGGCCTGGCTGGCTCAGCCAGCGGAGTGTCCAACTCTTGGTCTCAGCTCAGGTCTTGATCTCAGGGTTGTGTCTTCAAGCCCTGCATTGGACTCTATGCGGGGTCTCGAGCTTACTTAAGAAAGTAAATTAATTTAAATCCAATTAATAAAAAGGAAGGGAAAGCTCAGAATTGAGTGCCAGTTAGTACACACGGGAAGTAGAACTAGAAAATCGCCATTGGCAGGCAAGGATCATCAATGGATCCAGTGGGTAAGTCCGACGAGAAACAGACTGTACGGTCCCACAGCATCTACTCCGAAAAGGCTAATTACACGCGATAGAACAGTCTGTGGTAGAGAAACCTGGCAGACACTTTGACCAACTGGTGAAAGTCAACATCACCAGTAGTGGAGCCAACAGGCAGCCTGATGCGAACAGAGGAGGACACATCATCACGGTCCTGCGAACTCCTGCCAAAAATGCAGAGCCTGAATCTGGTCACAAGAAAGCATCAGTCGCCCAAGTGTAGATTTACACTCTACAAAGTCACTGACCCGGCCTCTTCATCAATGTCAAGGGTGTGAAAGACAAAGACAGACTGAGGACTTCTTCAGGTTAAGGAAGCCAAAGAGACACGGAACTAAATGCAGCAGGTGGCTGGACTGAATGCTGGACGGAAAACAGTGGTTTCTTTTGCTCTAAAGGTCACTATTGGGATGATTGGGAAAATGTAATAAGGTCTGCAGATCAGGTAATAGTAGTATGCCGATGTTAGTTTCCCGATTTTGATCACTGTATTGTGGTTGTAGAGGAGAATTCCTGGGGCATCTGGGTGGCTCAGTCAGTTAAGGCTCAGTCAGTTAAGCCTTAAGTTAAGGTCATGATCCTGGGGTCCTGGAATCAAGCCCCAACTCAGGCTCCCTGCTCACCTGGGGAGTCTGCTTCTCCCTCTCCCAATCCCTCTGTGCTCGCTCTCCCTCTCTCACTCTCTCTCAAATAAAAAAAATCTTAAAGATTTTATTCTTGGGTGCCTGGGTGGCTCAGGGGGTTAAAGCCTCTGCCTTCGGCTCAGGTCATGATCCCAGAGTCCTGGGATCGAGCCCCGCATCGGGCTCTCTGCTCCGCAGGGAGCCTGCTTCCTCCTCTCTCTCTGCCTGCCTCTCTGCCTACTTGTGATCTCTGCCTGTTAAGTAAATAAATAAAATCTTTAAAAAAAAAAAGATTTTATTCTTAAAGAATTCCTTGTCTTTTTGGAAATAAACACTAATGTCTTTAGAAGTAAATGCATATTTGCAATTTTCAAACAGTTCATATACATGTAAATACAGTCCAGGGGAGAATGAGAGAATAAGGTTAACTGATAAAAATGTTACTATTTGGGGGTGGGGCTGCCTGGGTGGTCAGGCAGTTGAACTTCTGACTCTTGATTTTAGCTCAGGTCCTGATTCAGGGTCATGAGATCTAATGCCCAGGGCTCTGTGCTCAGCAGGGCGTCTGCTTGTGCCTCTCCCTCTGCCCCTCCCCCCCGCTTGTAATCTGTCTCTCCCTCTCTACGAAATAGAATCTTAGGGGCACCTGGGTGGCTCAGTGGGTTAAAGCCTCTGCCTTCGGCTCAGGTCAGGGTCCCAGAGTCTTGGGATCGAGCCCTGTGTTGGGCTTTCTGCTCTGTGGGGAGCCTGCTTCCTTCTCTCTACTTAATTGTGATGTCTGTCAAATAAATGAAAATCTTCAAAAAAATTTTAAGATAAAATAAATAAAATTCTTTTAAAAAGTGACTATTTAGGGAACTAGGTAAAACGGATGGAAATTCTTTGCATTGCTTTTGCAACTTTTCTGAAAGTCTAAAATTATTCCAAAACAAAAACTTAGAAATAAAATAAAATAAATGCGGGATAAGGGCATGAGGAATTATCCAGCGTAGTCTGGGGAGTTAACGGCTCTTGGGGGTGTGGCGGTCATGCGTAGAGAAATGGGTGCCTTGTGGGAGCCATGAGTTGCCCCGTAACTAGAGGATCAGATGTTCTTCGCCAGAGCTTTTCCAAACTTCACCTGGAGAGGGCTTTCTGTTGTTTTGTTCTTTCCACACACACCCACGCGCCCTGGTGGAGGCTCTCCTGCAGCTCTAGGTGGGGTAGAGCCTGCGTTTCTAATAAGCTCCAGGTGACACTGATGCTGCTTTCCTGCTGGTCCCGGTATTGCCCTTTGAGTCACACCGGGGGGTAAATACAGCTGCGGCACTGCCCACACGTTCTCCAGCCTGGCTGCCCCACGGGACCCTGAGGAACCGGCTTTCATTGCTCTTCCCAGCGGATTCTCCTTGGCAGCTGGGATTAACTCCTTACTTTGATGCCCCTGCCTTTCCATCATCTCAAATTGAGATCCTCCATCCGGATATCACCCTGGCTTCCAGAGCGGCATTGTCTGCTGCTGCTGTATCCATCAGACACCCAGGAGCCGGAGGACTCTTCCTGGTCGACCACCACAGTTGAAGCACTTGCACACAGGTCATGCACAAACCCTTCCCCCAGGCACCAGTCCCTCCGCGATGGGTCCAGACCTTCTTTTCCCAGCTGCTCTCCAGGGCTCCCCCCTGGATGCTCCGTTCCTAGCAGAGCTGTTCAGCCCCCTGAACCCCAGGCTCCATTTGCACCTGTAACCACCTCAAATGCGCTGATCTCCGGTCTCACTCCCTCCCGCGTGAGAGCCCCTCTTTGGTTCCTTCCTCCTGGGGGCCTGTGCTGAGGCAGTCACAGGGCCCCCACCCCCACCGGGCCCATCCCAGGGCTTAGAACAGAGGAGCAAGCGTCTCTGCCACTGGGCCACAGGTCACCCTGTTCCTGTTCCCATAGGACAGGGCTCAGCAGCCTGCCACATGTGGGCAAGGGCAGAGAGGGGACAACCTCGGTGTCACCCTGAAATTCGGGCCTGGCACCCAATTCCCCATCGCCGGGCCGCCTCCCCACCCTCCCTCCTTCCTTGCCTCGGAGGTGGAGAAAATAGGTCATGGGGAGGTGCTGCCAGGGTTGTCCCCTCAGGGGAGGGTTTGGCGCAGGAGAGAAGCCCTAAATTTGTTTGGAGCTTGAGAAAGGGACCTGGGAGGCACAAGAAGACCGTCCCCTTGTGCAGGGTTCTCCTACCTCCTTCTCGGCTCCTCCCACCGCCACAGCTGGGCCTCTCCAGGCCTCACTTGCCCTGAAAAACACTTCCTCGTGACCCAGCACCATCCACCACCCACTGCCCCCGTGCACAGAGCCTGCTGGAGCTCATTCCTCTTAATGTGCTTGGCTGCCTAGGGATGGGCTACGGTAATCATGAAGATGAGGGGCTGCGCCTGGGCCTCAGTTTCCAGGAGAATCACAGCTGGAGTTGGAATGGGGAGTGAGGGACCCGGACTCAGAGCAGCTGCGGGACAGCCAGCCTCAAGTCCCCAGAGGCTTCTGAGGCAGCTGACTCCATCGTGCCTCTGGTGCCTGCCCAGCTAGTTGTCTCTCCTTTGGGGACATCCAGGCGGAAACTTCCAGGAGAGGCTCATCCCACCCTCAGGAAAGGAAGATGTCCCCTTCCTCCCATTAAAGCTCTTGAGGCTTTGCACTCTCGTTTCCCTGCAGATCCTTTTTGGCTGAGTGTTTCCGTCGTTACTCAGGCCTGCTGAGTTCCAAAAGGACAGGAACTTAGGAGCGGGTATGAGGAAGCCCCCTAAGAAAGAGTAACACCCGGGCGCCTGGGTGGCTCAGTGGGTTAAAGCCTCTGCCTTTGGCTCAGGTTATGATCCCAGGGTGCTCCCTCCTCTCTCTGCCTGCCTCTCTGCCTACTTGTGATCTCTGTCTGTCAAATGAATAAATAAAATCTTTAAAGAAAAGAAAGAGTAACACCCCACTCCCAAATCTGGGAATGCCCTAACCACTCCATCCCATCCCTCTAGTCTCAGGCTCCACGTCCCTCCAGGAAGAAGCCCCTCCAGGAAGAAGCTGCCCTCATGGTGCCGGAGCCCCCACGGCCAAACCCCTACTCTGTCCTCCAGACTCCCGTGGGCTGCTCTGTGCAGGTCAATACCTGCCCCCTGCCCGGTCTGCCTCTGTCTCCCAGGCTGCCGTAAGAGCTATTTGCCATGCACTTACTTTCCCACTTCTTTACAAGAACCATCAATTTCCAATCCTCAATCAGTACCTCACAAATAACGTTAGGGTCACTTTTGGGTAGAAGAGGCAATTTGGGTGTGAAAATATTGTAGTTTTCAGTTATAGAGGAATTATGGAAGAAATAAGTAAAAATATTTGAAATCGAGGCTAAGAAAATCCGAGACATATATACAGGCACTGTGTGTCTATGCTCTTACATCTCCAGGCTAATCAGTCTTGGAGCCCTTGGAGCTTCCCTCTCTTTGACATTTTCTCCCTGTTTTACCCAGTTACTCTCATCCATTCCATTCATCCCCAATCAACACATTATGTGGGTTTTTTTTTTTCCATGAGTCAATTTTTATTGGTTTTTGAAGTAAAGAATTATGGGCATAAGGCTCAATGAGTTTCAGAGCAAATGACAGAAGGAAACTACATCATACAGGTAGGTGGGAAGACCCAGCAGGGAAGACTCCCAGGGCAGCTGTGACCCTCACCCACAAGGGCTGAGTCTTGCTTGTGAGGACCTTGTAGCCCAGACCCAGCCCAGCTGAGAAGGACCGCATGGAGCTGGAAGGGACTGAGCCACATCTCAGGGGATCTGAAGAGGTACCCCAGTCCTCCCTGAAAGACAGTCATTTCTAGTCGTCTTGGAACCTTCCGGTCTTAAATCTTTGCCACCAATAGCAGCTTGACCACTATGAGGACTCTTCCCTCCCTCTGAGATAGCCTCACCTGTGCCTGCTCAGATGGAAGCCTCCCTGACCAGGGACAGAAGAAGGCCCCTGCACAGGGAGGAGGAGGGAGTTGGTTCCAGAAGGCTGGCAAAGCCCAGTGACCCCTGAGGCTATTTGCCCTTCCCTTCCACTGTGGTGGGTCCTCCCACTGATGTTTGGGGGGTAAAGGAAAGGGGGCTTCTCAGTAGGAGAGCTCCTGTCCCCCCTCCCCCGAGGAGGGCTCCTCCTCTATGAGCTCCAGGTCGAACTCATCTTCCAGGGACCCTCCAACAGGCAGGAGGCGGAACTTCTTCCCCTTCAGGGTGCATGTGCGATGCTCGAAGTCCAGGACGGCGTTGTGGTCCTGGAGCACGTCAGTACCAATGATGGCTTCTTCAGCACTGGCGTCGGCCACTAAGAACTCTGCCTTCAGCTTCAGCTTCCCCAGGGACACCACTGTATCCCAGATGCCCAGGATCTTCATTTCAGCCCCATTGGCCACTTTTACCACATTCTCAAAGGGCCGCAGGGTGTCCAAGTCACCATCCGTGACCTCCTCCCACAAGCTGGGGTGGACCACAGACACCTGAGCCCCGGAATCCACCAGGAACCTCACAGGCACCTTGCCAATTTTCCCCTTGAGGTAGTAGCCCTTACCCATGCTGTTGGCAAAGACGATCTCCTTGGGCAGGTGGCTGCGGGTGGCCCCAGGCCCGCCGAAGGCTTTCAGGAGGGTCTCTCTCACCGCACCGTAGTCTTCCTGGTCCTTGGGGCTGAGTCCACTATAGACCTCCAGGGCATCTCCCCTGAGAGACTCTTTCAGGAACCGGAGTTTGGTGACGTGGTCCCAGTGGTTGAGGTCGTTGATGACCTCGAAGCGGTGCAGCCAGAGGTGTGGGGCTATGTTGGCTCCATCAAAGGGCTCCGGAACGAAGGCATGCTCCCGACGGCCCTCCCGGCTCCTGGCTCCGCTCCCCGCCATCCCTCTGTCCTCCGCTGGAACTGCGGCACCGACCCACGCCAAGTAGAGCAAAGCGCAGAGCAGTGTGGGCGCAATCACGCTGGAGAAGAAGGCCTCTCGGAGCGGAGTGTTGTTTGCTGCCCGTCTGGGGCAGGCAGAGGGGGCCCGGCACGAGCTGTCCGACTGACTGCTGGGCACGGAGGCAGGCAGCTACTATGACCTGCTCTATCGGCAGAGCCTTTTTGATGCCTAGCCTAGGCCCTGGGGCTCCCCATTCTTCCTTTGTTCTGGAAGCCCCGCCCTTGCTCAGCCCTCCCTCCTGCCAGCATCCTGCCCAACGAGCAGGATCAGTGCCTCACCCTTCTGCATCCATCGCTGGGACTGGTACAGGCCAGCCCACGGTGCAAGAAAGTCCAGCCCCAGTCAGAGGGGACCCACTCAGGTACCCTTCCCAGCCCGTGTCCGAGAATAACAGAGGAGGACACAGAGTATGTTATGACATCCAGGTGTCTGTCATCAGCTGGAGGAGGCCAGGACCAAAGGCCCACCAGCTTCCAGCCTGGGGAAGCCCTTTGCCCCACGCCCAAGTGGCCGCTTTGAGGGGCTAAAGGAGCATTCATTCACCACACTCTTACCATATGTGAGCCTGGCGTGGGTGTTTCTCATTCTGAACCAAGTGTGGAATCCCCTGAGATTCTCTAGAGGGGAAGATAGAGGACAGTCCCCAAATCAAGAATGCGCAGAAAATGTTTTTTAAGTGAGGGGACACACATACACACACAAGCATTTGCCATGAACTCGATTGCTACAGTTGTTTTTCCCTCACTGATCACATCCAGTACAGAGTCAGCACTTGGGGGAGGGGGGCAGGCCTCGGCCAGAGCACCCTCATTAAGGCCCTGAAGTGGGCTGGTGCCAACCCTGAACTTCTGGGAGTGTACGCCAAGATCCGGATGGGCTCCAGCTCCAGAGCTGGGCGGGCCCGACCTCTGAGCCACTGATGTTGTCTCCTCCCTTCCTGTTGCCTCTCACCTTCCAGGAAACTTCCAAGAGCCCCTTCCCCAAGCTCCGCAGCCCTCTTTCTCCCAGTTCCGTCCTCATTCACGGAAAGAGCAGTGAGGGAATCTCACTCCCTTGTGTTCTGAGAAGGGGACATGCCTGCCATGTTGGCGAAGCCAGTGGTGAGGTTCTGGGAGGATTTGGATGGAGGAAGTTGGCTGTGTGACCTCCTGCTGGGGAGTGCAGCCTGCCTTGGGCCACTGCGTGGGTTCCCAGAAGGCAGATCTGTGAGTCCCAAGGTTGGAGCCTGACTTGGGCCTGTGCAGAGAGACTGGGGCTGTTGGGGGGACCCACTTTCATGATCTCCTTCAAATGTCACCCCCTCCATGGAGCCTTCTGCGCCTCTCACACGCCTGCCCACTCCCAGTGGAGCGTGTGTTGCAGGATGGTGTACTGGTTCATTCATAACTCTGTCTCCAGCAATGAACCGGAACGCGAGGCTCACATAAACCAGACACGTGTGACTGTCTCCAGCCCCCACAGAAACTTACTCTCAGGTCAGCAGGTGTTCTCTGCCAGGCTCCAGACCCAGTGGAGTGCTGTCACCAAACAAGAGGGATTAAGACAGGAGAGGAGCTGGAACAGCGGCACACCTGCGGCTCTCAGCTATGGTTCCTGGCCCAGAGCCTGTCTCTCATCCGTTCCCTGTACCACTCATTCCCCCAGTGCCTGGCTGAGTCCCCGACGATCCTGGCCCCGGTCCTGCCTCTGGACATTCCCAGGGTCCCTGGCTATACCGAAAAATCCCCAGTCCCTGCTGCTGTGTCAGCTGACACAGTGGGCTAGCAGAGACGCAGCTGGGCCAACAACTCCCATCACTGCCGCCCGGCTAGGGTGGGGCCCTTGTGCCGTTCCAGAAGCCCAGAGGAGGGGGAAATGGAGTCACCGGGAAGGTGTCAAGGGCAGGGCAGGTGGGTCTCCAAGAAGAAACGCTCTGGCCACCCACAAGACCAGGAAGCCTCTTCCGCAAGGGAACTTTGTGGACAGACTCTGAGCCCCTGAGATGGGCGTTGTGTCATTCTGTGGTCCAGGAACTGACCTAGCAGTGGCTTCCTGGTTACCTGGTATTCGTCACCGGGCTCACCTGGTCCCTGGAAGTGGGAGGGTGTGAGGAGGCTGCATGTGACAGAGGGAGGTGAGAGGCTGGGCGGCTCCTCAACGGGCAGACGGCTGGCTGCTCCCGACAGGGGCTTGTCAACCCACAGGGCACACATTGAGTCAGACCTCCCCATCGCTTCAGACTAGAGATAGTAGTCACTGGGACTTGGGCACTGGACTGGGTTTGGGGTTCACTTTGGCAAAGCCATTTCACACCTGTTCCCTCCGCTGTTCCGCCGTGACCCGAGAGGCCCACTCGCCAGCCTTCCCCCAGGACTGCAGCACAAGGAGTGTGAAGGGCCACGCGGGCCTGAACACACTGTTCAGGGAATGTATTTGCAAATACAGGCAGGGAAGTGGGAGTCGGGGCTCAAGGAGGCATGCGGGTGGGCCCTGGGGGCTTGCGTGGTTGATGGCCTCTGGTGGGGACAGCGATCTAATGGGCCATGAGGGCTGGTTGTTAAATGTTTGAGAGTTCTGTAAGTCAGTTCCTAAACCAGCTGGTAGCTTGAAATTGCACCTGGTGGGAGTGGGAGTACGGACACCACAGATATTAGCAAATTCTTCTTCTTTTTTTTTTAATTAGATATTAGCAAATTCTTTTTTTTTTTTAAAGATTTTATTTATTTATCAGAGAGATAGAGGGGGAGAGAGCGAGCACAGGCAGACAGAATGGTAGGCAGAGGCAGAGGGAGAAGCAGGCTCCCTGCTGAGCAAGGAGCCCGATGTGGGACTCCATCCCAGGACGCTGGGATCATGACCTGAGCTGAAGGCAGCTGCTTAACCAACTGAGCCACCCAGGCGTCCCTAGATATTAGCAAATTCTTAACCAGGACTTTTTTTTCCCCTGGAAAGCCAATTGGACTGGGGGTGGGGGCCCTTGGTCACTCCCCCTCTCTGGGGCAGGCCAAGCCCCATTTCCAGTGATTAACAAATTTACCGAAATCTCCACTCCTGACCACCTTTCTTGCCCACCTTGCCCCTTACATTTGCCAAAATAACCTTTACACTCCTGGGTCCTTTGGCTTGAGGTGGGTGGCCCTCGGCAGAGCGGACCAGCAGACGTTCTGCTCGAACGTTCCCCTCTGGATCCCCAGACAAAAGCACACAGCACTGTCATCTTTATGGAGAGAGCAGGAAGGCCTTGAGTTTAGGAACTGGTCTCAGGCTAGGATCAGGAACACAGTGAAGTAACTTCTCAAGGTCCCTTACCCCTTGGGAGAAGCCATAAAGGGAACACGCTAGAACCATTCAGGGACCTTGGAATTGGTATGTTAATCCACAGTGATGAGCTAAACCAGCTGGGGCAGGCCAGGGGCCGCTGCCTCCTCCCAGAACCTAGGAAATCATGGTTAATTATTGACAAGTACAGGTATCAGGGCGGGAACACCCTCTTTATTACCCATCAGCATCTCCTGAGTGTGCTCTGAAGCAGGTACACCATACTCAACCGGAAAGGAGGCAAACCAGGACAATAAACAGGAAGGACCGAGGGAGTTCCCACCCTCCACACCCCCTCACTGAGAATCTGGGGCTGCTTCTGGCTAGCATCCCAGCCCCCAAATCAGGGTCACCCTGGGAGCTGGAGGGGGAGAGAGCAGAGGGACTTACCGGGGCAGCACAGGAAGGCTGGGGCGGGGGGACGGGAGGTACATGTGCTCCAGCCCAGGAGGCTCCGTGGGCAGTTATCACCTGACGTCACTCGGGGCTCTGCGCTCAGAAAGGCCAAGCTGGCTTTGGCCAGCCGCTACGGCTGTCCTGAAATTCCCAATAATTTTGAACAAGGGGTCCCACACTTTCATTCTGACCCAGGCCCTAGGGAGTACACCGCTGGTTTTGTCCCCACCTGATCCGATGGGGGCTTCTCGGCCACATGCCCATCTACACGCACATGCACCTACCCCTTCACACCGCACTCCGATCGGCTGCGCTCCCTGCACAACTGCACACACCTCCTGTAAGTGTAAAACCTATGCCATCCATGCAAACACAGTTACCCTGCAGTCCTCAGTTCGAAACGGCTCTGAAATTGTGTAACTTGCATAGACTTCAGCTCCCACCTTTCATTTCCCAGGTGTGTTTGCACGCACATTTACACGCACATTTACACGGACTATTAAAATCTGATTTATTGGAGGCACCTGCTGTTTATCAGCCTCTGGGCACACTTGTTGGCTCAGAGAACTAGGCAGGTCCCATCACCATGGCGGACAAGCTAATGAAAACAGGACGCAGATGTTTAAGTCTTTTGAAGAGATGCAGACAGACATGCACATGCAGACTGACCATGTGAAGCAATCCCGGTCACAGGCCCGCCGCTCTGAAAGTGGGTCATCCTGCCCTCTGCCTCCCTCTCCCCGACTGTGTGGGGCCAAGGACACCATGGTCTCCCTTCCTCCCCTTTCTGGGCACTCACCACCACAAGTAAGGCCCTAAGTGCTGGTCCCCTGTCCCATACAACTCCCCCCGACCGTGCAGAGGCCCCAGTCCTGGGGCTGGGGTGCGTGGGTGGGTGTGCAGGGTCTATGGCATGACTCCTAGGAGCAGGGCCCACGGGTGCTTCTGGCGTTCTGCTTCAGTGGGGCAAGGCATCAGGTCTTCCAGCTGAAAAGAAGGGCAAAGAGGTGAATTCTACACAAAAATCCAATTAGGGATTCAGATCAGAGACCAAGGTGGGGCTGGTGGGCTCTGACCAAAGCAATGCTTGTGGGGAAAACCAAGGCACCAGCAGGTTCCCTATTCCCAAACCACAAAGCCTCCGACTACCAGCACCGCCGTTCCCAAGCAGGAAGTACCCAGTACTCACATCAGTCATGGCCAAAGGCATTAGCAGAGGTAGCTTTTCCTTAACTGGTCTCCCTCCTTGATCCCTGCCACTGCCCTGATGGAACAAGCACTTCTGCCCGTGGGGCCCTTCCCCATTTCTCTACTGTTCCCGAACCTCTCTTTGGCCATCTGGATTGCCCTCCACCTTCCTTTATCATCAGTTCAGAACCCTTCTATCAGAAAACCGCCGAGCACAGCCCACCAGCTGAACCCACTCTGTCAGCAGGCAGCAAGATGCCTGGGTGCCCACTGTGGCCCTGCAGGGTCCCAAAGGGCCCTAGAGGTGTTTCCAGAACAGTGATCTCAGGCCTCAGTGCCAGTCCTCCAGGCCCGGGGTCAGGGCCACAGCCAAGCAAGAGTCAGAACACATTACTGACTAACTCCCTACAAGTCCAATAGGCCAAAAGGGTTTTTTTTTCCCTATATTTATCTTTCAGTCAAATATGAATATCACTTAAGGTGTTCTGAAGGCTTCCCTTTTCCCCTTCCCATAGCCTGCCCTCCAAATTGGGTTCCCACCTTCTTCCCAAGCCCTGATGCCCTTACCCTAGACCAACCCTCATCTCTTTCTGCTCTGATTTCTGCCACCCTCCCCCTGGGCCCAGGGGTTTGCCTGGCCAGAGGGGCCTAGCAGAACCCCTTCTCCTCTCCCATCTCCATGGTCCCCTTCACTTAATGAAGGGTGGGAGTGAGACTTGTAAGACAGTCTCAACAGCTCTGGGGACACTGACCCACTTGTGGAAAACACCCCTGAAATTTATGAAAGATTCAGGCAGTCAAAATGTACAGCTTGGGTATTCTCCAAATACAAGTGGGCTTTGATATGACACCAGGAAACTTGGCTTAGAGCTAGACACTTTGGTCCAACTTAAAATACCTCAAAGGCAGCTTTGAACTGATCCTGAAATAGTTTTAATTGCTGCTAATGATAACTGGTATTGTGAGCAATGCAAACATATAAAATAGCCTCAGAGCAGGGAACGGCTTCTTGTGAATCCACTGCCAACTCAGATTTGCTCCTTACTTCCAGAAGACAGGGGGACAGAGGGGGGACACCTTCCCTCTGGCATGTCAAAGTAGGGTCTTCCATCTGGGAGAAGTGGGGGAAGGTGGGAAAGGGAAGGAGGAAAAACAGCAGAGCCCTAACATGTATAGAAATCCCCAAGTTATTGGTAGTAGCAGTAACAAACATTTATTGAGCACCTACTGTATGTCAGACACCATGCTGCTGGCTGTAAATTAGTGTAAGGCAAGAGTCTGCAACGTAGATGGGTATGGGCAATGCCAAATAAGTGGGCTGATTCAATTCCATACATATTTCTGGAGGCCAACTGTGCCTCACTGTTTAGATGAATCAGTGGGGCCCTACCCTCACGGAGTGCTCAGGTGAGCTGGGGAGACAGGCTCAGACACAGATGCCCCAAATCCAGAGATGAGTGTGGAAGGTGGGCAAGACGGTGATCCAAGGAGCATCCCACAGAAATCAACCTACACTACCCAAGAAAAAAACAAAAATGAAAGGAATGTTAAGGGGAAACCTGCATTGGCACTGAACCCAAGGAATGAGAGTGGCCACAAACCATAGACTTGGATCAATGGTGGTTGCTCTCTGCAGTCTCTGTAGAGGGCTTCAGGGGTGATCTAGACTGAGCCAGATCATATGGACCCACCTAACAAGAAGGTTTTAGGGGATGGGGTTATTTTCTGGATTAAAAAGTCCTGTTAGGGACACTTGGGTGGCTCAGTCGATCAGGCAGCTGCCTTCAGCTCAGATCATGATCCCAGTGTCCTGGGATTGAGTCCTGCATCAGGCTCCCTGCTCAGTGGGGAGCCTGCTTCTCCCTCTGCCTGCCACTCCCCCTCCTTGTGCTCGCTCTCTCTGAGACACATAAATAAATAAATATCTTTAAAAAAAAATCCAGTTAAAAATATGTACATAAAAGCACAGAAAAAGGACTAGGAGGAAATATACCAAAATAGTGATAGTACTTATTTCGGGGTGGTAGGATCATGAGTGATCTTAATATTCTTCTATATACAGTCTGAGAACATATTCTCTAATAAGAGAAACATATAAAAAATACAGAAACTTGTTCTTGCAATTTCTGAAAGCTTAAAGTTATTCCAAATAAAGTTTTCAACTAGGGATTATGTGGGAAATCTCTTCATACCATTCATTCAATTTTACTGTAAACCTACAACTTCTCTAAAAAAATAAGATCTATTAAATGATTTTTTTGTAATGTTTTCAAAAAGGTACTTACAGGGGGAGGTCATACAATAGCATTGAAAATCATAATAATCACTGAAGGTTAAGGATAGGTATAAGAGGGTTCATTTGAGTTTCCCACAATTTTCGGGTGTGTTTGAAAATTTTCCATAATCTAAGTAAGATAAGCAAACTAAAGCTCTGTACCAAGACCCTCTCCAGCCTGGTCTTGCCCAGTTCTAGGCTGAAAGCCTGTGAAGTCTAGATGTCAGCCAGTCCTGGGCTGGAAACGTGCGTCACCCTGGACAGGCAGTCTCAGCTGTGTCACTGAGTCCCTGCTCAGCATCTTCTCCTGGACCCTGGTGCAGAGATTCTCAGCTACCTCTTGCCGGTGGGACTGACCTGCACACTGGGCCCCAGGCTCTGGTCTTGGCACACAGCCATGCTCTTCCTCAGTCCCTGCCCCATCCCCATGACAGCAACACCAGCCTTGCCCCTGGCACACCAGAGGCCTGCACCTTCCTGCCTGGCTACCCACTCCACTGCTTTTTCCAAGTGTCCCTGTCCTAGACTTACTTTTTTTTTTTTTTTTTTGGTGGAGGGTTCCCCTCTCTCAGCTGAGTCAACATGTACCACTATCTCACATTTAAAAAAAATAACTCCCTCACATGGTCCAGCACTTCCCTTGGTCAATGACTCCTTCTCTCCTTCCTTTCCACTGCCTAGAAGGGCTGAGGACAGCCTGTGGCCTCCAGCATTTGCATCACTGCTTTTCCTCCTAAGTCTTTTCTGTCCCATTGGCTCGTGGGACCCAAGCTTCTGGATCTTGTGCCTCCAAGACCACTGTCCCCAGTTTCCTGTGGCACCCTTGATAGCACGCTGTCTCTCTCACTCTGCGCTCTCCTTGGGCTGTACCCCAGGCCTAAGCTCTCTGCTCTGCTCCAGCTGCCCACTGCCACATTCTCCTACCTGCCTCTTCCATTTGGTTTTAAGTTTGTTTTCTGGGTTTTTTTAGTAATCTCTACACGCAACGTGGGGCTCACACTCATGACCCTGAGATCAAGAGTCACACGTCGATGATCTCAGCCAGGCAGGCGCTCTTTTCAACAGCGAACTCATTAGATCTCCTCCTCAGACCCTCTTGGCCCCCTGTGTTCCTTTCCTGGGCAGAAGGTGCCACCACCCCGTCAGTTTCCCGAGTCAGCCACAGCAGGGGCACCCTCACCGCCTCCTCTTCTCAGGGCCCAATCCAGCCACAGTCGGCCGATCCCCCTCCTGGGTCTCCCTGCCCCTGTCCCCTCACTGCCTCCCTCGGGCCCCACCACTGCAGTGACGGAGCTGCGGATCTCCTCACCTTAATCCACTCTCCTCATACCCACCCGAGTCCGGAGATGAAGCCCACTCGTGTCATCCTTTGGCTGCTCATGCCAAAATAAAATCTCAGCTCACAACATAGCACGTGAAGGCCGCCTCCCTAATTCACGCTCCACATACCCCAAGTGCCTCATGGTTCCCCAAACACGATGAGCTTGCTTGTGCCTTCTCATAAGCCATTCCACCTGACCAGGCTAGCCTTCCCCGCAGGCCTGTTCTTCTGGAGAACACCCAACTCTTCCCATCTGAGGCACTGCCCCCTCTGGGAAGTCTCTCTCGATTTCCTTGGCAGACTTACGGGCTCCCCATTGAGCTCTCATCACAGGGCCTGGAACCCTTATGCCATCTGCGAGGTACCAGTGGCATGACCCAGGCCCTCTTAAAGTTGGAGACACAATCTCAGCATGAAAGTCATGGTCTTTCTGACTTGACTCATCCTGTTCCCTCTGTTCATCCATAACCGGGGCATCCTCCAATCGCTGCTCACCTTCACCTTTTTCCCAAGAAGCCATGCTGTCCTCCGGACTTGGGGTGTCAGGTCTGGTGCTGCAGTCCGTATCTGCAGGGCAGTGACATTCGAACATCTGTATTTACTGGGAGCGTGGAAAGACCTTTTCACCATATGCTAGTACACACATGCAGTATATGACATGAAATAGGTAAGTAACTGAAACAAAAGTGCCTTTTCTTTTTTCTTTTTTTTTTAATGCTGATAATAACACATTCAATTAAGTTCCACAAACTGGTCCCCATCCACCATTTGAAACCTCTGCTACAGCCAGTGGGAAGCACTAAGGGTTTCTAGCAGGGGAGAAGTGGGGTTAGAAGAGGCGGCTAGAGGGGCGCCTGGCTGGCTCTGTTGGTGGAGCATGGACTCTTCATCTCGGGGTTGTGAGTTTGAGCTCCACATCAGGCACAGAGATTACTCAAAAATAAGTTAAATAAATAAATAAGGTTTAAAAATAAAATAAAATAATTTAAAATTTTTTTTAAAAATAAAATAAGGGGTGCCTGGGTGGCTCAGTGGGTTAAAGCCTCTGCCTTCGGCTCGGGTCATGATCCCAGGGTCCTGGGATTGAGCCCCACATCGGGCTCTCTGCTCAGCCGGGAGCCTGCTTCCTCCTCTCTCTCTCTCTCTGTCTGCCAGCCTCTCTGCCTACTTGTGATCTCTGTCTGTCAAATAAATAAATAATCTTTTAAAAAATAAATAAATAAATAAAATAAGCAACTTCTTTACTGAATCAGGTAATACTTTCTGAATATTGGAAGAACTTCTGGTCAATTTCTTTGGGCCATTCACAACATAATAGCTATAGGCACAATATATATATAAGTTCAAAGTGCATTATTAACATTTTCTCCATAATTTTCCTAAGTCTGCCATGGCCTGGGTTAGAACAGTGCTTCTCAAATATTCTAAAGGCAAGGGCCAATTTTGTAAGTTCCCAATCTGTCATGTACTTTGTTTTTTAAAAATATAATAAAATGAATTATTAGAAAATAAAGTAACAAAGGTGTTAAAAAAAATGCAAGTCCCTTTCATTATTATTAGCTTCCAGTAGACACCGTGGAATGGCACAGCAAGGATGTGCTGGGAGGCAGACATGGGCCTGGGCCGCAGGCTGAGGAGGCTTTGTGGGAACTCTGATGCCTGTAAGCCCTTGGCATGTAGCCACACCTACCTGCTCATCTCTGCCCTGAAGGAATTTCTATTTGCATAGTGTGAGGGGTTCTGCCAAGGAGAGGAGTGCCACCATGCAGGCTCCTGCCTCGTCAACAGAGCCTGGTGCCTGAGTTCCCATCCTGACTCAGCCACTAACCGGCAGGGGGCTAGGGATAAAGGACTTAACCTCTCCCAGACTTGGTTTCCTCTAGGATTGTCCTGGGAGATACTACAGCAGTCCTCACAGCAGGGCTTGGCCCATGGCAGGAATCTGGTACACACCCCATCTTCTGGCCCTCACGGTTACATGTCCGTGCTGTGGTCTCTGCTGTCTTCCTGAGTCAGCCTCATCCTCCCAGAGCCCCCTTGGTGTTCCTCACTGCCTACTTGGGCCAAACCTTCACCCCACCTCACCTCCTCACCCATCTGCCTCTCACTCTCAGGACATAGTTTGCACCCTCCTTGGCAGAGGAAAGAGTGGGGCCCAGTTGCTTCCCACCCCAGGCTCCCTTCACTCCTACACCCTTTCTCAGAACTCTCCCTCCAGCCCAGTCCCTCCACCTGAGCCTCACTTACCTGCCCCCAGTCTCTACATGGATGGAAGCTTCTTTCCATCCATGATTCCCTCCCTCTTCTGGGAATCTTTCCAAGGAGTCCAATCTGGTCTCTGGTCACTCCTTAGCCTAAGGCAATCTGTCCAGTGGTGTGCTGGTAAATACATAACAACAGGCCCTCTGGAGAAAAAAAGAAAAAACTCATATATGAGTTCATTACAAACTTAACTGACATTTAAAGAGGTTTAGCAATTTATAAGTAGTAATAAAATATTCAATAGTCTATACTGTAAATTGCATATAGCAAATTGAGTCTTACAGAAAACCTTCATTGATTTTTACCAACCTGCTAAATCCATAACTAACCTGTAATTATAACTGACAAATGAGTGTAGTTCTTACATGAATATTGGTTGATATTTTTGCTTGTGTTGACTAATAAAAAAAGAGTGAAACAATGAAGATACAAGATGCAACTTCACTCCTTTGTCAATAAGCAACTTCTTTACTGAATCAGGTAATACTTTTTGAATATTGGAAGAACTTCTGGTCAATTTCTTTGGGCCATTCACAACATAATAGCTATAGGCACAATATATATATGAGTTCAAAGTACATTATTAACATTTTCTCCATAATTTTCCTAAGTCTAGGCAGTCAACAAAGCAATATATCAGGCCCCGATGTGTAGTGTTTATCAATTTCCATGGTACAATTATTCCCACCATGGCCAATTTCAGGCTACCAATGTGATGTCACTAAAGGCATTAGGAAGAATAGCAGAGTAACACAATGTCATATAGTATTTCCAGAGACCTAACAGATGTAAATAATTAAAGCCATAAACAATAATATTCTGAAATTCTTAGAAGTGATGAGTTGAACACCTTTGTTTTTAATACAATTTACTTAATTGTAATTTTATGAACTTAAATGTTTCAATAATAGGCAGGTTTAACTACATTCTTGCAAATCCCTGAATATTTAACATCAGCTCTTGGGAGCTAGTATCTTCTGGGCACAGCTGGATCTGAACCCATCCCCACAGATCTGCCTTGAACAGGGACCTCAAAAAGCTCTCCAAACCTGATGGCTCCTTCCAATGTACAGTTTTCAGGTCTTTTTTTTTTTTTTTTTAAGATTTTATTTATTTATTTGACAGAGAGAGATCACAAGTAGGCAGAGAGGCAGGCAGAGAGAGAGAGAGGAGGAAGCAGGCTCCCTGCCAAGCAGAAAGCCTGATGGGAACTCGATCCCAGGACCCTGAGATCATGACCTGAGCCAAAGGCAGAGGCTTAACCCACTGAGCCAACCAGGCGCCCTACAATTTTCACGTCTTATAAGCAAATCCAAACTCATATTCTTGCTCTCAAATCGGCTCCTCTCTGGGCTGACATCTTGGTGAGTGGCTTCGCCAGCCACGCAGGAACCCATGCCAGAAACCACAATGTCACCATCCCACAAGCCCCACACCTCCTATGGCTGTAGATCACAGTCATCTAAACCCCACTCAAGTCTGTCCCTGCTCTTTGTCCCCTGATCTGCTTTGGCTCACACCCCCCATTGCCTTCTTCCAGTCCCCCATGGCCTGCCACTGCCCGTTCCGGCCCATGTTCCTAGTGGCATCAAAAGCACTCTCTATGTCCTGCTCTGTCCTATACTGGGTGGAGTCAGGCTTCGCAGATCCCGACAGTCACTGTCCCTCCAGATCCATCTCTGGCATATCCCACACACTCACCTTCTGCTTCAGCTACAGAACTAGCCATAGCTTCCTTAACTCATCCCATTCTCCCAAACCTCCATGCTTCGCACCTGCCATTCCTTGTCCCAGAAATTAAAATTCCTGCTTCACAAATTCTTAGTCATTCTTTTGGACTCAACCTCAAATATTATCTCCCTAGTGAGCACCGCACCTCAAAGCAGAATTCATTTGTTTGTTCACTGATGCATTCCTTCAGTACTGATCTTTACTTATTGCTAACTATGTGCTACATTCTACGCTAGGTACTGAGGAAGCAGAAATGAACTCGGCTCTCAGAAAGCTCTATAGGGGAAGCAGAACTAGGGCAACCAGCCCCCTGACAGACATAGTTCTGTGGAGGGTGCTGGGGAAGAGCAGAAGGGGGGTGCCTTTATAAAGGCTCCTGGAGGCGGTAGCCCTTGATCTGAGCTTTGAAGAATGGGATGGAGTTGGCTAGGTGAGGAACGTGGGAGAGTGCTCCAGGAAGATGGTTCAAAGGCCCTGAGGCACGAGAATGCAGGCCACTACAAGTGATTCACTTTAGCTAGCCCTTGGGGCTCAAGAGAAGACCATGAAGGAAGGCAAGACCAGATGGAGAGGGGTTTTAACTGGCCCTTGGAGAAAGCTTAAGAAACAGTGATTCTGATAGTAAAGAAGGCAATGGGAAGCAATGGAAGCCTTCCCAGTCTAGAATTACAGGCCTTGGGGCACCTGGGTGGCTCAGTCGGTTAAGTGTTCGACTCTTAAACTCAGCTCAGGTCCTGATCTCAGGGTGGTGAGTTCAAGCCCCAACTACTTAAAAAAAATAAAAAGAAAAAGAATGACAAGTCATTCAGAAAGATCAATTTGAGAAATATAATGGGAGATACAGGTTAAGAATCAAGATGCCGGGTAATGGAACTGGACCACTGGCTTCTCAGAGTAGCTGTGGTGGCAGTTTTCCTTGGAAGCTAGGATGCCTGAACTGAGATCTGGGGAAGGAAAAGGGTGTCCTAGGTGAGGAGAAGAGGAGAAGTGGGATCGTGAGTGACGCTCAGAGAGTCCCCATTTACCCACCAAGAGCCCAACCTGCCCTGCAAATTCACCTTTCCTTCCTTGTCACACTGCCTTCCCTCAGGTTTTTAAAGGGGTCTCGCTCCCTTTAACAGAGGGCCTTTGACCATTCTGTTCCTCTCCCTGGAGAGCTTCCTGGCCTCCTCCCCTATTCTTGAGGGAATTGGTAAGTTTGGAAAGCACCCAGAATTACTTGAGGAAAAAGGATCTGTTTGCAGCAGACACATTTGAATTTGCCAAGAAACTGCCACCAGCTTCCCTCACTTAGAAACAGAAGCCAGGTCGTGGTTTTCTCCCTGTGGTCCCATGTCTTCATGGGTAAGATGTGGGCCTTTTTTTTTTTTTTTTTTTTAAAGATTTTATTTATTTATTTGTCAGAGAGAGAGAGGGAGAGAGAGCGAGTACAGGCGGACAGAATGGTAGGCAGAGGGAGAAGCAGGCTCCCCGCTGAGCAAGGAGCCCGATGCGGGACTCGATCCCAGGACGCTGGGATCATGACCCGAGCCGAAGGCAGCTGCTTAACCAACTGAGCCACCCAGGCGTCCCAAGATGTGGGCCTTTACTTTCACTGTGCATTGCACAAAATAAGTGCCCCAAAACTCTCTGCCGAATGAACAGCCAGATGAATGCAAGCTCCTGGCCAAGGTTGCATCTGTATGTAGTGTGTGCCTGACCTTTCCCTGTGGTCAATGAATTTGGGGGGGGGGTGTTTTTGTTTTTGTTTTTAAGATTTTATTTATTGGGGCGCCTGGTTGGCTCAGTGGGTTAAAGCCTCTGCCTTCGGCTCAGGTCATGATCTCGGGGTCCTGGGATCAAGCCCCGCATCGGGCTCTCTGCTCAGCAGGGAGCCGGCTTTCCCCTCTCTCTCTGCCTACTTGTGATCTGTCTCTGTCAAAGAAATAAATAAAATCTTTAAAAAAAAAAAGATTTTATTTATTTTTTTGACAGACAGAGACCACAAGCAGGCAGAGAGGCAGGCAGAGAGAGAGGAAGGGAAGGAGGCTCCCTGCTAAGCAGAGAGCCCGATGGAGGGCTTGATCCCAGGACTCTAGGATCATGACCTGAACAGAAGAGAGGCTTTAACCCACTGAGCCACCCAGGCGCCCCAATGCATTTGTTTTTGACTGCACTGAGCCAGGGTCAATTTCCAGATAGCCTCAGGGCCACAGGCATATGTGTTGGAGACTGCACACCTCAGGGTGTAAAGGGTTATACCTGTTCTTGCTCAAAAATTACAGGAAATTGCTAAATGGACCAAAAGAAGAACCAGCATGCTTGCTGCTCTCTGTCTCTCCCCTGGCCCCCAGCTGTTGCCTCATGGAGGGTCAAAAGAAGCAAGATAAAATCTGTCCGACTCATAGCTCAAAAAAAAAACAAAAACCACCAGGAGTTAGAAATGTGACCCAAGCGCAGTCCTGCCCCACCCAACCCTGTCTCTCCCCACTGTGTGGCCCAGGGAGGCTCTGACCCAGGACTGGCCACTCAGGCCTGCATCCCTGCACCACATTCCCCAGCCTTCTGTCTTGAGACTCTATACTGATCTCTCATGAGATCCAAATCTGGATTCATTTCCAGGTAGTGGGCCTGACTTTCATATTCTCTAACAAAAAGTCCACTGTAAGTCAGGGAGGGATGGAAACCCATGACCCTCCAACCCCGGCTGCTTGGCCCCCTGGCTTGCTGCTGTAGTACTTTCCCTGAGAAGCCAGGCCCAGCGCCACAGTCGCTCCCTTCAGGCTGGGCTTGGTGAGGCAGCAGATGGATGTGCAGTCTTCAACCCCATCCCAACCCTGGGAGCCAGGAATCAGCTCCAAAGCCAATGAGATTGAGTTGGGAGCCCTCAGAACCCCAGCCCACAGGCCACAGGACCTGCAGGAGACTGATTCTCTCCTGGACCACAGAGACCAGCCTAGACATTTCCCTGGATACAGAACACATCCTTCCTGGGACCTGACACAGAGCCTTTGCCCAGAGGGGATTTGTTGAATGTTTTCCAGAATTACCTGAGTGAATGAATGACTAATACTGACAATGAGTCAGGAGCCTTCAAAACTGGATACTTCTGGGTTAAGAAAACCCCTCATCAGCCTCTTTCTTCTTGCCCTGAGACCTCACCTCACCCCACCAGGGGAAGCCATGCAGACCTTCTCTCCCTCCCCGTTCAGAGTGTCCCAATCATTAAGATGGCATGACTTTTTTCCATTTGGGCCTGAGTTAGGTCTTCCCCACACTTCATTGCCACTTTCCTCTTTGTCACTGTGCCCTGTGCAAAGCACATATGGAGCGCCCTAACCCAGATCAACCTATGTGAAATTGCCTGAGGACAGGAACTGCTAGAATGCCCCCATAACCACACACACACACACACACACACACACACACACACACACACTCACTCACTCTGAAGAAGCATAAACTGGGCAAAAATGTAGGAATTTAATTTCACCAAATCATTTTTTAAATTATGGGATTTCCCAGTGTCTCAAAAGAAAATTACAACTCCCAGACAAGCATCTATAAGTAAAAAACATAAAGATACTGGCAGCAAGCCCACTGTGGGTGGGAAATCACCAGCAAGGGGAACTCTGCTCCCCTCTGAGTTCTAGAATTGTTCCAGAGCCAGTGTTCCTGCTCTTGCAACCAACTGTACTGTAAGTTGTGTAAGATGCTGTTGAAAGAGCACAGGGCTGAAAGTCAGGAACCTCACGTTCCAAGCCCACAACTGCTCTAAGTAGCTGTGTGACCTTAAATGAGCTCCTTTGCATCTCTGGGATGTCCTGTTTCCACCTGTTAAATGGAAGATGGGCTTTAGATCTTCTGTCTTGGATTGCCACTATATTCATAGTGCCTGGCCCAGCACAACCTAGGAAGGGCTTAATATGTACAAATGATAAGAAATGGTCCAATGTGATTTTTTTTAAAAGATTTACTTATTTAGGGGCACCTGGGTGGCTCAGTGGGTTAAGCCTCTGCCTTCGGCTCAGGTCATGATCTCAGGGTCCTGGGATCGAGCCCCACGTCGGGCTCTCTGCTCAGCGGGAAGCCTGCTTCCCGCCCCCCTGCCTGCCTCTGCCTGCTTGTGATCTCTCTCTCTCAAACAAATAAATAAAATTTTTACAGAAAAAAAAGATTTACTTATTTATTTGAAAGAGAGAAAGAGCATGAGCAGGGGGAGAGGCTGAGAGAGAGAGAGAAGCAGACTCCATGTTGGGTATGGAGCCGGATGCGGGGCTTGATCTCACAGCCATGAGATCATGACCTTAGCTGAAAGCAAGAATCAGAGACTTAACCAACTAAGGCACCAAGGAGCCCTGTCCAACATGATTTTTGAGAGCTATAACCCCCAAACCTGGCTTAAGATACCACTTCCCAACAAGTTCATCAGGGAAGTTGGATAAAATGCATCTTAGGAAGGTAACAAGATGTTGCGGTTTTCTCTTTTTCCATAGCCAATGTTTAGTCCATGGGGTGAAAAGGAGAGAAGTAGGAGTAACTCTGAGGGGATAGTGAAGGGACTGATGGGCCAGAACCACTGAGGGGGAGACTTGCTTGTGTCAGTGTGAGCTACCCCATTCCAGGCTGCCTTGGACCTGCCTCTACGTAATGAGCCTGCATGTGCATCCCTGCCCTTGGGTGGTGATGACAGCAGCGAGTATCTGCCCAGTGAATGGATGTAAACCCGACATCATCGCTCCCACCCCAGCCCAAGAGGGAAGCACACTGGCGCACTCTCAGACCGCCTTTGCATGAACACAACTAGCCAGGTGCCTATCCTCAGCCACTGGAGAGGGGAGCACAGGGGCACCTGGGTGGCTCAGTCAGTTAAGCATCTGCCTTCGGCTCAGGTCATGATCCTAGGGTCAGGGTCCTGGGATTGAGCCCCACATTGGGCTCCCTGCTCAGTGGGGAGTCTGCTTCTCCCTCTGCCTCTCCCCCAACCCCTCTGTCTCTCATGAATGAATAAATAAAATCTTTAAAAGGAAAAAAAAAAAAAAAGGAAGGCAGGAAGGAGGACAGCCCTCTGCAGGGTCAGCATGCAGCCAGGGTCCCGGAGCTTACGGCCAGGTAGCAACCCACCCCCAGAGAACTCTAGAGAGGGGGCTCCCATGCTCCCCCCAACACTGTATCCGTCTCTGCAGGCCCCGGGGAGACATGAGTACCTGGGAGTTGCTTCAGGGAAGGTTTCCTAGACTGGTTCTGAGGAAGATCACACAATCTTCCCAGAACATTTGTCTTCCAGTTCCCTCTGCCTCCCTGAGGCGACACAACCCAGTGGGCTAGAAAACTCAGCTTCAGAATCAAGCCAGCTCTGTCCCATACCTACCATCTTGCTGTGGGAAAGCTACTTGGCCTCTGTTTCCTCTTTCATACAATGACAACAGTAGGATCAACCCAACAAACAGTTACATGGATTAAATGAGATAATGCAGAGAGAGCGCTGAGGCCAAGCCCAGAGCTAGCTCCCATTTACCATGATGATTACACAGAGCAACAAAAGAAATGATCATAGATCAGACCAACCACAGGCCTCAGGAAAAATCTGTTGGCAATGCTGCTACAGGGGTCATGTTCAGGTCACGTGATAGTGACTACAAAAGACCAACAAGGTCAAAATAAAAGAAAAGCTCAGCCTTTCTCAGGAAGTACTGACTGTAGGACGGTGAGGGTCCAGGGTTGCTCTAGAGGGTATGAAACCAGCCCCTCACTGCACAGTGGAGAAAACAGCCTCGGAGACAATGCATGACATGCCGGAGGACACAAGTTTGTGACAGTATTTGGGCAAGAGGACATATTTTCCAATTTCTTCTTGGTGTGGCCAGATTATTTTCTCAGATATTAATTTGTGTTTAGATGGTTGTGGTTTTCCTTTGCCTTCTCATTCCAAGAAGGCCTGGGATCTGTCCTCTTGGAGTCTCAGGACTAGACAGAAGCCACCCCTGGGCCCTTCTCCCCTTTGCATCTGTTTTCCTGAGCCTGAGCTACTTGCAGACTCAGAGGAGTGTTCTAAAGGCCACGCTGGGAGGGAAAAAGTGAAAGGGGAGAGGAAGAGGGATCTTGGGAAGTGGGAAGAGGAGCCAGACTAGTGCTCTGCACCTTCAGAGAGCAGTGGGCCTCAGCGGTGGGGAGGCATGGCCCTGGGGACGAAGGCCTCAAGCAAGGCCTGAGCAAGCAAGCAGAGTCTGAGTCTCACAGGGTACCAGGGCCCATGAGAGAGAGCACAGCCTACAGAAGTGCCCCTTTTCTGGGAAGCACCAAAAGCCTCCTGGTTTCTGGGGTGACTCTTATTAAGAGGGGGCCTATAATGACAGCAATAAATTTCCTCCCCATCAGGTAAGATGTGAGTCCAGGGTTGGAACTGAATTGATCTCAGGAGCTTTTTTTGCCCCCTTGGGATGGTGGATTGAGGCTTGCACTATCCACATAAGGCACTCCTCAGTACGCTTCAGGACAGCATCTCCTAGGACTGTACTGTACCCACCTGTCCAGTGCTTTTCAAAGTGCTTTGCAATAGTCCGTTTAGTCCCTGAGATCCTGACCACTAACCAGATGAGAAAAAGAGAGCCCAGAAAATGGGCCAGATCTGCTTAAGTTCGCACAGGTAGCAAGAGAACCAGGATGAAACCGCCATTCTGCGGACTCCTGGACAGTGCTGTTTAGGACGTGTCACTGCCTGCCCTGGACCACTCTGGACACAGCTGGCCTTGGGTCACCAGCAGAGCTTGCTCCCTCAGAGAGCACCCAGGTTCCACAGCCCTGGGCAGGCCCCTGCAGGAAAAACAAGGCCGTCAGGAAACATCTGGCAGGCCTCCCTTCCTGGGTGACACTGCCTCGGTGACTCTGCAGGATCCCGTGATGGCTTTCTGGATGTTCATCTGACATTGGCTCTATGTCAGCTTGAATGGAAGCTAAAGGCTTAGATGTTGACAAAAGCCCCTACCGATGATTGGGAAATAAAAAACAAGTACAAGTAGTTACCAAACAGATGAAAAAAGTCTGTAAAGCCACTTGCCATTCAGAAATGCTCACTAACTTAAAAAATGGTCAGGAGACACGAACAGACGTTTCTCCAAAGAAAACAAACAGACAGCCAACAGACGCACGAAAAGACGCTCACCATCACGCATCACTGGGGGAATGCACCTCAAATCTACAATGAGATATTACCTCAGAATGGCTAAAATAAAAAATTTCTTAATAACAACTGCTGGGGGGCGCCTGGGTGGCTCAGTGGGTTAAGCCTCTGCCTTCCGCTCGGGTCATGATCTCAGGGTCCTGGGATCGAGTCCCATATCGGGCTCTCTGCTCAGCAGGGAGCCTGCTTCCCTCTCTCTCTGCCTGCCTCTCCATCTACTTGTGATTTCTCTCTGTCAAATAAATAAATAAAATCTTAAAAAAAAAAAAATGTCAGCATCAAGGAAGGTCCTGCTACTACCTCTCAGTTTCTGTGGAAGGGAGGACCCTACCTTTCCCTGGGGCTGCCTTTCCCCAAGTAGTAAAACTACCTGCTGCCATGAAGATAGGAGAAAATTTACATTAAAAAAAAAAAAAAAAAAATAACAACTGCTGGTCAGGATGTGGGAAAAAAGGAGCCCTCGTGCACTGTCAGTGGGAATGCAAATCAGTACAACTGTAGAAAATAGTATGGATGTTCCTTAAGAAGCTAAACATAAAAGTACCCTGTGATCCCGCAGTCAGCCTGCTTGGGTATTTACCTCAAAAATACAGAAACACTAATTCAAAAGGATACATGGATATGTGCCTACAAACCCCTACGTTTATAAGCAGCATCTCTGCAACGGCCAAAGTATGGAAGCAGCTAGGGCATCCGCGGATGGAGAAATGGATATATGGCAGGGGCCGCGTATGCAACGGAACCCTACTGAGCCGCCCCAAAGAACGAGATCTTGCCGCATGCAGCAACATGGATGGCGCTGGAGAATATCACGCTACATGGAGTCAGTCAGAGAAAGACAAATATCATATGATGTCACTCATTCGGAATTTAAGAAAGAAAACAAATGAAAAAAGAGACAAACCAACAGCTGGAGAACAAACTGAGGAAAGACGGGTGGGGGATGGGTGAACTAGGTGACAGGGGCAGAGAGCGCACTTGTGACAGGCACCGGGGGATGTGCAGAATTGTGGAATCACCGTACTGCACCCCCGAAACTAATATTACACTGTATGTTAACTATACCAGAATTCACATTTTTAAATTTTTTTAATTAAAAAGAGAAAAAAAATCTAGAAAGAATAATATTTTAAAAGACTGACAAACATTGTTTCCAAAACTGTATGTTTATTTCTATAACTGGCATCATACACTTAAAGGTCCTCATTTACAAAGTGGTTTTAAAACTCTCCTGCATAGGGGCACCTGGGTGGCTTAGTGGGTTAAAGCCTCTGCCTTCAGCTCAGGTCATGATCCCAGCCAGGGTCCTGGGACAGAGCCCTGCATCGTCTCTGCCTGCCTCTCTGCCTACTTGTGATCTCTGTCTGTCAAATAAATAAAATAAAAAAAAAATAAAACCACAAAACTCTCCTGCATATATTCTCTAATAACATATCCATATACTTTAAAAAAAGGAAAAATAAATGTCCAATAAACTGATGTTATTGCTGTTGCTATAATACCTATTAGGTTGACAAAGTCTTTCCCCTATACTATTTCTTTAAAAGATTTTATTTTATTTGAAAGAGTGATAGAGAGCATGAGAAGGGAGATGGTCAGAGGGAGAAAGAGACTCCCCATGGAGCTGGGAGCCCAATGTAGGACTTACTCCTGGGACTCTGGGATCATGACCTGAGCCAAAGGCAATCACCCAACCAACTGAGCCACCCAGGTGCCCTCCCCTATACTATTGACGGGAATATAAATTGACACAACTTTCCTAAACACATACACACACACACACACACACACACACACACACACACACAACCCCAAAGATTTAAAAATATTCACACACTTAAATACAACATGCTGTCTTGGACTGAATCCTGGAATGGATAAAGGACATTAGTAAGAGCACTAATAAAAGCCAAATATAGTCTGGGGCTTAGTTAATAGTAATGTACCAAAGTTAATTTATTAATTTTGATGAATATACTCTGGTTAGGTAAGATATTCATGTTAGAGGGAGCTGTGTGAAGGCTACATGGGAACTCTCTGCACTATCTTCACAACTTTTTATAAATCTAAAATTATTTCAAAGCAAAAGGTTTATTATTTTTTTTTTAAGATTTTATTTATTTATCCGTCAAAGAGAGAGAGAGGGAGAGAGAGCGAGCACAGGCAGGCAGAGTGGCAGGCAGAGGCAGAGGGAGAAGCAGGCTCCCTGCCGAGCAAGGAGCCCGATGTAGGACTCAATCCCAGGACGCTGGGATCACAACCTGAGCTGAACGCAGCCGCTTAACCAACTGAACCACCCAGGCATCCCAAAAGGTTTATTTTTTAGATGTTCACATTCTTTTACCCAAAAATCTCATTTCTAAGATTTTATCTCAAACTTTTCAGAGATATATGGAGCTCCTGTCTGGCTCAATCAGTAGAACATGCAACTCATTTTTTAAAAACATTTATTCATTTAAGGAGAGAATGCGAGCAGAGGAGGGGCAGAGGGAGAAGGAGAGAATCTCAAGGAACTCCCAGCTCGAGCACAGAGACTGATGTGAGGCTGATCCCAACACTCAGAGACCATGACCTGAGCTGGAACCAAGAGTTGGACGTTGAACCTACGGAGCCACCCAGGCACCTTGATCTTGGGGTCATAAGTTCAAGCCTCACGTTGGGCATAGATCTTACCTAAAAATATATATTTAAAAACAACAAAAACACCTAGCAGACTAAAACAAAACAAAACAAAAAACGAATCCCCAGCATATTAAAAAAACTTATCAGAGAGGTAGATGGACATTTACATACAAAGATACTGAACCACCTGTGATAATCACAAAAATGTAGAAATTATCTACATGTCCAAGAATAGCCAGTTAATTAAGTAAGTTATAATGCATCAGATGATGACAGAATGTGGTCAGAAATAATATTATAATATTTGTTGACATGGCAAATGCTTACAATAGAAGGTAAAGTGAAAGAATTAAGATACAAACTATATATTTTTTAAACTCAATACAATTTTTAAGTGATGTACGTAAACAAGACAAGAAATACACTGATATGTTAAAGGTAGTTCTTTTTTTAAAGATTTTTATTTATTTATTTGAGAGAGACACAGTGAGAGAGAACATGAGCGAGGAGAAGGTCAGAGAGAGAAGCAGACTCCCCTTGGAGCTGGGAGCCGGATGCGGGACTCGATCCCGGGACTCTGGGATCATGACCTGAGCCGAAGGCAGTTGTCCAACCAACTGAGCCACCCAGGCGTCCCTGTATATATTGTAAATTTTCTACAATGAACTTTTGTTTATAATCAGGGAAAAAAGACATCAAAAATTCCCAACCATGGCAGTTCCTCAAAAACTTAAACAGAATTACCATATGACCCAACAATTCCACTCCTAGGATACACTCAAGGAAACTAAAAATGAAACAAAACAAAAAACCCCTGAGAACATATGCCCACAATAACATTTGTACATGAATATCCATATTATTTATAATAGCCTGTACATGAATATCCATAGAAATATTATTTATAATAGCCAAAAACTAGAACCCCTTCACACATCCAGCAGGATAAACAAAATGTGGCATATCCACACAATGGAATATTACTCAGCAGGAAACAGGAATGGAGCATAGACACAAGCTACAATGTAGATAACATTATGTTAAGTGAAAGACACCAGACGCAAAGGGCATTTATTACAGGATTTCATTCCTATGAAACGTTCAGAATAAGCAGGTCCACAGAGACAGAGAGTACAGTCCACTAGTGGTTGCTGGATGCTGGGGGACGGGGATCAACTGCTCATGGGTCCAAGGTTTCTTGTTGGGGCAATGAAAATGTTCTTCAATTAGTGACAATGGTTACACAACCTTGCAAATGCACTAAAAACTATTCAATTATACACTTTAAAGGCTAAATTTTGTGATTTCTGGATTATTATATCTCAAAAAAAGGAAAAGGAAAAAATTCCCCTGTGTGGATGCCACATTTCACTGCTTCTGACAGTTTTCTTTCACAAAATCCTTTTCCGTACTTTCAAGTGATGCTCAGGCTGCCCCCCAAGCCAGGCCCATGTAGGCAGACACCTAGGTGGCCGTTCGTTTCTGTGACAAACAGACTTCTGAGAAGGTGACTGTGACTATGAATCTCTCCCCATTGGTTCCTTCCATCCTCATTAGCTCATTCATCTGTCTACCCTTTCTTCCCTCCCTCCCTCTAGCACTAAAACTATACTATCCACGGGGCCCCCACAATAAGGAGCTAATCCTTAGAGCTACCCTTTGAAACTGACACTCTGTCCTTTTAAATCTCCCCTATAAAATACAAGTTTTCTGGGATTTTGAATTTACCACCTCTATGGGAATAACTGATCTAACATACAGCAGGCTGATAAGACAAGAGATAGAGAAGCTTTAATAGGGGCAGAAGGATGGGGCAGGCTCACAGCAGGCAATAAGTTCCTAGAATGGACAAGCCTTGGCAGGGTATGAGGGCACTGGAGCTAGGAATCTTCTAGGAGGCAAATATTCTGACTGGGCAGCACTGAGAAGGTGGGCCTCTCTCCCTTTTGGGCCTGAGGTGGTCATCACAAAATCTTCCACCTCCCAAGTGCCACCCTCAGGCTTAGAGGCCTTTTAGACACCTCAAATGGATGACATTGTTGCAGTAGAATATGGGGCACGGAAAAAGGGGAGAGGAGGAATTTAGAAAGGACTGGCAAAGTGGGGAGTTGGTCCCTCCTCCAGCCCTATGGAGGGCTCCGTACTGAAGGACGCTCAGCAACTGTCAGTACTCGGGTTTTCCATTAGTCTCAGTTGAGCCTTCTCATTCTACTGGAAACCCAAGGTCTCCCAGCAGCCTTCCTAAGAACACATTTCCTGCAGGACTGGGCCAAGGGTAAAGTAAAAAGAAGAGTCAGTATTGAAAAAGTATAAGTAGGAAAAAGCTAACGAAAAATTTAAAACTGGCCTGAGGTTCTTTTCTGTAGGGTGTACAGAACTTTGTAAAGAGCAGGTAAGGATTTGGGTCTGGGACCCTTGGAGAGGGTGAGGGAGGAGGCTGGAGGCCCTGGAGCAGGGGAGCCCTTTGAGTAAAGATGCCACACTCCTGCTCAAGGCAGAGCGGGCCCCGGCTGGGCAGAGTATGTTGAAATGGAAAACTGATGGAGGAATTAAAAGAAAACAGGGAAGGTGAGCAGTAGTTACATCGTTTTGCACTTGAGGGTTCACCTGGCAGGCCTACAGGAGCACCAGGATGGGGGAGAGGGGAGTCTCCTGTGTGATGGTCAACAGTTCTGCCTGTCTAGCAATCTCCCCCCCCCATTCTTCTGGATACAGCACCTCACTTTTCTGAGAGAGAACTCCATCTCCCTCAATCCCCAGTGGGACTGTCTGGACAGGATCCAGACCAGCCAGTGAGACTCTGTCTCGATCACACAAAGAGGTTGGCATGGCTTCTACCTAATGGCAGCCTTCTTTTTCTTGAAAACCCAGGTCCAAGTTTTCTGGTCTTCCTGAAGCTTCAGAGCTGACCCTTTCTTCAAGGCTACCAGCTAGAAGTCTTCCAATAAATGACCTTTTCTTGGCTTATGTTAGCTGGACCCTCAGTGAGAAAACATGAGAAACATGATGCCAGGCACCTGGGTGGCTCGGTCAGTTAAGCGTCTGTCTTCAGTTCAGGTCCCGATCTCAGGGTTCTTGCACCAAGCAGCGGGGTGTCTGTGTCTCCCTCCACGGCCCCTCTCGCTGCTCACGCATGCACACTCTCTCTTTCTTTTTCTCTGTCAAATAAATAAAAAATATTCTATTCCTCTGAACCTCCTGACTCTTGATCTTTGCCCTGGATGTACTTTTCCTTTCATGTAGAAATAAATAAATAATCTCTCTCAATCTTTCCCCCTCTCCTCTCCCCATACACCTACACCTACACACACACACACACACACACACACACCTGGTTAAACTCCAATGGCTTCTCACTGCTCTTGGGATAAAATCCCAAATCCTTCCTCTAGGCCTGCCGCATCTGGTCCCTGGGCCCTCCCTGGGCTGGCTCAGCCATTCCCACCCCTTCTCCCACTGCCTCTTGCTCTGGGCCTTCTGCACCTCGTGGTCTTTGCCCATGCTGCCTCCTCTTTTGAGAAGGCTTTTCACCTGCAGGCTGCAACTGAACCATTACTTCCTCACAGAATCCTTCTCCCCCTAGTCTAAACCAAGTACCCCTGTCACCCTTTTCCATAGGACATAGGACCCTGTTATTTCCCATCACACTGTTCACCTCACTTTCAATAACCATCTGTTTCTATGTTTCTTTACTTCATACCAGCTCCCTACACAGGGGTGATGGTTTCTCAGGTTTCATTGACCCGAATTCCCCAGAGCCCAGTATACATCCTGACAAGCATTTGTTTTCTAAATATTGAAAAGACACCCCTTTGCCTGTAGGATGAAAATCTAAGCTCTTGACACAAAGACCTTTTCACATCTGAGCTTGGCCAAGCTCAAGTTGGCCATCCCTACCCCTGACCTCCTTAGGAACCTTGGACTCAGGATGCCTGAGTGGCTCAGTCAGTTAAGGGTCTGCCTTCGGTTCTGGTCATGAGCACGGGGTCCTGGGATTGAGTCCCACATTGGGCTCCTTGCTCAGCATGGAGCCTGCTTCTCCCTCTGCCTGCCATTCCCCCTGCTTGTGCACGCTCTCTCTCTCACAAATAAATAAACTCTTACCAAAAAAAACAAACAAACAAACAAAAAAAAACCAACCCTGGACTCCAGCCAGACCAGATTACTTGCCATTTTTTTTTTTAAACACAATTTGCCCTTCCTCGTCTTCATACTTTCCTGTAAGTTTTTGTCTTGGTAGAGAGTAGTAGCAAATCCCTATTCAACCTTAAGGCTCATTTTGGCTCCTTCTTGGACTCCTCCAGGCAGCATTCCCAGCTCTCCTCTCCCCTCCCTTCCCACATTATTCTGTCCCCTTATTGTTCTCCTACCTCTCTTCTCCCATTAACTCCTGAGTGCACCTTCTCCTCTTCAACTCATGTGCCTACTACACGTCCTAGAACACAGAAGGACCTCAAAGGAAAGATCTTTCAGTGGAATGGTTTCTGCTCAATAAAGGAAAAACATTCCAATATTCCAGCAGACCCCCAAGCAGCATGTGCTCCCTTGTAAGGCAGTAAACCTCCCCGGCATAGGGAATTCTTTAAGCAGAGGCTGTATACCCTATCCAACAGTGTTTTTCAAATTCTTTGTGATCCATTATAAACATCCATAAATATCACACTAAAAACAAAAGTTTCACAAAATGATATTTGCTCTTTCTTCCATGGGGTATCCGTGGTATTTTTTTGTATTTCATTTTTTAAAATTCCTGGTTTTAACCCTTAAAAATGGGGTTTCCGGAGCCAGAAATGAGTCAAGACCAACAGTCTGAAAGCCTCCCACACATGTTAAGAGTCTCAGATCTCCACAGTGCCACCATTTCCTCTTTGACATCAGTGGGCACTTCCAGGTAACCTACCCGATCAAAAGGGTGATTCTCCTAGAGCAGAGCAGGGACTGGAGGGGAAGGTTCTGTTGAGTGGTTAACAGGTAGGAGGTTTCCTGGACACAGCTGCCCAGAGACCAAGGCCTCTCACTCATTCAACCCCACAAATATTTATTGAGTACCTACTATGTGTGAGGCACTGTCCCTGTCTCAGGAGATATAGCCATGAACAAGAGATTAAAAATGTCTGCCCTGATGGCAAGGATGTGGAGAAATTGGAACCCTCATCCATTGCTGGTAGGAATATAAGTGCATCCTTTATGGAAAATGGTTTGATAGTTCTTCAAAAGGTTAAACATATGAGGTGCCTGGGTGGCATAGTTGGTTGAGCAGTTGAGCATCTGACTCTTGGTTTTGGCTCAGGTTGTGATCTCAGGGTCATGGGATGGAGTCCTGCATCAGGCTCCTTGTTCAGCATGGAGTCTACTTAAGACTCTCTCTCCCTGCATGGGGTGCCAGGGTGATTCAGTCAGTTAAGCATCTGTTCTTCAGCTCAGGTCATGATCCCAGGGTCCTGGAATCAAGCCCCTCATCAGGCTCCCTGCTCAATGGGAAGTCTGCTTCTCCCTCCACCTCTCCCCACCACTCCTGCTCACTCTTTCTCTCAAATATATAAAATCTCTAAAATTAAAAAAAGAAAACTCTCCCTCTCCCTCTGCCCCTCCTCCCCAGTTCCACTCTCTCTCCCTCTCTCCCTCTTAAAAAAATAAATAAGGTTAAACATTGAATAATCCCATGATCCAGCAATTCCACTTCTGGGTATATACCCCAAAGAATCATAAGCAGAGACAAGAACACATAACAAGGTTCATAACAGGATTATTCAAAACAGCCACTAAGTGGAAGCAACTCAAATGTCCATTAGCAGATGAGTGTATAAACAAACGTGGGATATATATACAATGGAATATTATTTCACCTTAAAAAGAAAGGAAATTTGGACACACGTTACCACATAAATAAACCTTGAAGACATTATGCTACGTAATATAAGCCACCCACAAAAAGACCGTTATTGTTTGATGCCACTTATGATGTACCTAAAATAGGCAAATTTACAGAGGCAGAGTAGAATTATAGTTGCCAGAATCTGGAGGGAGAGAGGGTGAGGTGTTACTGTTTGGTGGGTAGAGAGATTCAGTTTGGGATGATGAAAAAGGTTTGGAGATGGATGGTAGTGATGGTTGCAAAATAATATGAATATACTTAATGCCAATAAACCATACACTCAAAAATGGTTAAAATGGTAAATTTTATGTCATATATATATATTCCTAATTTTTTTTAAACCTGGTGCTTGGAACTTACGCTCTAGAGGCACAGCTGGGGAGAAGAGCTCGTTAATAGAGTAGCATTACTTCTCCCCACCTCAGAACAGGAGCCGTAAATTATATCTGGGTCCTGGAGAATCTGGGTGGAATAGTAGGAACGGGTCAGGAAACGGGAGGCATGCACAGGTTTCCCCACAACCTCCTCACACAGAATAGTTCCCTTTGTATCTGTGTTCAATTTTAAGCATGTTCAGAGGAAATTCTGTTGGGAAAAAAGAGCCATTGCATAGATTCATCAGTTGGAACAAATAGATCTGGTGGGGGATAATGATGATGGGGACAGCTCTGCATGTGTGGGGGACAGGCGGTATATAGGAAACTGTGTACCACCTTCTTAATTTGCTGTAAACCTAACACTGTTTCTAAAAAATTGTTTTTAGGGGGTGCCTGGTTGGCTCAGTGGGTTAAGCCTCTGCCTTTGGCTCAGGTCATGATCTCAGGGTCCTGGGATCAAGTACCGCACGGGGCTCTCTGCTCAACAGGGCCCCACATGGGACTCTGTTCAACAAGAAGCCTGCTTTCCCCCCCCTCTCTCGGCCTGCCTCTCTGCCTGCTTGTGATTTCTCTCTGTCTCTCAAATAAATAAACAAAATCTTTTTTTTTTTTTAATTGTTTTTAGGGGAGGAAAAGGCCACCACTACCTAAAAACATGTTTTTCAACTACTGCCTTCCTTCTCCAAAATGACCACTGGTTGAGAGAACCTTTCATGAAGAGTGAGCTAGCAAGGAACAGTCTGCAGGAGGGATCCCCTAGACACACTGCAGGCAGGTTCTGGCTCTGTGAGGGGTGGGGGCCCCATGAGCAGATCCAGGGATCCAGTCCTGGAATGGTAGGACTCTCAGAGCCTCTCTAGCCCTTCCCCTGGGCTGAGGTGGTCAGTTATTGGAGCTCTGGCTCCATCTCTTCCCAAGGGCACATTTCTCAGCTGAGTCTCTTCTGGTCTAGACCAGGGTGGGGTATAGAAATGGCATCCTCCCCCCCACCCCCCAATTTTGGCCTTGGAAACCTTGGTTCCAAGTCCAGGCTCTGCCCTTTATAAGACACTTAAGGTCCCACCCTGTTTATTTAGCTGTAAAATGGGGATGGCCTGACACCACCCATCTCCCAGGATATGATGTGTCAGGACACCACCAGACAACGCCCAGCACAGGGCCAGGCACAGACGAGACACACACAGGGAACTTTAGTGTTTGGGCCCTGACACTCAGGAATGGTGTCGTGGGCCCCAGTTGTGGGGCGGGCCCTGCACCCTTGAACCTGCCAGGCCAGCCTGGCCAGTCCTAGCACTCGTTCGGGGTGCATTTCTTGCACAGCCACCCCCAGAACAAATAGCCAGAGAGAGAGCACTAGACTGACAAAGACAGCAGCCTTCAGATGCTTAAAAATGCTTTAGAGCCAAGTCACGGTTTCAGGAGCTGGTTTCCAGGGAAGGAAGCCTCTGCCTGCCTCCCCCAGGAGCCTCCCCTGAGGGGCCACACCCTGCACTGCCCTGAACTCATCCCTATTCGTGGCACAAATCACTTGCCTGCGATTTCTTTTTTTTTTTTTTTAATTTTATTATTTTTTTTTAATCTTTTTTTTTTTTTAAAGATTTTATTTATTTATTTGATAGAGAGAGATCACAAGTAGACAGAGAGGCAGGCAGAGAGAGAGGAAGGGAAGCAGGTTCCCTGCTGAGCAGAGAGCCCGACGTGGGACTCGATCCCAGGACCCTGAGATCATGACCTGAGCCGAAGGCAGCAGCTTAACCCACTGAGCCACCCAGGCGCCCCAATTGCCTGCGATTTCTTGAGGACAGGTGGACCTTGCCCCAGGCTGGGGTTGAGGGAGGTCCACTAACATCTCTACTACTGGGTACTTAATTTCCCTTCCTGTGGTCCCTCCACCCCACCTCCACCTCCGGCCATTTGAGGACTATTCTCAAAGGAGACAGAACTCGAAACAAATGGAAATAGGGCAATTTTTCTCTCTTACATTAACACTCTGTGCCTCTCCCTAACAGAGGGCCTGTTTTTGCCTTGTTCATCCCCCTACTCATACAGACGTCAATAAGGAAGGAGACAAGCAACCTTTGTGCTGGACACGCTTCCTCTACAATCACCGCTAATTCTGGACTTTGGTACTTCTGGATACACACAAGGTATGACATACACGTGAAAAACCAGTAGGTTCATTAAAAATCTAAGCTCATCTGTCTTCTTTTGCTGCTGCTCACCCTTCTCCCTATAAAAATCATTTTTACTTCATCATCAGAATCTAATTTCCAAACTAGTAAGAATTGGGTGCTTTTTCTCTACCCCTCACATTATACTTCTACTGAAAAAAATAAAGAATTTTATTACATAGTTTCTTAGAACCACCACTTAACCAAACCCTACTCTACTTCTGGCCTTGGGGACATATCAGTGAATGGCTCGGCAAACCTCTGAAATCTTTCCAAAGACTTTTGAGATTGTTATCTTAGTTTATTATTATTATTCTCCCCCATTAGAAAAAATGTTTCATCGTTTTGTAATCAAACAGCATTTGCAAATATCAACACAAGGATGTGTAATGTATTATGCATGCATACTATATAATCATCTATTGTTAAGACAGAATCCTCCTGGTGGTGTAACACATCTCCAGTCCCACTGCCTTCCACTTAACATCCCTTTCTCAGATGGTGTGGAAGGCGTGGAATAAATCATCTTTGTCTCAGAAATACTTAGCTTCTCTTTTTGCTCACTGATAGGAACACCCCTGCAGTCCTCCGGGATGATTCACAGAAGCAGATCTGGGAGAGATCTTGAGGGGACAAGAGAGCCTTGAGGGGACAGGCCACCAGAGAAACAGATATCGGGCCCTGCCCCAGTGACTGGCCAATGCAGGGTGAAGAGGGGGAAATTGGTCCTCGCCACCTCCCCCCCGCTACTCCCTAAAAACTCACTCCTGGCCAAAGCCTGGTGGCTTTGTCCTGCCTTCTGGTCATAGATCACCCCACCCAGGCCTGCCATCCCCAGGGAGTGTCCATCTCAGAGTCTCCTCTCTGCATCTATCTTTAGGGCATCAGGGAGCCACTAACAGCAAGCTTTCAGGTGAGAAAGTATTTATGCACAAATTCACTCTGACGAACAACAGAATCCAACAGAAATGGAAGGATTTTAGGCTGTGAGGCTGGGTGTGGAGGACCTGCCTTGTGAACCTGAGATCACAGCATGCCTCAAACCCATGAGGAATCAGAATCAGCTCAACTGCATCAAATTTATCCAGATTCACTGAGGTTCCAACAAAATACCTTCTCTAAAAATGGGAGCTTCAGGCACGTGGGTGGCTCAGTCGGCCTTCAGCTGAGTGGAGGATCCTGGGATCGAGCTCAGAGGGAAGCTTGCTTCTTCCCCTGCCTGCCACTCCCCCTGCTTGTGCTTTCTCAATCAAATAAATAAATAAATAAATAGATGAAGCCTACTAAATTGCCAAATAGTACTTTAATCACTTTAAACGGAAATCTTGCTGAAATTTGGCCCACAATTTCCTAAAGCCTTAAAAACTATCCTTTTTTGCAGCACCTATATGGCTCAGTCAATTATGCATCTGCCTTCGGCTCAAGTAATGATCCCAGGGTCCTGGGATTGAGTCCCCTGTTGCATCAGGCTCCCTGTTCAAGCAGGGAGCCTATCTCTCCCCCTCCCTCTGCTTGTGCTCACTCTCTATCTCTCTCTCTGTTGAGTGAATGAATAAAATCTTTAAAAAACAAAACAAAAAAAAAACTATCCTTTTCCAGGGTGCCTGCATGGCTCAGTCAGTTAAGTGTCTGACTTTGGCTCAGGTCATGATCTCAGGGCCCAGCTTCAGGCCCCATGGGCTCTGAGCTCAGCGAGGAGTTGGCTTCTCCCTCTCCCTCCCAAGCCTGCCCTGTGCTCATGCTCTTTAATAAGTAAAATCTTTAAAAAACAAACAAAAAGCTATCGTTTTCTCACTGAAGTGGTCATCATTATGAGCATTCCCTATGGAACTAGACAATAATGTGATTATGTTTCCTTATTGTTGCTCTGTTCTTCCCCCATGGCCTTCACTTTCCTGTCATCTACACATCAGTGTCTAAAAACAACCTGCCAGCCCCACCCTTCCAGGTTGTTTCTTTTCTTCCATAGTGGTTGGGAAATCAGACAGCGACTCTTGTTAGAACAGTGAGCTAAACACAATTTTTAAAAAAAGAAGAAGAAAGAACAGTGTGCTAAGCGTTACCAGATCTGAGACCCTCAGAAAGCTAAAACACTGGGTTGAGATGCAAAGATTTTGATGTAGTTATTGCCACGGATCCTGTTTTCAATAACTTCCAGTTCAGGGCTAAAGTCCAAAGAGACGTTTCTATTACTGTGATGCTGCACGCAGAGCTCTGTGTTTTGCCCTTCTTCTGTTTGTTATTTAGAGCCTTGCCGGTGAGCGGCCTTGAGGGGCCCCACTCAGCCTGGGAACTTCACCTCCACACGGAGTTTCAGCAAGAAGGATGAAATGTACTGGGATACTGACACTGAGCTGGCATCCTTCAGGTTTCTGGAGCCCTTTACAGACTTCAGCCTCCTGTCACAGCACCGCGACGGCATCTGTGACCATGGCCACTTGACAGTATGACCAACTGGCCCCTGAAAGGAGACGCAGAGCCACACCAGGCAGACTGCCACCAGGGGCACACAATTGCCGGTGCCATTGTGGGGCAGCTCAGCCAGGAACCCGGAGGGGGAGGTCTAGATGATGCCACGGGGCCTGTGTTTTCAGCTGTTCTGAGCAATGAGCTCACACTGCATTTTTCACCCCATGGGCTGTGACCCATTACTAGGTTATGAAATCAGTTCAGTGGGTCACAACCAGCAAATTTCTTTAAAAAAATAAGTAGAACAGAAAATATCCAAGTGCATCACATACAGCGAGGATGTTATTTTTATAAAACTTTTGCTTCAGTTTTATATATCTGCATGTAGGTGTGTGGTGGTTGGGACACAAGATGGATTTCTCACAGGGAGTGGTGGTCAAGGAAGTCTGAAATGCGGTCCTCTAACACACATCCATCCCGCAGCTACACCTTCCTCAGACCCAGCCCTGCCACCTCCCCACCTCAATGAGAAGTCCAAAGGAATCTGTTCAAGGTCCTAAAACTGGCCTCACCTGAAGGCACAGGCGTAAGGGAAGCCTTTTTGGGGGAAGTAGGGCTTGCTGTGGCCAGAGCGGGAACAGGGAGGGGGCAGCAAGGGCAGAAGGAAAGGCATGGGCAATCTACTATGGTAAGAAGGAGTGGGGCGAACACAGGGCTGAGAAAGGCCTGTGGGGGATAGCTATGGACACCTGCACTCCTGGGGAGGGAAACTGAGGGGCTGAGGCTAGAGGAGTGGGAGTTCCTGACTTGATTCCAAAGACCTATTTTCAAAATTACCTTTGGGGGACACTAGAGGGTGGGAGAGTCAAGTGGGGTGGTGCCCAGCCTAGTGCCCCTATCTCTCAGTGAGAGGGCCTGCTTTTCTTTTGTCAATTTAAATTTAACTTTTAATTAATTAAAATGAAAAATTCAGTTCCCCAGTTATACTGGCCACTTTTCAAACTCTCAATAGCCACATAGGGCTCATGGCCATCATGTTGTATAGCACAGAGCATTTCCACCAGTGTAGCAAGGTCTACTGGACACGGGTATTCTATTAGCAATAATCGCGCCTCGGATAAACCTCATTGGCTACGATACTGCCACTGCGCAAAGCTGGACATGGGTATTCTAGAATGAGCAAATGATTAATTCATTCCAGGACTGCCTTCCCTCAGGAATCCGACGACTTCCATTATTTCTTTTACCCCTGTAGTTCTTTTTTTTTTTTTTAAGCTTTTATTTATTTATTTGACAGAGAGAGATCACAAGCAGGCAGAGAGGCAGGCAGAGAGAGAGGAGGAAGCAGGCTCCCTGCTGAGCAGAGAGCCCAATGCGGGGCTTGATCCCAGGACCCTGAGATCATGACCTGAGCCGAAGGCAGTGGCTTAACCCACTGAGCCACCCAGGTGCCCCTACCCCTGTAGTTCTAAATGCATATGTCTCTAGGAGAGGTACTGGAATGACCTAAATTTTTACCAAAGAGTAACTGGTTGATATTAATGGCCTGAAGAAAGCCAGAGCCTTCGAACCCATCCACCGTAGACTGGGAATGTGTGACAGCATGTGGGATGAAGGGATGTCAGAAGACGCTGCCCTAGCCGTACGTGTGGTCTGAGGGTACTGAAGATAAGGATAAGCTCCTCTATCAGGGCATGTGGAAAACTTTGAGAACTCTGAGGAAGTCACCCACAGTTATTATTCTTCTTCAAGTGAGAGTTTATTCCCAAAAAGTCCTCAGCAAGGGGGTTATTAAACAGGAAACAAGCACTTCTCTATTTCTAGGGAGGCAGTAAGAAAGAATGGACACAGGCCTTCCCAGAGGTGGATGCCTATGAACTTGGACATCTTCTGCTCTTAACATTTGCTCTGTGACTAGGTCCATGGCTCTATCTCCTTCAACCCAATGACTCCCTGAAAAATACCATCAGCCCAGGCCTAGAGCCCCAAATACTAACTTGTTATTTCTACCAGGATCCTCCAACGGCAATCCCAAGGAGAACTGTAACACTCTCTGGCCCTCCGTCCCCCTCCCCTATTTCCTGTATTCTGGTTTCTGGCTCATCCTCCACCTGCTCACTCCATCATCCAGGTCAGCACCCTATGAGTCACCACTGACTCCTCCCCTTCCTTCCTTGCTCCCCACCCAAGGTCACCACATCTTGGCCACCTCTCCACTCTGCCATGAATCTGCCCAGCTCTGACCCCTCCAGCCCTCACAATCACAGGAGCCACCCACTGGTCTTTCTGCTTCCCGTCAGGCCACCTCCAGCCCAGTGCTTCTTAATCACAGATAAGCAACAGAATACCTTGGAGAGGTGTTTAAAATATAGATTCTGACTCAATAGATCCAGCCAGGTTGAGCACGTGTATTTTGCAAAAGTGCCCCAGGTGATTCTGATGTGTACCCTTCATTAAGAATCACTGCCACCAAAAAAAAAAAAAAAAAGGAATCACTGCCACCTCCTCCTCCTCCTCATTATTAATAACAACAAAAACAACAATTAACATTTTTTGTGCACTTACATGTACCGCCTCGTGTAATCTTCATGACAATCTTGTGAAGTAGGAGCTATCATCTACTCCGATTTTACAGGTGCTGAAACTGAGGCACAGAAGTCCCATGGCTAGTGAGAGTAGGACCAGAACATAACCCACCACTTCTTACCATTCTGCTCTCTACACCACTGTATAGACCTGACTTGAAGTGTGGTTCCCTTCTTAATACCCTTTAAAGACAGTTCTAGGAAAAGATGCGGAGGGGTACTTGGATAGCTGAGTCAGTTAAGCATCTGACTCTTGATTTCTATTCAGGTTATGATGTCAGGGTTGTAATCAAAGGGCTTGAGCTCCCGCTCAGTGGGGAGTCTTCTTGAGATTCTCTCTCTCCCTCTTCCCCTCCCCCCTTCTCCTGCACGCTCTCTAAAATAAATAAATAAATCTTAAAAAAAAAAAAAAAAGGAGAGGCACCTGGGTGGCTCAGTCCCTTAAGTGTCTGCCTTCAGCTCAGGTCATGATCTTGGGGTCCTGGGTTCAAGCCCCACATCAGGCTACCTGCTTAAGGGGGGAGCCTGTTTCTCCCCCTGCTCCTGTTTTCTCTCACTCTCAAATAAATAAATAAAATCTTTAAAAATAAAAAATATATTTTTTTAAAGATAGGAGCTTAGGGACACACTCGTGATTTCCCTCTCCATCTAATCTCCCACCGCAGCTTCTTAACTCTACAAGAAATATTTTGATCATGGTGGTAGTTATAGAGTATACACATTACAAATATTCGCTGAGATGTACGCTTAGGATGTGTAGCTTTCTTGTATGTTCATTCCTCCTCAGTAAAAAGGATTCTGGAAATAGTCACTTAAAAAGAAAGAGAAAAAGAAGAAAGGAAGGAAGGAAAGAGAAAGAAAGAGAGAGAGAGAGAGAGAGAAAGCAGGAAAGGAAAGGAAGAAAGAGGGAGAGAGGGAGAGAAAGAAAAGAGGAAGGAGGGACAGTAAGAAAGGAAGGGAAGGAAGGAAAAGAAAGGGAGGAACGAGGGAAGGATGGAAGACAAGGAAGGAAGGAAGGGAGGAAGGAAGAAAAGGGAAGGGAAGGGAAGGGAAGGGAAGGGAAGGGAAGGAAAGAAAAGAAAGAAGGAGGGAGGGAGGGAGGGAAAGAGGGAGGGAAGGGAGGAAGGAAAAGGGGAGTGAGGGAGGGAGAGAAGGAAGGAGGAAAGCGAGGGCCAAGCAAACATGAAATAAGTAAAAACATGCATGCTCAGAAGAAATTAGGAAGAAGCCATTACAATGCTGGTGATTATGAAGAATTCTTTCTGGAATAACACATTTAAAAACAGATTAATAAAAAATCCCCAGAGCTAACCCACAGGAAACCCTTAGAGAAGACCAGGATTGAAGAGGGCACTGCCTGGAGGCAGGGTCCCCCGCAAGATGGACAGGTAGACCCCGGTATAGGATGGTGAGACTAGAGCGGGGAGCACACGGCTAGGCATACAGCAGCCACAGCAGCAGAGACACAAGAGCTCTGAAGGTCCATAGGGCTGTCTTTGGGTCAGACTATGGAATGTCCCACATGGAGGTCAATGGGAGGGAGGGGCTTCTTCCTTAAAGAGCCCGGTGATTTCTGCATCCTGAAGAAAGTCCAGCCCCATCAAATCCAACTCCAAATCCGAATGTTTGCTGCTTATGAATATAAAGGGCTCCACTGGGATGACCCATGTTTCCAGCTCCACTGTGTAGTCCAAAGGAGGAGGACTTAGCACACTGATTTTAAGTCTATCTTAAAAGAACAAAGAAAATTCTGAGAAAAACAGTGTGATGATGTATACCTCACACTAGCATCTATTAAGCTATATTAAAGAAAAGGTGATCAAAATAGAAGGTACTGGTGGGCGCCTGGGTGGCTCAGTGGGTTAAGCCGCTGCCTTCGGCTCAGGTTATGATCTCAGGGTCCTGGGATTGAGTCCCACATCGGGCTCTCTGCTCAGCAGGGAGCCTGCTTCCTTCTCTCTCTCTCTGCCTGCCTCTCAGTGTACTTGTAATTTCTCTCTGTCAAATAAATAAATAAAATCTTTAAAAAAAAAAAAAAAAAAGAAGGTACTGGTGTATGAACAGATCAATTCACTGGAACAGACCAGAGTCCTAAAGCAGACCCAGGTATGTGTGGAAATGTACTGTAAGATGTAGTCAGTATTTCAGATCAGGAGGCTAAGGATAGATATTTTAATCATTGCTGACTAGGAAAAAGAAGTTAAACTCTCAACTCTCAGAATTTACCAAAATGTTACAAATTCCATATAGGTTAAGAATTAAATGTAATTTTTTTCCTTTTTTACTTATAAATGTAACTTGTTAAAAAGAAACCATTTAAGTATTGAGAATTCATATGAATATATAATTCTGCAGCAGAAAAAAAATTTTTTCTAAGCCTGACACAAAGACAGAAGCATAGGTTCTGCCTAGAGATCCAAATACCAATGAGTTCTCTCCACCAGGAACCTCCATCAACAATCCCAAGATGGATTATAACAATCTCCACCCCTGCTCCCCACCCCAACGTTTCCATGTATTTCTGAGTCTGGCTCATCCTCTACCTGCTTACTCTGCCATCCAGATGAGTACCTTTGAATCACCCCAGACTCTTCCTGCTCCCTCCTCATTCCCCCCTCCCAAGGTTACCATTTCTTAGCCACCTCTCATTCTGCCCTGAACCTGTGCAGCTTGATCCTCACCAGCCTGGCCCCAACTGAAGGCCTCATCCTACCACCCTGTTACCAGCTCAAGGACTGCCATGGGCCTCTCTACTTCTAGTCACAGCCACCTCCAGTCCAATGGCTTGGAAATCTATAAAGACCACCTTGACTGCATGGACATTTTAGGTTAATAAATTCTTAAATATGCAAATGACAATCTAGGATAAACGGTTGTTATATAAGAAAGGCTAAGAGTTAATATCTTGAATATATATCAAGTTCTCCTTTAAATCAAAAAGACAGGGGCGCCTGGGTGGCTCAGTGGGTTAAGCTGCTGCCTTCGGCTCAGGTCATGATCTCAGGGTCCTGGGATCGAGTCCCGAATCGGGCTCTCTGCTCAGCAGGGAGCCTGCTTCCTCCTCTCTCTCTCTCTCTGCCTGCCTCTCTGCCTACTTGTGATCTCTCTCTGTCAAATAAATAAATAAAATCTTTAAATAAAAAAAAAAAGACAAAAAAAGAATAAGCCACACTGAATAATAATAAAACACCACACAAATGAAATGAAAAAAATATATACCAATAGAAAACTAAATAAAGCACATAATCAATCCTTCAAGAGAGAATTACCAATGACTAATTGGCCTGTAAAAAAAAAAGAGTCCCGGGGCGCCTGGGTGCCTCAGTGGGTTAAGCCGCTGCCTTCAGCTCAGGTCATGATCTCAGGGTCCTGGGATCGAGTCCCACATCGGGCTCTCTGCTCAGCAGGGAGCCTGCTTCCTTCTCTCTCTCTCTGCCTGCCTCTCAGTGTACTTGTAATTTCTCTCTGTCAAATAAATAGATAAAATCTTTAAAAAAAAAAAAAAGAGTCCCACTAATAAAATAATAATTTTTTAAAAAGAAAAGCAAAATAAGGCAGCAACAATAAATTACTATTTTTACTTATCAAATTTGCAATTAAAAAAAAGTAGGGGCACCTGGCTGGCTCAGTCATTAAACCTCTGCCTTCGGCTCAGGCCATGATCCTAAAGTCCTAGGATCAAGCCCTGTGTCAGGCTCCCTGCTCAGTGGGGAGTCTGCTTCTCCCTTTCCCACTCCCACTCCTTGTGTTCCCTCTCGCTGTCTTTCTCTCTCTGTCAAATAAATAAATAAAATATTAAAAAAAAAAAAAAGTAGTATTCCCTAATATTGGGAAAGCTGCAGGCAAAGAGATGCTCTCATAAGACTGGGGGTAAGCGCCTAAGTTGATCTGTCCTCTCTGGAAGGCAACTGGGCAATATAAAATGAACCCATTGAAAGTGTGCATATTTTTTGATCTACCAATTGTACTTCAAGACTGTATTCTAAGAATAAAAATAAGGATGTACACAAAGTCAAATTTTATAGAAGCCTTACTGTTAGTAACCCAAGGGGCAATAATAAGGGATTAGTTAAATCATGGTAGATATACAGTGAAATCTACAGAGCCGTAAGAAGTGTGTTTATTGTCAAAGAAAACTGTTTACAATGTATTGCTAAATACAAAAAGCAAGTCACGGAACCATATGTATGAGACAAACCCAGTTATGTAACAAAATACATGTGTGTACACATCCACATATGTGCACAGATAAAAGATCTTTAGGCATGTAATCAAAATAATAACACATACCACTGACTAGTATTAATAGTATGACTTCTTACTTCCTTCTTTGTTCTTTGTGTTTCCCACTTTTAAAAGAACCATGGTGGTGTGATATAGACCTCCTTCCCTACCATCTGCCTGGAGGGAGTCCCTGTCCAGAATTCCCATTTGACTCTGAACATCTACATGCCTTACACATGATATATGTGGTATTTCTTATGCTTCTGTTTAACTTTTCAAACTTAATCTTGTCTCTTCAATTCTCTAGACCATGGGTAAGGGTCTCACAGTGCCTACAGGTTCTTGGCAAATGGCCCATGAAAGACCATGTCACCTCTGTGCCCGTGACCCTGTGGGCTGCCTGAGCACAGACTGGTTGGCTCCACAGGTGTGGCATTCAAGCTCAGCTGCAGGCCAGGCTTGAGGCTGCATGTTGTGGGCCACCTGTCAATTTCGTCCCATTGAAGATGCTTATTGTTGCTGCTCATTATTGTTGAGTGACAAGGCTGTTTGTTTAAAGCACAGGTTACTGCCCCCACACCCAGAGGCAAAGCCAATCCTATGGCATCCTATAATTAAGGAACCAATGAGTATTTCCTCTGGCTTTGATCCAACTGATCCCCTCCCACTTCTTCCGCCACCCTCCCCCCATTTACAGCTTCCCATCTTGGCTACTGGAGGCCTCCTTTGGAAGAGCAGCCCCTTCATCAAAACTATGGGCCTAATCAGAGTAGTCCTATGTCCCTGGTGTCCCAAGCTTGACTCACCAGCTCCTCCTTGTCCTCCTGTGTGATCAGGTCTGCTCTCATATTTAAGCGAATCTGCCACCCAAGCAGTTCAGCCTATAGAATGAAAGAGCCCTAGGAGACCACTGTAGGAAGGACGTAGGATTTCTTATGCAAATCCACTAAGTTAATTTTCATGGTTGTCCATAATCTCTGTAATCAGTACTCACTTTGGTGAGGGAAGGAAAAAAATACAAAAGCCATCAGAAATGGGAGAGTCAGAATCTGGGAGTAAAGACCAGTCCTGCTTGTTTTCCCTCCTTGTATAGCTATGTACAATCCCCGGTGCTCCCAAGGTTCTAGAAGTAGCAAAGAAGGCAGGGAGGTCCTGCTGTGCTTACCATGAGCATGTACAGAGGGTATCTGGAGACTGAGCCTAGACTGCCACCATGGGAACCTTGGACTAGGTACTTTACAGCTCCATGACTCGGCTTCCCCATCTGCAAGATGAGATGATAATAGTGGAACCTGCCTCACAGACCTGTAAGGATTAAATGAGTTAATGAAGATAAAGCACTTAGAACAGTTGCAAGCTACAAGAGAACAAGACATAAACGTGCTTGGCACTGTTAACAGAAGGAGGAGCTACATGGTGACAGTCATGTTGGGAACTGTCTAGCCTCTGTAGCCAATGGTTTCTCAGCCTCAACACTAGTAACATTTTGGGCTGGTAACTCTTCCTTGTGAGCAGCTGTTCTGCACACTGAAGGATGTTTAGCAGTAGCCCTGGCCTCTCTCTACCCACTGTATACCAGTAGTACCCCACTAACCCTCCCACATACCAATTTGTGATAACCAAAAATAGCTCCAAACATTGCTAAATGTCCCCTGCTAGTGGTATTGGGACAAAATTGCCCCCTTTCAGACCACTGATACAGTCCTATAAAAGCCACTGTCACAGGGGCACCCAGCAGACTCAATAGAGCACCGACTCTTCTTTTTTAGAGGGGACAGGAAAAGGGAGAGAAAGAATCTTAAGCAGGCTCCATGCCCAGCACGGACGGAGTCTGATGCAGGGCTCAATCTTGCAACTCTGAAATCATGACCTGGGCCAAAATCAAGAGTCAGACGCTCAACCTACTGAGCCACCCAGGTGCCCCTAAAGCACGTGACTCTTGATCTCGAGGTCATGAGTTCAAGCCCCACGTTAGGTATAGAATTTACTTTTAAAAAGGTAGTGGTGGGGGCGCCTGGGTGGCTCAGTGGGTTAAGCCGCTGCCTTCAGCTCAGGTCATGATCCCAGGGTCCTGGGATCGAGCCCCACATCGGGCTCTCTGCTCCGCGGAGAGCCTGCTTCCTCCTCTCTCTCTCTTTGCCTGCCTCTCTGCCTACTTGTGATC
>NC_081563.1:53303256-53349315 GCF_022355385.1 Mustela nigripes | reverse complement strand
CTTAAAAAAAAAAAAAAAAGGTAGTGGGGGGGGGCGCCTGGGTGGCTCAGTGGGTTGAAGCCTCTGCCTTCGGCTCAGGTCATGATCCCAGGGTCCTGGGATCGAGCCCCACATCGGGCTCTCTGCTCAGCCGGGAGCCTGCTTCCTCCTCTCTCTCTGCTTGCCTCTCTGCCTACCTGTGATCTCTGTCAAATAAATAAATAAAATATTTTTTAAAAATAAAATAAAATAAAATAAAAAGGTAGGGGGTAAGCGTCTGGTGGCTCAGTTGGTTGGGTGGCTGCGTTTGGCTCAGGTCATGATCTCAGGAGTCCTGGGATTGAGCCCCACACTGGCCTCCCTGCTCAGCAGGAAATCAGCTTCTCCCTCTCTGTCCAGCCTTCCCCCTGCTGTGCTCTGTCGCTCTCTCAAATAAATTAATTAAATCTTTAAAAAAAAAAAAAAGCTACTGCTATGGAGAAGCTATGCCACACACTCGGCAGGTCTGGTATGGATCCAGGACTAAAGATCCCACAATGGGGCCCCTTGTGGCTTGATGTAGGAGCTGCAGGTGGGGAAGTACAGAGCAGCCAATTCTATTTCTGTAGGTGGCTGCCATTTTCTTTCCAGGCAGATGGAATGGGAAACTGGGGCCTACTCTAGTCGGAAGTTACCCTCACCCCTGAGAGACTAAGAGGGTGTAGACAGAAAGGGAGTCCAGGAGCTGACTTCTCTGGCAGCTTGTGTCTGTGGCCTTGAGAGGCCTCACGAGAGCCCTGAAGAGCCCAGAAGGGAGAAGGCCATAGAGGATTCAGAGCTGCCTTCGGCTCAGGTCATAATCCCAGGGTCCTGGGATTGAGCACCATATCAGGCTCCTTGCTTAGTGGGGAACCTGCTTCTCCTTCTCCTTCTGCCTGCCACTCCCCTAGCTTGTGCTCTGTCAAATAAATGGAATCTGAAGGGCACCTGGGTGGCTCAGTGGGTTGAGCCGCTGCCTTTGGCTCGGGTCATGATCTCGGGGTCCTGGGATCAAGTCCCACATCGGGCTCTCTGCTCGGCGGGGAGCCTGCTTCCTCCTCTCTCTCTCTCTCTGCCTACTTGTGATGTCTCTCTGTCAAATAAATAAAATAAAAAATCTTAAAAAAAAATAAAAATAAATAAATAGAATCTGAAAAAAGAAGAAGGAGGAGGAGGAGAAGGAAAAACCGTTAGCAATAGTTCTATCTAGAGAGTAGGAACAGAGGACTGGAGAACTTTTGCTTTCTCCTTTGGTACTGTTAAAATTTTCTACTATGAGCATGTATGTTTTTGAAAATAATAGTTTTTTACTGTTTTTTAAGATTTTATGTATTCATTTGTCAGACAGAGAAAGCACAAGCAGGGGCAGCGGCAGGCAGGGAGAGAAGCAGGCTCCCTGCTGAGCAAGGAGCCTGAAGCTGGGCTGGATGCCGGAATCCCAGAACCCTGGGATGATGACCTGAGCTGAAGGCAGACACTAACTGACTGAGCCATCCAGGCATCTCGGATATTGTTTTTTTAAAAAGAACAGATAAATTTATATCTACTGATGGAGAAACATTTTTAAGATACATTGCAACTTTTTTTTAATAGCACAAGCCATAGGAATGAATCTCAGTTCACAAATTCAAGTGTGAAGGACACCAAACTTTAGTTTCTATAACTCAACTCAAATGTTTATGGTAAGCTCCTATCGTGCCAACAGGAAACTCAACTATAGGTGTATCTGAGTTCTCCTGAACTGAATACTGAGAAATGCCAGGCATGGAGCAGAGGAGGTGGCTGTGAAGCTGGCTGAAGCCACTCTAATAGCCTCTGCTGCTCTCTGCCACCCATGGGCATCCAAGAATCTTGGACCAGGCTGACTGTGTCCCTACAGCTTGGTGGCCACCCCTCTCTGGGATCTTACTCCTGCATGCCCAGGTGATCTGCTAGAAAGCAGGTGGGACTCTGGAGACCACAGATCTTTCTGTCCTGTCTCTCCTGCCCTGAGCCAGTCTGGGGAAGAGAGGTCTGCAAAGAACTGGAGGTTCTTTCCTCTCCCGGTGAAATCCTTCTTTCTCATTTCTAGTCAAGGTATTGAGTCTGTGCAAGAGAATCATTTTCCTTCAATGAGCTATTCCACAAACCCTAAAGTTCTCATAAGTGCCTAAGTTTTTGGCACACAAAAGCCAGAGACACCTGAAACTTGATTCTATTTTCTAATCTGGGGAGCTAGCTCAAGAGGAAATGAGCTCCAGGAATGTGAGAGTGGGAAAGGGGAAAATCCAAGAAGAAAGAGATTTATCCAATATTATGCCAGCCAAATATATGTATAAATATGGAGCAAAAAGTCTGAACATTCCCACCAAAGAATTAACAGTGTCTACCAGTAGGGTAAGCTTTTAGGCTAGGGGAAGGGCTAGAAGGGGGGCTTTACCTTTTTACTTTATGTATTTCTAAACTGCTTTTTAAAGAAAGATTTTATTTATTTATTTATTTATTTGACAGAGATCACAAATAAGCAGAGAGGCGGGGGGGGGGGCAGGCTCCCCACTAAGTGGAGAGCCCGAAGAGGGGTTCAATCGCAGGGCCCTGAGATCATGACCAGAGCCAAAGGCGTCAACCCACTGAGCCACCCAGGTGCCCTGCTTTTATTTTTTAATGATGAAGCTCTATTCAGTATCACTTATATCATCTACTATTTTAAATATATAAATACACATATATTTTTCCCTCTAGGCTAGAGCTGAAGGGTGATGCAGGTCACACCTATTTAGCCCACCCAAGGGCAGAACCTTGTGGAGTATATGTGCATGAAGGGTTGCAAGACTTGTTAGGAAAGAACTATTCCTAAGGGAAGGAGACAAGCACAGTGAACTGAACCAGGGCCAAAGCTTTGCTCAGTGGAAAGGGGGAAGTAATTCTGAGCTGAAGTCGTAGTAGTTGTGACGTACACATATCCGTGGGATCAAACCTCAAGGATCTGTGAAGCACTGGAGGTGCCAGCAGCCTCCCAGCCCCACTCCTGCAGTGGAGCCAGCTGATCTCGTGCCAGCAGGAGTGTCAGTGGCTCCCAGCAGGCGCAGGGCGTCTAATGGGTGTGGCAATGTCCAGCAGAACTGATAGCTCCATGGGGTGTGACAGGGGCAAAGGGAGGTTGCCGAGTGGAGGAGGGGGAAAAAGATAGCTGGGAGTGGGAGGGTGTAGCTGTCTAACCTTATCCAACAGCGCCGGGGGAGACACACACCCTGGGGACGCCCAAAATGCTCACGGGGCGAGGGTGTGGGAGGTAGGCAAGACCTGGAATTCTGCACTGGCAGGTAGGAGCAAGAGTCAGAGATACACGTGGATGAGCTCTAATGATGTGACAAGTGCACAGGTGTGCAGGTGTGTGCACAGGTGGGGAGCACAGAAGAGGGAGCCACAAAGTCTACATGGGAGGGGTCATGGAAGGTCTCCTGAGTCAACTGACATCGGTAATTCAGAGTGGGTGGGAAGGGTGGAGGGCATGAGGAACTGCACGTGCAAAGGCCTGGAGCTGTGCGGGAGCTAGCCAGAGGCTGGGGGAACTAACTTAGAGTACCACAGACTCAATACAGGGGAGTGGTCAGTGAGGCCACGCAGATTGGGTTCCTTGATAAGGAATTTGAACTTTATTCTGCTGGCAATGGTGAAGCTCAGAAGAGGGCTTTTATGCAGGGAAATGAGATGAACAAATTACCAGGCAAATTTTTCACCACCACACTCCCACCACTCCTAGCTAACTCTCACCGAGTGTGTAGTCTCAGAGTGTTGCTTCCTCCAGGAAGTGTTCCCTCACCACCTTTCGGGCTCAGCTAGCCCTCAGCTCAGGCTTCTAGAGGCTCGCAAGCACTGCCCTCTCCTCCTTCCCCATCACGTTGTGTCTTGATTACCTGTGCCCTGTACTTTCTTCTGTCCCCTCATACACTGCGAGTGCTGAATGCCAAGGACTACGCCTATTGTGCTCTATGTTCTATCCCCAGCACCCCACACAGGGCCTGGCATGATAAGTATTCAATATGTATTTATTTAATAGGAAATTTATTAGGAAATAAATTTATTTAGGAAATTTATTTAATAGGAAATAAAACAACAAGAAGAAGATAAGTGTGAGAAGATGATCTTGTGGTTTCCAGCCAGAGTTGCAGATTGGAAATTGGAAAGGGGAGATGAGGGGGCCCAGGGAGAAGGTTCAAGCTATAGTTTGGTTAAGGAGTGATGAGGGCTTGACCTGAGGCACTGGTGGTAGAACTGGAGAGCAGAAAAAGATTGAGAAAATCTTTAGGAGGCAGTACTGATAGGCTTGGGTGATTAGATGAGGGAAGTGAGGGGATCAGATAAGGAGAGGAGGGCTCCTGGGCTTCTGGCTTAAGCAGTGGGTAGATGACAGATTAACTGAGACTGGCTATTCTGGACGAGGAGGCAATGTGTTGGGGAAGATGATGAAATCAGTTTAGACCTGTTGACTTTGACATGCCTGTAGGGCATACAGGTGAAGAGGTCCCAAGGGCAGCTAGAATCACAGCGCTGGATCCCAGGACAGACATCTGCACTGAAAATAGAGATTTGGGAGTTGTCAGCCTACAGGTGATGGCTTAAGATCAAGGAGGGGATAAGATAGCCCAGGGAGGAAAAGAGGAGGGAAAACAACAAGGAAGATCCCCACCTCTAAGAGGTAGGCTTGGGGTGGGGAGATACGGAGGGGAAAGAAGACATAAGAAAGGAAGGAAGAGAGCAGCATCCTAAGGGAGAAGTGGCTTCAAGAACTAGTAAACACAGTCTGTGTGTGTAGAACCCTGGCTCCCCTTAACAGCTGAGAAAACTGAGGTCTAGGGATACCGAGGTGCTCCAAGCCACAAACTATTATTGCCCACGATCACACACCTTGGTGCCTCTCAAATTATGATCCCTGGAGTCCTGGGAGTCCCAAAGGCCCTTCCAGTGCGGCCCAAGAGGTAAAGACCGTATTTATAATAATACTAAGACTTTTTTGCAGTACTCAGTTGACATTTGAACTGATAATACAAAAGCAACAGTGGTGTAAAACTTCTGGGGACTTAACACAAATCACCGAAGTCATATTCTTCACCCCAGGCACTTTGGTTTAACAAAAAGGCTAGCTTCACACAAGAATGCCATGATAGAACAATAATTACTGATTTTTTAACATGACTCTTGGGGTTCCTGGCTAGCCTGTGACTTGTGATCTCAGGGTTATGAGACTGAGCCCCACGTTGGGTGTAGAGATTACTTAAAAATAAAATCTTAAAAAAAAAAAAAACAAGGGGCGCCTAGGTGACTCAGTGGGTTAAGCCTCTGCCTTTGGCTCAGGTCATGATCTCAAAGTCCTGGGATCAAACCCCACATCAGGCTCCCTGCAGGGAGCCTGCTTCCCCCTCTCTCTCTGCCTGCCTCTCTGACTACTTACCATCTCTCTCTGTATCAAATAAATAAATAAATCTTAAAAAAAAAAATCCATGAGTACATCTTGTTAATAGTCTGTACATAAAGCACTTCTGCTATATACCAAAGTACTAGATAAATTCATGTGATTGTTTGCATTGAGAAATGAACCACCTCCTTTTTCCATGAAACATTTTTATTATAAAAATTACTAACCCCCACCCCCTTCCAAAAAAGGAAAGAACAACTGACAAACTATGATTACTCAGACATGCGCATTTCACAGTCATTTTCTTAAAAATCAATGAAGTGAGCTTGTCACGTCAAGGAAAACTGATAGTATGTTTTGCGAAAGATAAAATTCGATCTGGCAAGTGAAAATTAGAATTTCAGAAAACTTGTCTCCACACCATGAGCTTCACAGCTTCCTGGTACTTAAAGACTTTGCTGATGACATCAGCAGTAATATTAAGGAATATAATACTATGGATCAAAATGTGTCTACATTGGGAAAATCTGCAATCACCAAGCCATTATTTTCCAAATGACCAATGCATGATGTCTCAACCATGAGCTAAAGAACCATTCAAAGTATAAACAGATCAATGGATTAGAATATAACTGAGGATGAGAAATACACTGATTCGGTTTCAGATCTCACACTGCAACTACCTATCAGAAAATACCATTTGTCTAGTTTTGGTGAAACATCAAAGAAGATATCCATAATTATCTGAAAAGCCTATTAAAAATACTCCTACTTTTTTCAACTACAAATCTGTATGAAGTGGGTTTGTATTCACCTACTTCAACCAAAGCAACATATGATAGACTGGTAAAGGAGATACAAGAATCCGAATGTCTTCTGTTTAGCCAGTCATTAAAGACAGTTGCAAAACTGTAAAATAATAACTCTCTGAATTTTTTCATTTTAGATAACATATTTTTATAAAAAGTATCTTACATGTAAAGGATTTATTATTGTTATTTTTACATAATTAATAAATACTTTTAAAGTCTTTCTCTAATATTCTTTTCCATATTGGTATTATGGTAAATATCTACAGCCACAGCCCACATAAATAAAGATGTTTGAAGTTCTCAATAATTTTTAAGAGTGTAAAAGGGTCCTGAGACCAAAACGTTTGGGAACCACTAATATTGAGCCCCCCTTCCTGCCTCCCAGTTCTTGGAGCTCATTTTTAGCACACCCACCCCTTCCACGTACTTCTCCGTAAAATACAGAATTATAATACAAAATCAAAAATAAAACTTAGCTGAAGAAGAGATGAGACAACAGGCACAGTGAGCTAAACAGAGAATAAGACCCTTCCTTCCCTTCAAAATAATGTTCCCTTAAGAGCCACGGCCTGGTAACTAACCCTGCCAAGGAAGGCTGGGTTCCTCTGTAAACCCTTCATACTCTGCTAATTGTGGGAGAACAGACGGGGAGCAGAGGGCTCAGTGGGAGTTCAGGTCTCATCTCCTTCACATTCAGTATATGATCAGATACAACAGCCAATGAAGTAAGTAAGGCAGGTGGGGCCATTCTGTATTAGTCACTATTTACAGAGAAGGAAACAGAGGTCTGTGTCTTCCCTGATACCAATCTTAAATAAAGATGGGGGGGAGGTAGGCAGGAGCACTGGGTTACTTTCCAGGGTTCCCTCCACTGAGCACTAGCTCTAAAATGCCTCTTTTTCCCACTCAATCCTAGAGGCCCGTTATTACAGATGCATTATTTTACTTGTAAGGTCTTCTCTTACTATGTTTATAAGCCATATATAGTTCTTTTTTTAATCCTCTCTTCTTTTGGGTAACTGATCTTTTTATAATAGTTTGTAAGAAAAAGTGACGCTTTGTATTGCTTTTTTCTTTTTTTAAGATTTTATTTATTTGACAGAGCAAGGGAGAGAGAGCACAAGCAGGAGGAGGGCAGGCAGAGGAAGAGGGAGAAACAGGGTCTCTGCTGAGCAGAGAGCCCAACATGGGACTCTATCACAGGACCCTGGGACCATGAACTGAACTGAACGCAGACGCTTAACCCACTGAGCCACCCAGGTGCCCCTGTATGGCTTTTCAATTATAAAACTGGTTTTAAAATGGTTAAGAAGAGGGGTGCCTGGGTGGCTCAGTCAGTTAAGTGTCCAACTCAAGCCCTGTGTTGGCATTCTCTCTCCCTTGCCCCTCCCCCCATTTTGTACCCCCCCCAAAACAAATAAATAAACCTTAAATGATTAAGAGGGGCGCCTGGGTGGCTCAGTGGGTGAAAGCCTCTGCCTTCGGCTCAAGTCATGATCTCAGAGTCCTGGGATCGAGCCCCACATCGGGCTTTCCGCTCAGCAGGGAGCCTGCTTCCCCTACCCCCCGCCTGCCTCTCTGCCTACTTGTGCTCTCTGTCTGTCAAATAAATAAATCTTAAAAAAAAATTATTAAGAAGGAAAAGTTAATGAAATAAAAGGCAAATAAACAAACAATAGATATAACATAAAAGCTGGTGCTTACAAAATAGAACTCCAACAAAACTAATGAAAAAAGCATGAAGCATTAAGTATGCAACTTTGGGAATGAAAAAGGGAAGATACAGTAGAGATATAAAAACAAGACTACAGAAATTTTATGTGAATAATTTTTAAATTTTGAGAAAAAAATTTTTTAAGATTTTATTTATTTACTTTACAGACAGAGATCACAAGTAGGCAGAGAAGCAGGCAGAGAGAAAGGGGGAAGCAGGCTCCCCACTGAGCAGAGAGCCCGACTCGGGGCTTTATCCCGGGGCCCTGGGACCATGACCTGAACTGAAGGCAGAGGCTTTAACCCACTAAGCCACCCAGGTGCCCCAAGAAAAAAAGATTTTAAGATAAAATCTTAAAATCTGAGAGAGAGAGCATAAGAGAGGGAGGGGCAGAGAGAGAGGAAGAAGCAGGCTCCAAGCTGAGCAGAGAGCCCAATGCAGGGCTCCATCCCAGGATGCCGGGATCATGACCTGAGCCAAAGGGGGATGCTTAACTGACTGAGCCACCCAGGGGCCCCTTGATAAAATTTTAAATTACCAAATTACTTGCCTAGAGGAAAAGTAACAGTTCTAGTAAAATTTATACAGCAGTAGTAGAAGTAATATTCTGGGGTCTCTCAAATGCAAACCCCTCAGGGAAGTAAGTGCTAGTGAACTGGTTGCCTTTTGTAACACAAGAGATGGGTTTTTGGAACAGTCTATCTGGATGGACGAGGGTGCTGAGAGACAGAGCAGGTGCTAGTACCGCCCCTTGTTTGGCAGCCCTGGTTGGCCTGAAGTCAGATCACCAGGCTAGATACCAGGCTGCCAAGACATCCCTGCTCGCTTCCACAAGATTTGGCACCTTAAATAAGAGATTTCACCTGCCCTGTCTGTCCTAGGTGAGCTCTGAGATGTCCCTGTTAATCTGGCTCTGCCCAGCCCAAAGGGTCTGCCTACAATCCCCTCTTCCCTTACCTGATTCTTCCTTCCCTCCCTTCCTCACTCCTCCTCTTACTCTCCTCTTACTCCCTCTCCCAACGTCCTCTCCCAGACTTCTGCTGGAAGACACAGGAGCTCCAGGAGTTCCTAGAGTCATTTCAGGTGCTATACCACCTCTCCCCACATCCAGCCCTCTTCCCATGCCCACCACCCAGTACTTCTGGCCACAGGAATTGCAACAAATAATGTGGAAGCCTGAAGCCTAACCCTCTCCTGTCTTGGTCCATGCCCCAAACTCATTTCTTTTTTTTTTTTTAATTTATTTTAAAGACTTTATTATTTATTTGACACAGAGAGAGGAAGAGTACACAAGCAGGGGGAGCAGCAGGCAGAGGGAGAGGGAGAAGCAGGCTCCCCACCAAGCAGAAAGCAGAGAGCCTGACATGGGGCTCCATCCTGGGACCCTGGGATCATGACCCAAGCCAAACACAGACGCCCAGTCTACTGAGCCAACCAGGCGCCCCGTCCCCAAACTCATTTCTCGGTCTGATATTGGAATGGGATAAAGAAGGGGGTCCAAGGAGTGTGATGGTGTGTGTAGTAAAGGGAAGTAGTTGCCTAGCTCTGAGTCTTGGTAGTGGGAGTTAATGCAAGAGATCTATCCTTTATACCTTACACTTCTGTGGCCCAAATGAATGTCCAACACATAGAAGCACTACTGTGTCTTTGTCAACTGGATGAATAAAAGTTAAATCTGTTAAAATGTGTTACTCTGTCTATACCAGTTTGTGACTACGAGCATTCTCACAAGCAACAGACACCACAACAAGCAACAGAAAGCACCACCACTACAGAGTGTGTGTGTGTGTGTGTGTGTGTGTGTGTGTATGTTGGGAGTGGAAATCCATTAAATATTATAATAATGATAGAAAAGGTGATCTCCTTCAGGAGGGGGATGACCGGTGTATGTAACATTGCTGTGGTCAAACTGTAAGGTCATGGGCGGGTAGGAGTGGGAAGGAGGCCACAACAGAAAGTTGAGTTCAGACAGAAAAGGTTCCTTGTGGACCTTGCAATGATTTAGCCTCTGACTGACCCGAAGGCAGGTGCTTCTGTGGACTCCTAATCTTGCTCAAAGCCTCAGGGATGTAGAGGACAGATACTCAGAAGATGGACAACTTCTGCTAACTATCTGGGTCTGGAGAAGCCAGCCTGTCAGATAACAGAAAACTGATGCTGCAGTGACACTGACCACACCCAAGGTTGAGTCACAGGCACTTCCTAGTCCAGGTTGGCATTAGGATTTGAAAGGCCCTAAGGAAGAGTGCCCATACCCTCCACCTACCTAGTGAAATTATGCTTATAATCCCCAAATTAGAGTTCTCTTCTTTCACCGTACTTCCACTAATCGGGGCAGTGCTGGGTAAAGCTAGGACCAGTGTTCCTTTGAGCTACTGGCATTCCTCCACCCCAGATCAGACGAAGACTGAGGAAGAACAATGAGGACACAACTTTCTAATATTGCCTGTTACTAATCCTATCGCTGGTCTAGACTCCCAGGTCTCTCGCCCTAACCCTGCCAAAGCTATCTGGGTTCCATATTCAGAAACAGTAAGCTGCTTCTTCAAAGCACCCACCACCCCCCGCCCCCTAGACCTACTAAATCTGGTTGCTCAGCCTGTGCTCTACGTAGGCCCAAGGGCTAGAGGTGATTAACTCAAGACTTGCCCCTGCAGCTGCCTCTGTATCCGGAATGGAGTGAGGGACTTCGAAGGTGACACAGTAGAAGCCTGGTATATTTTGGTATGATCTATCAGGCCCTTACATGAAGTTTCCCTTCCAAAAATATATCCCCTACTCCAGACCCACCTGGCACCTAAAATCTCATTAGAGGGCCCTTAAAGTTACTCAGTAGGTTCCCAGAAAAAAACAGAGATCTCTTCACTTGGGGTGAGGGTGGAGGATTGGTGAGAAGTCACATTAGAACGACGAACAGCAGCCTTGGAACTGCCAGATGAGGGTTTAGGGATGGCAATCCAGCGGGAAGAGATGACGGTGGGGAAGTTGGAGGGTTGGCAGTAGCTATAATAAAAGTGGATTTTCATAGCAAATAGTTTTTAATCACATCAAAATCAATCCCCTCTGCCCTTAGTCATTTCGCCTGTCAGAGGCAGGCAAACACCCCAGGCTTAGCTGAGAAATAAAGGAATTCTCCTCAGGGTCCTCTCCCTGGAGGAGGCCAAGGAAGAGTACAGCCCCTTGGGCCAAGAATGGCAGGAAAAGAGCACAGTAAATTGTGGGCTGGATTGCCCAGTCACATGATGGGATCTGGCTGCTTCTTGTCACGTAAACTCTTTTTCCCTCCTCCTCTGGTCTCTCCCTCTCCTCCTTTCCCCTCTGCTCTGTTTTGATTTGGTTAAAATAGACGCAAACTCTGGTCTTTTCTATTTTTAATACCTAGCCATTACATAATCCACAACGTAATTGCTGACTTGAAAAACTATTGGCAAGAGTAGAAAATCCCCAGAGTTTTAAACAGGAAAAGGATTATTACAGCACAAAAGCCTTTGGCAGTTTTACTGACTGGTAAACCGTCTGTAATCGTCACTTGCCAGTGGAAGTCACATGGGCCCTGGGAAACACTCCCCACCTCAGGGAAAGCAGGCTGGGGGAAGGGAGGAACCATAGACTAAGCTGGAAGGAGGCTGCTTTTTGTGTTGGGCAGGGGTTTGGTTGGGATGCCCCTGGAGATTCCACTGGGCCCAGATACCAGGCCCATAGGAGTGAGCTTCAGGTCACCTGCCCTCCCCAGGCCACTTAACTGCTTTTGTTCCTTGCTGGAGAGTTAAGTCTCCAGCATTCACATCCCTCTTCAATTTCCTGGACCTTCATACATCCTCCAACACACTCCTGAGCAAGCCTAAGTGAGAGTAGACTATTCCAGTTAAATATATGATTTTATTAAGACACAGGAGCAAGGAAGACTGCTTGTTAATCACGGAGACCTGACCTACTCCTCTGCGTTCTATTTATTTCCAACCACCATACTATTCGATTCCTCAATAAAATGAGCCAATAAAAATATAACTAGAGATTATAAATATAAGTACTAGAGATTCGGTAAAGGGTTGGAAGGGGAGATTTTGCCACCCCCAAACATGTCTCTTTGGCATAAGGATTTTTCCTGAGCTAAAAGCAGTCAAAACACAGCAAATTTAGGAAAAGCTCTTTACCTCCCCCGCCCCAACTGCCTAAATTGACATTGGAAGGGTGCCTATACCAGGACACTATTACCAGAAATACTTTTTTACCTAAGCAACTTATCTGCACAAAAGGGTAACCTTTGTTTTCCAAACATCTCCTCTTGTAAATAGCCTTCCTTCCCTTTGTATCCCCAGACCTCAAGCCCTTTCCTTAGCTCAGGATGTTATATAAAACTTCAATTACTTGACTGCCCTTTGGGCCTTATGTTTTTATGGAGCTCCCATATATACAAAATCTGGTTTTCTCTTGCAATCTGTTTTATATCAATTTAGTTATTAGACCATTCTAGGAAGTAAGAAGGGAACATTTTCCCACCTCTCCAGGTTTCACAACCAAATAAAAAGTATCCCATTAAGACAAAATTGTCTCTATGTGTGTTGGGGATATCACTAGTGTAGGAGATACAGAGGGGACAGAGATAGCTTTCCCTGATTTTGCCAATTCTGCCACAGCCCCAACCCCAATAATCGAGGATAGCCAGTCCAATTTAGGCACCTACAGGTGACAATTCCTTCAAAAAATGTTTGCTGAGGGGCACCTGGGTGGTTCAGTCTGTTAAGGTCAGACTGAGCCCCGGGTAGGACTCTGCACCCAGCAGGAAGTCTGTTGGAGATTCTTTCCCCCTCCCTCTCCCTTCCCCTCTGCTCCTCCCCCCCCCACCCCCCCCCCACACACACACACACACACACACCCTCTCCCCCTCACAAAAAAAAAAAAAAAATCTTAAAAAAAAAAATGTTTGCTGAATGCCACACATTTAACTACCTGCTATGGACAAAACAGTGAGCAAAAATCACTGCCCTCATAGAACTACCAGTTCAGTGAGAGAGGTGGACAGTAACCAAAATATTACATAAACATATCATTACAAACCATGATAAAGGCTTACGGAGGATAAAGTGTAGGGCATTAGGGCATTTAGATCAGGGGGACCTGATAGGGCTTGGAGGTTTCTGGAATATTACCCTAGGGAGTTCAGGGTCCTTTTAATTCAGCACGTGACCTTCCTTGCCTTCCCCCTCAATCCCTCCCTCCTTGCTTCCTATGTACTGAGGATAATGCTAAATTCTTTATACGTATGGTCTCATTTGATTCATATAACAAGCTTACAAGTCAGCACTTTAAGACAAAAGAGTCTGATGAGAAAAGCCAAACCACACTTTGTAATGAGAACTATATACAATTCATAACATGAATTAAGACTCTACTGGCTGTAGGTGACAAATATCCAAGCACACTTTCAAAAATAAAAAAAAAAAAGCCTGGACTCATGTAAATGGCTGGTTAGATCCAGGTGCTCTGGGGTGCCTGGCTGGCTCAGTCCTTGGGCGTCTGCCTTGGGCCCAGGTCATGATCCCAGGGTTCTGGGATTGAGGCCTGCATCGGGTTCCCGGCTCAGAGGGAAGCCTGCTTCCCCCTCTCTCACTCCCCCTGCTTATGTTCCCTCTCTTGCTGTCTCTGTCAAAAAATAAATAAAATCTTTAAAAAAGAAGAAAGAAAGAGAGAGAGAGAGAAAAGGTGGTCCAAAGATGCCACTTAAGCTCCATCTCCACCTCACAACTCAACTTTCACCTGTGTTGACTTCAGCACTCCCCTTGGGATGGCAAGATGATCACCAGCAGCCTCAGAACTATGCACATTCTACAGGATTGGCAACTCAGTTGGAAAAAAAAATGAGAAGTCACTTCTTAATAGTTCTGACAAAAATCCAGAGTCCTAATTGGCCTGGATTTGAGACCATACCAACATCAACTGGTGTTCCGACTGGCAGTCATGTGTCCTCCATCTAGCCAAGGGATTGACCTGACTACACCAGAATCCAATCTGAGGGAACACCTGGGTGGCTCAGTTGGTTAAACGGTGTAGATCCTCCCATCCGATGACCCTCCCACAATTTCTGCAAACGCCCACCAGCTAATGCTCTTAACAGCCTCTTTTGGCTCTGACTCCAGCTCCTGCTGGATTTTTAATCACTCACTGAGGCCAATCTCTTCCTTCTGATCTGAGCTGTCCCAGAGGTGGGACTCAGCTCCTTTCTTTCCATGCTTTACCAAAAAGAAAAAAATACACATACACAAACTGACTCGAAACACTATGTCTTCATCAGACTTTCCTAAGTTATGAAGAGACAGAGGGGTTTTATAATGTTACCATGCTTCGTGGTTCCTTTTCCCTCCCCAGACTCTGCTCATATTTGGAAAAGGTCTCCCCTTTGCTCAGGAAACTAAATTCCCCTTATATTATTCAGAGCAACTTAGCTCCATCCCCCTTTCTCTGACATCCAGTGACCCATACCTGGAATCAGCCCCACTGAGAACTATCACTCCAGGCTCCACACCTGACCAGCACTGAGGAACAAAAGGAAGTTTTGAAATTCACTCTCTCACCACCACCATTCTATACTGGTGAAGAGAATGGAATGATTTTTCCCCCTAGAAATATGAATTAGGCCACCCCTCTTTCGAACACAACTGGCTAGAGTCGATTTTGGTTTTTTAAATAGGTTTTTATTCTATTGCTCTTTGTAAACTCTCCAGTTCACAGAAAAGCCTATGTTACAAGTCTGAAACAATCCTCACACACCCATACTGGGGTCTACTGACACTGGTATTATAATTAAAGAAAGTGGTGCTTATGTCCCATAACTGTTTCCTGTCTTTGAAAGACAAGATTTTTGGCCTTGAGCCAGCCTCTGATGGAATTCTGTTGTTTTCAGGCTTGAGATCTAGAGCCTCAAATTCCAATGAGATAGGCAAAACTAAGCTATCTGCTTCAAAGTCTGCTTTCACCTAGGTTGATGGGGGGCCTGAGATCAAGACTAAAACTGGCTGAGAGGCTTCTCCAAAGAAGAGGCAAGGACAAATGCTAGAAGCAGGTTTCCTCCCAAGATTCAGGCTGGCTCTAGGTCTTGCCTCCCTGGGCCGGTCATGTAATTTTCCTTTTTCTTGCAAGGGCAGGAGCAACAAAGCCCTCCAACCAGAGGAGGTCTCAGCTCCTTCAAATATGTCACAGGCAGGAAGCAGAGAAGCTCTAGAAGACTGTGAATACCAAAATGTAGCAAATCCTAAGAAAAAATAATTCTGAGCTTTGAATTCCTTTGTTCACACCAAGTGTAACTACAGACACCATGGCCCAGTAGCCTCCTTCAGGAATTTTTTTAGTTTCTGGAAAGAGAAAGGTAGTGAGAAGTCTTGAAATTCTCAGAAGCTAAGATCAATATTTACATAAGGGGAAGACAAGAGTTGACATTTCATTCATTAATGTAATTAGAAGAATATAATCTTAATATCCTTTTTAAATTTTTATTTATTTATTTATTTGTCAGAGAGAGAGAGAGAACACACAAGCAGGCAGAGTGGCAGGCAGAGGCAGAGAAGCAGGCTCCCTACCGAGCAATGAGCCGACACGAAACTCGGTCCCAGGACCCTGGGATCATGACCTGAGCTGAAGGCAGAGGCTTAATTAACCCACTGAGCCACCCAGGCATCCCTAGTCTTAAATGTTTTTTAACCTACAGGAATCCTTTACAAAATTCAAAACAGAATAAATACATTCCAAATCAAATAGCAATGTTTTTTAAAAATAAATGGGAACATTCTATTCATATTTCTCTGTACTTGCTCCTTTCACTGATACAGAAAGTTAACTTCAAAGTTTTCACAGCTGGGGTGCCTGAATGGCTCAGTTGGTTAAGTGTCTAACTTTTGATTTCAGCTCAGGTCATGATCTCAGGGTTGTAAGATTCAGCCCTGTGCTGGGCATGTAGCCTGCTTGAGATTCTCTCTCTGCCTCCCTCACCCCACTCATGGATATGTGCACTCTCTCTAAAGAAAAAAAAGTTTTCACAGCCACATAGTATTTCACAGTACCCTATTCATGGATATTTACCAAAGAGTGAACATTCCTATCCAGAGAAGTCTGTGCTCATTTCTTAAATGAAATTCTAGTTTTACCTGGAATGGATGAAGTGAATAAGCATTTTCTAAGATGAAATTACAGTTTGCCCTGTTGTGTCTCACCTATTGTATTCTCACCCATTTTCTACTGGGTCTGTCGTTTTCTTATTGATTTATAGAAACCCTTTATAGATTATAGATATTAACCCATCACTTATTACATATATTGCAAAAATTTTCTCCCCATCTGTTGGCTGTCTTCTAACTTTTTTTTTAAGATTTTATTTATTTATTTGTTAGAGAGAGAGAGCAACCACGCACACAAGCAGGCAGAGGCGGAGAGAGAAGCAGGATCCCTGCCGAGCAAGGAGCCTGATGCGGGACTCAATCCCAGGACCCTGGAATCATGACCCAAGCTGAAGGCAGCAGCTTAACCAGCTGAGCCACCCAGGCGTCCCTAGGCTCATTTTCTAAGCTACTCACATCTGGCCAGAGTGGTGGTATAAATGAATCAAGTAAAGAAGGAGCAAAAAGAATTGTAAAGACTTAGTTTGTTTCCACCTGTTTGGAAGCTCTTTCTTAAACTGTTGGAATCATGTACTAACAATGTCAAAAGAATTCTGAACCATTAAAAACCCAAAAACATCTTTATAAACAGTAATCTGAGTATCTCCAGACGCTTTCAAACCGTGTGAACTTTAGGGCATTATTTGCTGTCACTATGGAAAGAAAAAATAAATTCCAGACCCCACAGGAATAGAAAGCCTCAAGAGTCTATGGACTTGTAGAATTTTAAGCAAGAAACCTTCACAGTTTCCCTTCAGCCTCTCACAGATTAGCACTGACTCAATCTGATCCTGAACAGTTCAAAAAACCCTCATGGCCAAATGGGATTTTCCCTGCAAAGAGTACTTAGTCCTTACTCCTGCAAACTCCACCTAAAGGCCCAGTACTTTGTAGAGGTTGTTCCACTTGGCCAGAATCTCCCTCCTCCCTGCAGTCCACAGCACTGAGGTACACAGTGCAAAAAAAAGTAGGCCTAAAAGGTGCTTCTGGCTTCCCTCCCCCTAGCTGGAACCTGGCACTCCCTGAGGAACTTGGTTCTAAGCAATGAAGATGCTGCCATAAAATCATTCTTCAGTACCCAGTGGTACCAAGAAGAAAAACAGATGGTCTGTCTCAATGTGTCTTCAAAGCCATTATTCCTACCACCTTACAAAAAAATCCTTCCTTTGCCTACATCTATACCAAACAACTACACTCCTCCTCCCTACTGTTGACTACTGACTTCTTGGTCATCAAGACCTTTGGATCCTTGATCACAGTGTGCTTTACACTCCACGTCAGACCTTTTGCCTGGTCATGACCTCTTATATCCTTCCATATTTCCACCTCACCTTGTCTTTCTCTTCTACAGATTCATTCTTCAACTTCACTGACACTTCCAGCCCCTTGACATCCCACCGCCATCACTCTGCTGCCTATCAGCCCTCCTCTGGAGTCACTCTTTTCTCTAACCACCTTAACAATTACCATTCTGCTACCAATATTTTAGACTCCTCTTACTCCAAGTCTTCCACTTGGATCACAAAACACAGCCCCTGTTTGAATACAAATGTCCTCTGCTTTAACCCTCAGTTGCTGGACACTGCCAAAGTAACCATTAAGTCATAAGGGCACTCTTCCTCTAGCATGTCATCCTCTCCAACATTACTCTTATCTTCTACCTCTTAACTAGCTCTTTCCCCCATAGCACAAGGACATGCTCCAGTCTCAAAAAAATAAATAACCCTCCTTAGGCTCTGTGTTGCCCCTTCACTAACTGTCCTTACTTCATAAATAAGCTTCTTGTGGGCGTCTGGGTGGCTCAGTGGGTTAAGCCACTGCCTTCGGCTCAGGTCATGATCTCAGGGTCCTGGGATCGAGTCCCGCATCGGGCTCTCTGCTCAGCAGGGAGCCTGCTTCCTCCTCTCTCTCTCTCTGCCTGCCTCTCTGCCTACTTGTGATCTCTCTCTGTCAAATAAATAAATAAATAAAATCTTAAATAAGCTTCTTGTAAGAGTGGCCTCTCTGTTCACAGCCTGGCCTCCATTCACTAGCTGCAGAGGTACTGTCTGTAAAAGAGTGAACTGCTCTTATTTGCCAAAGGTCTGTTCTTTGGAAAAATTGTTTTAGAGATTAGCAAAGAAGCTTAGTGAAAGGAAATACATTATGTTGCTATTTATTCAGTTTTAATAATATGAATGAAAATAAATTTTAATAATATAAATGAGAATAGATTTATCTTTGTATCAATACTACCTCTGACCAGAGTATAAGCAAGATTATTTAAAGTGTTCTTTAAGGGAGTGGCTCAGTGGGTTAAGCCTCTGCCTTTGGCTCAAGTCATTATCTCAGGGTCCTGGGATCGAGCTCCGCGTTGCATCCGGGCTCTCTGCTCAGCTGGAGCCTGCTTCTCCCTCTCTCTCTCTGCCTGCCTCTCTGCCTACTTGTGATCTGTCAAATAAATAAATAAAATCTTTTTAAAAAAATAAATAAAATAAAGTGTACTTTAAAACAAAGAAATCTGTTTTCCCAAAACAATCCTGATTCTCTAGATCCCAAAACTAGAAACAATCTGAGTTCCCACAGCATTGGTCTGTATCTGTCATAGCCTACCATTTTATCTCGAGTTATCAGGGAACTCTCTGCAGTTAATCCGTATTTGATAAATGAACCAAATTTACAAGTACCTATTATAGACCGGATAATTCTAATCTAATCTATCTAATCCACTAATTAAATCAGGCCATCTAAAGAACCTCTACTGACATTTTGCTAACTTAGTATAAGGCCTTTCTCACACACTGAATTTTAATAAAGTTACATTCAGTCACTTACATCCTATAAGTTTTCACTTACTTAAATGTACCTTGCAAAGTTTCACACTGAGGTATTACCATGTCGTTTGGGGTTCAATCCAAAAGGACTAAGGTAAAAGTCAGTGAGGCAGAATTACCCAACCCAAGGGCTGTGAGCATTTGAGGAGAAGGAATGCATTCTTCCTCTCCCTCACCTAAAAATACCCCAAGAGGGGCGCCTTGGTGGCTCAGTGGGTTAAGCCTCTGCCTTTGGCTCAGGTCATGATCTCAAGGTCCTGGGATGGAGCCCCGAATCAGGCTCTCTGCTGAGCAGAGAGCCTGCTTCCCCCCCTCTCTGCCTGTCTCTCTGCCTACTTGTGTTCTCTCTCTCTCTCTCAAATAAATAAATAAAATCTTTAAAGAAAAAAAACAAACAAACCAAGAAATGCTCCTCCCGGGGGAACTGAGACCTCCTCTCACACAATGTCTGTTCCCCTCTGCTTCAATTCCTCTCAGATAACGTGAATGTCAGCTCCTTAGTAAAGGCACAGCTTTGCCCTTGTTGAACCTCCCAAAGTTTGCTCATATCTAAAACAAGGAAGTTCGCCTAGAAAATCTAAAAAAGTGTTTTTTGAGGTGTTTTTTTTTTTTTTAAGGTAGGCTCCACACCCAGCATGGATCCTAAGATCAAGACCTGAGCTGAAATCAAGAGGGGGATGCTTAACCGAGTCACCCAGGTGCCCCTCAAAGGTTTTTTGATGTAAGTAACTGCCGCTACTTACAGTGTGAGAATCAAATTTTATTTTGAAAAGCAGGTCAAAGGAACCCAGTGGTGAGTCCTTTCGTGATACTGAAGAATCTTCATATTCCAACCATCCCCAACATAGCTGTTAGATCACCTACATGAGACCAATACTCTCCTTAGGCAGGACACAGAGATTGCTATCAGGAGCTTCCGCCAAAGCACTGACATTCTTGCTTCCCACAGTCCTTCTGAAGAAGCCAGTCCTTAAATCCTTACTGAGGCCGAATTATGGGTGTAGAGGACCATGGAAAGGGTAAAAAGGTGGCCAGGAAAACATGCCAGGAAACACAGGGCAGGGCCAGGTAGGTGACAGGCTCCAGTCCCTCTGGAGCCAGAGTCTGAACCTCCCAGTTTGCTTTACCCTCGCAGAGGGTGTAATTTCCAGCAAGGCTAAAAATCACCAATGGCACACAGCCAGAGGGCAGGGCCGGGCTGGGTAAAGCAAAAACCAGTGATGAGCCAGAAAGGCTCCTGATTTAGAAGCTAAGCAATTCAGAAGAAGGGTGGTAGAGAGCCTCCCACAGAAGACTTACAAAGTAGCTGCCCTCTTTGGGTAAGATCCAGGTTGCCAACAGGAAATCTCTTACCTTCATGGGCCTCCTCACTTGTTCCAAAGGCTTTCTCAGCAGCCTGATCTTTTTAGAAGGAGAGACCATGTGACTGGGACTCAAGTGACACCAGCTTACTGATTTTGGAAACATCCCTCCTCTGTGGAGTCACCAGCTCACAGAGCAAAAACTTCCATGGTACTTGTTTCCTCTCTCCCTAACACAAAATCCAAGAGATAAGACTAGTCTCAAAACCACCCAAGTCAAACTATAGTACAAAGATTGTTCCATAAAGCTCAACATGCCTCAGAGATAAAGATTCCTTCAGTCTTTTCCTTACTCGCCCATTCCTTCCTCACATGCTCCAAGCACTGGGCAGCAAGAATGCCTTGCAGAATTCTTAGCAGACACCATTCTAGCAACTGCCCAAGAACCTCTCTAAAGTGGACCCTGTTGGTTCAGAATTTCTGACAGGAGATAACTGCTTGTGTTTATGCTATCAGAACCGGCTAGCTAACATATTTAATTGCATAAATATGATTGTCAGTCGGAAAATTGAAGTAACTTGAGACTTCTGATTTTCTACTGATTAAAGCAGGTCCTCTTAGGATCTCAACTAGTTAGTGCATACATGCATAAGTGAATTAACATGTGATTCCAAAACTAAACAAACTTAATGAATCCACAAAAAAAAATTTTTCCATGTAATTAAATCAGACAAGCTCTTCCGTCATGGGTCTAAGTTGATATACTTCTACTGTATTGCTTTCAAAAAATGAAGCCAGAATTCAATAAACTCTGCTGTAACCAAACTGGCCAAGCTTACTTCCAAAACACCTCAAACTATTTATGAACAGATTAGGACTTTTTTCCCCCTTAAATCAAAAGAACATCCCACATTTTCTGGTTTAGAGAAATGTCAGGACCTACAATGGCCAGAGGACAGGACAGTGACTGTGAATAGCATGGTATCTTCCCTGGCCCTCTTCTTCCTTCCACCTCTTCACTGTGGGTATCCCTAGCTCCAGGATGCCGTTTTTGCTCTAGTCTTTCCCTCCTTGGAAGATTCACCTCGAAGAAATGCAAAGTGGAGAAATGAGAAATGGAATTTGAGGCCTCAATACCTGAGTCTGAGTCCTAATTCTACTCTCTGACTGAGATTCAATGTCCATATAAAAGAAGAAAAAAAAATAATACATAGCATACTGGACCGTGTTAGCCATGTCACTATACAATGGCCTTCGTAAATTGCAGAGTGACCTTTAAATAATGTTTTGGCTGTTGTTTTACTATGGTGATTACTGCCCACTCCTACCTCCCTTCAAGCTCTACTCTCAGATACCAGTGGACACCACTGCCATGTACTCCTCTCCACCATCTGTCAAGACTACCCAACAAAAAAGGGAGAACTAAGATAAGACCACTCCTCCCCTAAACATCTCAAGGGTGTCAAATCTAGAGTCCCACTCTTACTTACTGCTTCTACTTTAGAAGTACCTTTTCCTCTAAATGGGAATTCCCAGGCTATAGAATACTTTCTTTTGGATGTAACTCTGGCCCTTCAAATTCAACTCCAAGAAGCAAATATGTCTCCCCTTTCTAGAAGAGTGGTTCTGGGGCACCTGGGTGGCTCAGTGGGTTAAGCCTCTGCCTTCGGCTCAGGTCAGGATCTCAGGGTCCTGGGACTGAGCTCTGCATCAGGCTCTCTGCTCATGCGGAGCCTGCTTTCCCCTTTCTCTCTCTGCCTGCTGCTCTGCCTACTTGTGATCTCTCTCTGTCAAATAAATAAATAAAATCTTTTGAAATATAAATTAAAAACATTAAAAAGTGGTTCTCCTTTCCAGTTACCCCTTTCTGTCATGACAAGTAATTTTCCAACTTCACAGGATAGAAACATACCTTGGCATAATATAACTGTGGTTTTGGCCCACCCACCACCCTCAAGTCAGAATCTATTTCCCACTTTTTTTTTTTTAAGATTTTCTTTTTGGGGGGACACCTGGGTGGCTCAGTCAGTTAAGCAGCTGTCTTCGGCTCAGGTCATAATCCTAGCATCCTGGGATCAAGTCCCACATCGGGCTCCTTGCTCAAGAGGGGACCCTGCTTCTCCCTCTGCCTCCTACTCCCTGTTTGTGCTTCCTCTCTCTCTCTCTCTCTCTCTCTCTCTCTCTCTCTTGTTCTCTCTCTGGCAGATGAATAAAATCTTTAAAAAAAAAAAAAAAGGTTTTTTTTCTTTTTAATATTGTTTTTAAAATTCATATATTTGACAAGTAAGGAAGGAAGAGAATCTTCAAGCAGACTTCCCGCTGAGAACAGAGCCTGACAGAGCACTTAATCCCATGATCTATGAGATCATGACCTGAGCTGAAAACAAGAGTTGGACACTCAACCGACTAGGCCACCCAGATACCCCTACTGTATGATTTTTTTAAAATATATACATATAGTCATGGCTGTATTTATTTCATCTGAAACAGGTTCATATGCTATATATTTTTTCATGCACCTATTATAGCCAAATTTATGTGTAAATAATTATAGATTTACTTCATTTATCATTGTATGGATTTACCAGTTTATCTGGCCAATTCCCTACTGATGGCCATTTTGATGGCTTTACAAATTCTGTAGTGACATTTATCCTCATAAATATATCTCTGTACATTGTCCTCGGGATAAATACCTAGAAGTCAGATTGCTGATCTGAGAATGTGTGTACTTCAGGGGCACTTGGATGGCTCAGTCAGTTAAGCATCTGACTTCGGCTCAGGTCCTGATCTCAAGGGTCCTGGGATTGAGCCCTTCGTCAGGCTCCCTGCTCAGTGGGGATTGAGCCCTGTGTCACAATCCCTGCTCAGTGGGGAGTCTGCTTGTCTCTGCTTCTCCCCCAACTCAAACTCATACTCTCAAATAAATAAATAAAATCTTTTTAAAAAATTTGATACATATTGCCAAACAGAACTTCAGACAAACTATATTAATTTAAATTCCCAGAGTATGAGTTCCCCTTTCTTCAAACTCTCATGAGCAATAAATACTATTAGTTTAAATATCTGTCAATCTAACAGTTGAAAAATGATGTCTCGGGCACCTGGATGGCTCAGTCATAGGGCGTCTGCCTTCCGCTCAGGTCATGATCCCAAGGTCCTGGGATCGAGCCCCACATTGGGCTCCCTGCACAGCCAGAAGCCTGCCTCTCTCCCTTTTCTACTACCCCTCTGCTTATGTTCCCTCTCTCACTGTGTCTCCATCAAATAAATAAATAAAATCTAAAAAAAAAAAAAAAAAAAGAAAAGAAAGAAAGAAAAGAAAAATAATGTGTCATTTCTTTTTTTTCTTTTAAAACCTTTTAAAAGAAGGGGTAGTATGTAACTGCCCCTCATGCCATAGATTTCCCCCATGCTCTCACTGTAGAGTCTGTGGTTGGCTAGTTAATGTGGTCTGCTGGTAAAACAGGTGGCTACAGGCTGAGTCAAGGGGGCACAGGGGAGCAACAATAACTAACAACCATTTTGAACCCTTCACATTTCCTAAGCTTTCTGGGTCAGGAGGGGAGGTCTCATTTCTATTTGTGTCTTCTATATTATAAGGTAAACACCATTTTTCTATGTTTTTTTTTTATTAAAAGATTTTATTTATTTATTTGACAGACAGAGATCACAAGTAGGCAGAGAGGCAGGCAGAGAGAGGGGAGGAAGCAGGCTCCCTACTGTGCAGAGAGCCCGATGCAGGGCTCCATCCCAGGACACTGAGATCATGACCTGAGCCGAAGGCAGAGGCCCAACCCACTGAGCCACCCAGGTGCCCCATTTCTATGGGTTTTATAAGTCATTAGTATTTGTTCTTCTATGACTTTTGCCCATTTTTTGTTTTTGTTTTATTCATTTATAAGAGCTTTGTGCATGCTGAGATATGCTGAAAACTATTTTTTTTTTGAAGATTTTATTTATTTGAGAGAAAGGGTACAAGAAAAGAACAGTGTGGAGGGGCAGAGGGAGAGGGGAACGCAAACTCCCTACTCAGCAGGGAGCCCAGGACCCCAGGATCATGGCCTGAGCTGAAGGCAGCTGCTTAATCGACAGGCCCCCAAAACTGTTCTTAACAACAGTTTGTCATCTACTTTTTGTTTATGGTGTTTGTTTTTTGTTTTTGTTCTTTTTGGCTAATACACTGTATTTTTTCCTTTATAGTTCCTGCCCTGGGTGTCATACTAAAATAAATATTTTCACGGTGCCTGGGCGGCTCAATCGGTTGGGCATCTTCTTTTGGCTCAGGTCATGGGTGGCTCAGTTCGTTAAACATCTACCTTTGACCCAGGTCATGATCCCAGAGTCCTGCACTGGGCTCCCTGCTCAGCTGGGAGTTTGCTTCTCCCTCTCCCTATGGCCCTTCTCCCTACCTGTACAATCGCTCACTCTCTCTCCCCCCATATAAACAAAATTCTTAAAAAATCAAAATTAAAAAATAAAAATAAAACAAGAAATGCCTTTTTAAAAAATATTTATTTATTTATTTTAGAGAGAGAGAGAGAATGGACAGAGAGAGAGGGAGAGAGAATTTCAAGCAGACTCCACATTGAGCTTGTAGCCTGACACAGCACTCAACCTCACAACTCTGAGCTCATGATCCTGAGATCATGACCTGAGCTAAAACCAAGAATCAGATATTTAACCGACTGCACTACCCAGGAACCCCAAACAAGAAATGCTTTCAAAGGAGAGAAATAATGTAAAAGAACACATCAGAGCTTCTACAAATACTTTGTGTGGCTGAAGAAGTGGATGAACTTTTTTTTTTTTTTTTTAAAGATTTTATTTATTTATTTGTCAGAGAGTGAGCGAGCACGAGCACAGGCAGACAGAGTGGAAGGCAGAGTCAGAGGGAGAAGCAGGCTCCCTGCGGAGCAAGGAGCCCGATGTGGGACTCGATCCCAGGACGCTGGGATCATGACCTGAGCCGAAGGCAGCTGCTCAGCCAACTGAGCCACCCAGGCGTCCCGAAGTGGATGAACTTTTAATTCAGCAAACCCATTCCAGTAGGCTTTGGATGTACAGAGGGAAGTTTGGAAGAGAGAGTAAAATTCAACTGCTTTGCATAATAGAATAAGAAGTATCTAGAATGCTTAGTGGCAATAGAGTTAGGAAGGCTTACAGAGAAGAGATTATAAGAGACCAAAGACATACACATAGGTGATAGGAATAATGATGAATCCCTAATGCAGAGGCAGACAAAAATATATATACATATTTAAGGGACAGGAACAGCCAGTATTAGAATTTAAGTTGCTTGCTTTGTGGTAATGTAAAACAATCTCCATTACCCTAAATCTTTAATATAAAGTCTGCTACACACAAAGTCTGTAGCTGGGAGATATTTGAGTTCTACATCTGGGTGAATATGGATAGAAAGAGGAACAGCATGCTTGAGTTGGTAAGACCATCTATAATCTGAACTAATTTAGTAGAAGCAAGAGCTCAAAATTAGAATGACCATAAATACATGAGCTACCAGGAATTTGAAGAATCTGGGTGAAGGAATGAGACTCTCTACAAGCTGTAGAATGACACTTTGAGCCAAATTTTTAAGGGAAAAGATGGTTCCAACTACCTAATGGGTGATATTAGGATACTCAATCCTCAAAAGCTTTCAAAAAGGACCAAACTACATGAGGTTCAGTGGTGATTTACAGAAGAAGCCAGTGGGGGAGATGCCAATTACTCTGTTTGCACAAAAGATAAGGTGAGGATTATACCTCAAACCTTCCCATTCCACATGCTCCCACAGAGGTGTTCTGGTCCCTACCCTACTTAGCATGGTCTACTCTCATCTCTTCCATGAAGCTTTCTCCCCAGGTTTCAGCTGTCAGATGATTCCTTTCCAAAACTTCCATTTTACCAAGAATCTGAACCTCAGTGTAACCTTTAATTGTTCTTTTTTTTCCCTATTCGTTAACTTATCTATAGAATTCAACTATAGATGCCTTGTAGACAAGAACCCCAACAAGAGAGAGAGGCAGAGTGTGTGCACATGCACAAGCGAGAGAGGGTGGGAGGAAGGGACATTCTAAAAATCTTACATTACACTCAGAGCCTACTTAATTCCTGGTAGGGAAATGGAAGACAGTGATGCAGAAGCAAGTTTACTAATGACCCTGGATGGCAATGCTCCTGAGAACAAAAGAGGAGGAACGGGAATAGGAAGGAATAGAAGAATGAAGGGAAGAGGATGGCATAATGAAAAATATAATTTGGCTTGAGACCTGAGGGCCACCCACGTTATGATGGTAATAGTGTTTGGTAACAGTGTTTGGCCATCCTGAGTCTGGAACGCAGAAGAGAGATTTAGGTTGGAGAGGGAGATTTAAGAGTTCCTGACATATCAGTGATGGCTAAAACCATAAGCACAGGTGATATCACCCAGGGATAGTATATATACAGATGAGGAGAGAAGGAGACTAAGAATAGAATCTTAAGAAATGTCTTCATAAGAAGCCGGTTGGGTAAAACAAGCCTTCCACAGTTATACAAAGTTATAGTTACCACATCTACATAGTTACGTGCCAACTAATACTTATAACAGATGGACCAAATAACTGACTCTACTGAAGACCTCCAAATGCCCATTTCAAGCCGTCTTTCAGTCTTCCTGTAAGTGAGCTTACTCCCTGATCTTCAGTTAAAACTTGAGCGTTTCAGAGGAAGTGGCAAGAATGGAAAAGGGCCCTGGACCCAAGGCCTCTGGGGTGGGACCTGTGGGTAGAGGATGCTAATAACTGGATGAACATCATACCTAAAGGCAGGATCAAAGCTAAGCTTTGCATATAGTTTATTTCATGATTAGCTCATACAACTGAGTTAAGATTGGCCAATAAAGAGCTCATTCATGACAGTAAAAACACATACATACATCAAGGTCTCAAAGGGACGTAAAATTTCTTAATAAGGAGTCTTAGAGATTTCTGTCTGCTTCAAGTGGTCTTTTCCTGGCTGTACTAGTTGAGAATGGCATATAGAGGAAGCAACTAGTTTCCTCTTTGGGACCAGCTCTGCCAGCTGCAGCTCCTGGCTCTTGGTCACCCATCTGGCCAGATTTAAATGATCTCCACCTGCAAGACTGCCAGCCTACAGGGCATGGGTTTATCTCCACTGAAGGGTTGAAAAAAAATAATAGTCTGGACTACCCATGAGCTATAAAGGAGGGATTTCATAGGCAGAACAGAAATTTACAATGCCATAATCATTCCACAAGAATGAGCTCCATCCCACTTGGCACTGATTCTGTAGGCGAAGTTGAAATCCTGAACTAGCTATAAGACCTGAGACTGATGCTGAGACAAATACTCCCAAAGTGAGATGGAGTGGGGCTCAGCAGTGCTAGAGAAATCCTGGAAGAGGTCAAACCTGGGCAAAGCAGCCTCAGAGAAGCTTCCTTCTTTGGATCCAGAAGCTGATGATGGCATCACCTCATTACTTCCTGTTTTACTTGGTGGAAAGAGGAAGAAGATTTGAATGTGGGAGAAAGAATGTAGAATCCCTACATCTTCCCCACCTTAGAGCTATACTCCAGATCAGAGCTGTCCTTACGCAGACAACACAGAGTTAAGCAGTCGACCACATGAAGTGATTCCTCCAGAAAGACTGGTAAACACCAGGTGCTCAGTAGGCATTTGCTGAATGAAGGGCACCAAGAGAGACTTCCTACCGCAAACAGTTTTTTTTCACAGACTGCCCCGTTACCTCCACCTGGAATTCCTCCATCTGATGTCTATTCCTTTAGGATAAAGCCTCATACTATCCCAAACTGTGCTCCACCAGACACCATATTCTGTGAGAGTTTAATATCCCTTCAAAAAAAAAATGGTTCTTTAGTTAAATGACTTTGGAAGATATTATATTCTCTATCTCCCTTCTGAAACTTTATAAATGCATATTAAAAGCTGTTTTGGAGGCAGAGGCAGTTGGAGAACTAACATGAAATTCAGAACAGAGCCCAACTAAGCTAAGAAGCTTGTTCTGAAAGTACAGCTGAGCAGACTAGCATGACATCCAATTAGCCCAAAAATAAAGAGTAGCAGGCAGAGTTCAGGATAGTCAACAACTGGGAGATCTGTGCATGGGCAAGACCCTACCCACAGAAGCCTAGATGGAAGAAAGTCTCTAGTGGGGGGATGAAGGGGAAAAAAGAAAAGTCTCTAGTATCAGAGAAGGGACCTGGCCTGAGAAAGGCTGGAAAGCAAAAGCCCCAGCCTCTGGTAAGGTGTTGACTGAGCAGAGTTATAGCCCTAAACAAGACTAGGGGGTCCAGGCAGGGCAAATGGACAGAGCCTGATGCCCTTAGGAAAAAGCCAAAATAAAGGTGAAATGAAGGAGAGGCAGAGAGTAATAAACAGAGCTGTCACTCACAGTATGGTACACCTATCCAGGAGTCCCACACTGCTGGGGGCACTGGCTCCAAAATACTGGTGATAACAGATCTAGCTACATCATTAGATCTTCTGTATGGGGCCAGGATGGTTGGGGAGGGATGAAGGGGTGTATTACATCCAGAAACTCTACAGAGCTGTGCTAATTCCACTAAGGAGGGAGGTCCAGACCCTGTCAAACTTCAGGAGGTGAGAGGTGGAGACTATTCCTAGAAGAGCCTTCTAGGGAAATGTGCTAGAAGGACCCCAGAGGACTGAACTGAACCAAAACAAAATGCTCTAGACTTGGGGTAGGAATGTGGACACCGTAGAAGTTCAAGCCGGAAGTGGAGGGCATCCATGAACCCAACTGTGAGGAGCTGGTAAAGGCACTGAAATTTGAGTTGTTTCTGTCAAAGACTCCCTGGGGGAGAAAAGATGTGAGAATTCAGACCACAAAGGCCGTCTGAAAGCAGTGCTAGATGAAAGATGATGAACAGTGAACTAGAAAGGCCCTCAGGTCAAAAAAGTTGTAGATCTGAATCACAGGTACTATTCTGGCAGCCTCCGGATTAGCTATTTTGGCTCCACAAAGTTATAGGACAAGGGGAAACTGCACCTTTGTGTGGACACCCCAAATGCTTTGTCACTGCTTTTGACATGGCGTATTTTGCTTTCTGGTAAAGCCCTCTCTCAGCACAGCACATTGAGAAATTAAGACCAGAAGTTGTCTGTGACCAGCAACCTCTGAGGAAGTGCCCTGCCCATGTTGTCATCAGCAGCCTCTTTTGCGCCACCATTTTACATCACTTCTGGGAAGCTGCCTCCCACTTCCTAAGATCTGTGCTGGTCTTGTCTGAGGACATCACAGCAAACCACAGACCCAAGGTCCTATACTCCTTGTTACATTCTGCTTATCAGCTTTTCTCCAGGCAATATCCTGCCTGAATACCCAGCATGCTCACAGGAAGTTTCTCCATGCAACACTCCCTCTTGGAATCATAAGCCTCCAACCCCATCACCCTCAGCCGCTTGTCTTCTCAGTCAAAACTGTAAAGAAAACAAAGTGTTTCTTTAGGGACCCAACTTCTCTTTTCAGGGCCTTTATCTCAAACTCAATAGTTTCTCCTTCCTGTCCCTATGATGAGGGCAGAGTGCCCTTCCCTCTCTGTCCCTGCCTTAGTTCAGTTCTCAGAAATCAATCACATACACTCACTAACACTTCCACTTACAAAATGCTTCACAGTCAGACCCCTTCCTGGAGTCTCTTCATTTTTAATAGGGTCTCAAAGACTTAAATCAAGGGAAATAAATTTCACTTGTGGAATTCCGAACACTAGCAAAGAGCTAAAGCAAGTCTTTGAGGGGCAACACACATTCTTCGTGCCCCTGAAATGATTCCACTTGACAGTCCAGCCTTGTCTCTTCTTAGTTCATCACCTGACACACTCAAGCTGTCTGCTCTGTCAGCCCAGAGGACAGGCTCCCCTGGACCTGGGCCAGCACCCAATGCCATCTGGTCTCTCTTAGAAAGGCAAAAGAGAGACACCTCTTGTTTACTCAGTAATAATTCACTGTAATAGTCACATAACAGGTGTCACCAGCTCCAGAACATACAGTAAGGGCACACCACACCCTCACCTCTGCCCCCATCATGGCTCACTCCTTGGGACATATCAACAAATTTTATTTGGAGAACAGGACAGGGCCTCTTAAGCAGTGAACCAGAGTCATCAGTAGTGTTCTGACACTTGTAGATTACACTGCAATGAAAACTTACAGGTAAAGAACAAAGGCTTTCTTTTAATCCTCCCCTACGGCCAATTGGTATCCTTCCCACATATGTTGTTGCAGCATCTCTATATATAGAACCTAGCATCTATAAACAGGATGCTCTGGCTAAACATGTCTCAACGAGTAAAACTGTGAGGTAGAGAAAGATGTCATCTCTCTAACTTCTCTCCTCTCCCCAAATCTTGTCAGAGACAGAAGAGCTCTGTGAAAACAGCATAGGCTTTAGAACTGGACAGATCTGAAGAGAAATAAATCCTAGATCAGCCTTTTTTTTTTAATTTTATTATTATTATTATTTTTAAAGATTTTATTTATTTATTTGATAGAGAAACAGTGAGAGAGAGCATGAACAAGGAGAAGGTCAGAGAGCGAAGCAGACTCCCCATGGAGCTGGGAGCCTGATGCGGGACTCGATCCCGGGACTCCGGGATCATGACCTGAGCCGATGGCAGTCGTCCAACCAACTGAGCCACCCAGGCGTCCCCTAGATCAGCCTTTTTTATTAGCTATCTGACCTTGGACAAGTTACATAACTTCTTTGACCTTCAGCTTGCCCATGTGCAAAAGTGAAGATGATACTTTATTGGTTTGCATTATGATAATTAAATAAGAAAATATATGAAAAGCATCTAATACATGCCTGGCTCTCCAGGGGTAAGAGTTTGTTCTCTCCCATCTGGCTCATCATGCACCTGGTGCCCAAATGTTACTCTCTGGCTATCCAAGGCCAAGGTGTATGCCCCACACAAACCTAACCTTCTTTTCCTAAACCCTATTAAAGTTCGCATCCCTTAGATGAACTGATTTAGGGGCACCTGGGTGGCTCTATCAGTTACATGTCCAACCCTTGATTTCAGCTCGTCATGATCTCTGAGACCTGGGATCAAGCCCCATATCAGGCTCTCTGCTGGGCAGTGAGTCTACTTGTCTCCCTCTCCTTGCTCATTCACTCTCTCTAAAATAAATCTTGGTGAAAAAAAAAAAAAAAGAACTGATCTAATCACACCACAAAGCAATTCCAATAAAACGAATTCAAGTAAAATGTAGGTATTAATACTGTATTAATTCGAGGTGCCTGGGTGGCTCAGTGGGTTAAAGCCTCTGCCTTCAGCTCAGGTCATGATCCCAGGGTCCTGAGATCGAGCCCCAATTTGGGCTCTCTGCTCAGCAGGGAGCCTGCTTCCCTTCCTCTCTCACTCTGCCTGCCTCTCTGCCTATTTGTGATCTCTGTCAAATAAATAAATTAATTAAATTAAAATATTTCATTAAAAAAAACAAATACTGTATTAATTCTGCGGAAGAGGGGGAGGATTTCTACATTACATTAGAGTTAGGGCACCTGGGAGGCTCAGTCATTAAGCATCTGCCTTTGGCTCAGGTCATGGTCCCAGCATCCTGGGATCAAGTCAAGATCAGGCTCCCCTGCTTGGCAAGAAGCCTGCTTCTCCCTCTCCCACTCCCACTGCTTGTGTTCCCTCTCTCACTGTCTCTCTGTCAAATTAATGAATAAAATCTTTTTTAAAAAAAGAAGAAGAGCTAGAGGGGGGCCTGGCTGACTCTGCACACCAACTCTTGATCTCAGGGTTGTAAGTTTGAGCCCCACACTGAATGTAGAAATTACTTAATAAAAACCTTTGAAAATTTTTTGGGAGTGGCTCAGTCGGCTAAGCATCAGACTCTTAATTTCAGCTCAAGTTATGATCTCAGGGTGGTGAGATGGAGCCCTGCATTAGGCTCTGTGCTCAGTGTAGAATTTACTTGAGATTTTCTCACTCCCTCTCTCTCTCTCTGCCTCTCTCCTCACTTGTTCTCACTCTCTAAATAAATAAATAAAATCTTTTTTTTTTTTTAAACACTAGGTAGATTTCCAAGGTCAGCTGATTCTGGAATCCTGGCTTTTTTTTTTTTCCTTTTTTAAAATTTTTTTATTTGACAGAGAGAGAGACAGTGAGAGAGGGAACACAAGCAGGGGCACAGGGAGAGGTAGAAACAGGCTTCTCCCTAAACAGGGAGCCCAATGTGGGGCTCAATCCCAGGACCTTAGGACTATGACCTGAGGAAAAGGCAGACACTTAACAACTGAGCCACCCAGACACCTCTAAATAAATAAAATATTTTTAAAAATTTTTAAAAGAACTAGAAATTCAAATGAAAGAAAGGCTATCTAATGATGAGGCTCCCCTAGATCACAGGGGACCAATGTCAGCCTCTCTCTCTACAGGCATGGCCCACATCATTCTCTGTGCTGAAGATGAACCATCAGAGCTATAGGACAGCATCTCAGATTGTCGAATATCACACCCTAAATCAACAGGTCCAGAAAAGAATTTGGGACCTTGGCCATTGCTTCTGCTCTAGCCAACACACACTGCTTCCTTAGCCAAGAAGTTACAGTGGTGCTTTTTCCCTAGGAAGTTTCCAACACTATTTTAAGCTCTTTGAAATGAAACGGCAACAGAGGCGATTACGGTCACAGCCTTGGAATAGCCTGTAGGAGGCCTGGGCTCTATACTTCCAGAATCATACTTGCTCCTCTGAATGGTTTCAACAAAGCCAGAATAACAGAGATTAATTAATGGCAGAATGGGACTGCATCTTCTCAGTGATGCAGGAAGGAGGACCACAGGGATGTTCTTCTGTGGTTTCCACATACAGGATCACAGAAGCAGATTATTACAACTAAAAATGGCCCAAGTGTAATCACTCGGCACAATGCGCTATGTTGACTATAAATCGTAACCCAGCATGCAAGTTCCCTGAGGTACTCTTTAGCAGTGTGCATGTTCTACTTGACTTTCTTGGCAAGCCCTCAGTGAGCCCAGGGCATTTAGCCTAGGCTGGGGGTCTCAGGAGCCAGACACCCCTATGGGGGTGAAAGAGACTGGCTGGCAACTTTAGCAGATGGAATAAAGACGAAATGAAGAAATCCAAAGGGAGGAAAGGACTGGTCCAGGCAGGATTATCCAAAAGCATGTGCTTAGAAAACTGGCAAAGCAGAAACAGTAATTGCAAATATTTTAAATTGTATTTATGTAATTAATCACCATGAAAACAGAACTTTGCTAGATCTTCCTACTTTGCTCAATTTCCTTATACTAATTCTGTGTTAAATATTGTTTTTCAAATACATATTGAGGGCTGAAAATATGAGGGACATCATAATCTTTCTATTGCTTAGGTCTCTGAAGTTCTTAATCTGGTCCCTGGCTTTATCAAGAAGCAAGGAAAATCAGGATTCCAAAGCTTCAAGGCCAATATTCAGTTCTTCATTCAATAAATATTTCTTGAGGGGCTAGAGAAGTGTCAGGTCTTTGCTCAGTCCTGGGATACAGCAGCAAACAAAACAAATATGGTTCCTGAGTTCCTGGAGCTCAGTCTAGTGAGAGTTGTTAAGAATAGGAGCAGGACTGGGGCATCTGGGTGGCTTAGTGGGTTGAGCATCTGACTCTTGGTTTTGGCTCAGGTCATGATCTCAGGGTTGGGGGATCAAGCCCCACCTCCAGCTCCGTGTTCAGGACAGAGTCTGCTTGTCCCTCTTCCTCTTCTCTTCCCCCTGCTCACACTTTCTGTCACTTGTCCTTCTCCCTCTTCTCCTACCCCTGCTCGTGCTTTCTCTCGCTCTCTCAAAATAAGTAAATAAAATTAAAACAAACAAAAAAGAGTAAGAGTAGGATCCAAAGCAAAAGGTTCATAATGGAAAGCAGGTAAGATTCTGCAGCCGGCAATGCCGAGGGAGGAGATCCCTTCTGGGATGCCAGCAAAAGAGGCCATGGGCAAACAAGGAGCTGCTGTTTAGGGGGATGGGCTGGGTCAGATAACATCCTTATCCCCTCCGCTCACTTTGGCAGAGAAGAGAGCCACTGTAGTATGTTGGGTTAATCAAGAACAGGTGACCAGGGCCCTCAGAGTCAATGCAATCATGATGCTGCCGCTTCTCTGCTCACAGCCATGAACTGGTATGTGCCACGTGAGCTGTATGAGACACCCTGAAGCTCCAAAAACAATCAAGACATGAGTTGTCTACTGACAGGAATTCTAGGAAGTATAGAAGGCCAGAAATGGGAAGCATTATAATAACTGCCAGAAGAAGTTGAGTGACCCTCCCCACAACTGTCACCCACATTGCTCTGACATTGCATGGAAATGAAAAATAAAAGCCTGATTTCACCTGGAAGAGTGGGGCCACAAAGCAACCTGCTAAAATGATCAGGCTACAGCCAGAAGCCCCTGAGAGGAGTTTTGGCTTTAGGGCATGAAATGGGCAAGAATGGGGGAAAGGCTGCGGCCCGCTGAGTTAGAGAAGGAGCCATTCCAGCAGCTCAGTGCCAGCACTACCAGAAGGTGTGATGGCCATGGCGAAGGTGCAGAGCTGACAACAGCAACATCAGGAACTTCAGTGGAAGTGCCCAGCCAGCAGAGCAGCAGCCTAGACAGATCTCAGAGTCTCTGACCTCTCTGGGCCTGTTTTCTTATCTGAAAATGGACATAATAAAAGAGCATGTGTTGGTTTCCCAGGGCTTCTATAACAAACACTACAAAGTTGGTGGCTTCCAACAAAGGACATTTATTCTCTCAAAGTTCTGGAGGCTAGAAGTCCAAAATCAAAGTTACAGCAGGACCATGCTCCCTGTGAAGGCTCCAGGGGAGAATCTTCCTTTGCCTCTTCCAGCTTTTGGTGGTTGCCAGTAATCCTTGACATTCTTTGGTTTGTGGCAGCACAACTCCAATCTCTGCTTCTATCTTCACACGGACATCTTCCCTCTATGTATCCCTCTTCATATAAGAACACCACTCACAGGGCACCTGGGTGGCTCAGTGGGTTAAGCCTCTGCCTTCGGCTCAGGTCATGATCTCGGGGTCCTGGGATCGAGCCCCGCATCGGGCTCTCTTCTCAGAAAGGGAGCCTGCTTCCCCCTCCCCCTCTGCCTGCCTCTCTGCCTACTTGTGATATCTCTCTCTCTCTCTGTCAAATAAATAAATATTAAAAAAAAAAAAAAAGAACACCAGTCACTGGATTAGGGCCATCCTAACCCAGTATGACTTCATCTTAACCTGCTTACATCTACAAGGATCCTATTTCCAAATAAGATCACATTCATAGGTTCTGGGTGGATGTGAATTTTGGGGAGGACACTATGCAACTCAGTACACAGAACCAATCTCATAAAGACTTGATATACGTAAGGTGCTTAGAACAGTTGCTGGCACATAACACATGCCTTGTAAAAGTCAGCTACCCTTCTTCAACATCTTTGGCAAATGACAGCTGCCACGGGATATATGAGAGCTTGGTTATAGAGGAATTCCTCTTCCTCCATCTTGATTAGAGGGAAGAAATTAGATGGGACAAAAGAGTTCCAAAAAGAGCTGATGAGGGCACAGGTAGAACACAATGTGTTCATTACCATTCAATGCCCCCCATCAACACCCCACCAATACTCTCAGGCTGGAGTAAGGAAATATCCACCACAGTCACTTCATTTGTTTCTTAAGAAAACAAAACCTATCATTCCAAACTAACAATGGCCCTTCAGAGCAGTCCTCAAACTAAGATGCACTTAGAAGGCGCCTCCAGAGAAGAGCCAGCAGGGAAGCTACACTAGGGAATGTAGCAGTTTCATCGCTTAGTCAGGCTGTGAGCTCTGGTCCCAAACTGCTTTACACAGCATATGCATCCCACAGCCAAGCAACTGACTTGAGTCCAAACATGAAATTCATTCTCCAAAATGGAGGTCTCCTATTACCTTACTTTCAGGTTAGGGGAGGGGAAAAAAGATTAAAGGGTCCTGGTCTTTCTTCTTTAATAAACAGGTCTGGGGCAGTACACAACTGAAAAGAAATAGAGCCAGATCTCAACTGCTATCTTCATATCAAAATAAATTCCAGAAGGATCAAAGACTTAAAGATTAAATTTAAAGAATTAAAAGAAGGTGCACGAGCACACACACAAGTACTCAAAGAGAATGAGTAACCATTTTTTATGTTTTTGAGGTAGGGAGACATGCCTTTTCTAAACACTGGCCTAGCAGCAGGAAAAACTGTAAGAAAAAAGATTATTTTGACTAGCTAAAAATATAAAACTTCCCAAGAGAAAAAAATTGCATAAACACAGTCAAAAGACAAATGATAAACTAGGAACAATTTTGTTATATATTATAGTCAGAACCTTACCTCTTTTAAGTTATTAAGAAAACATTACTGGGAGCACATGCAAAAAACAGGGGCACCTGGGTGCCTCCTGTTAAGCATCTGTCTTCAGGTCAAGATCCCAGAGTCCTGGGATCGAACCCCTTATCAGGCTTCCTGCCCAGCGGGAAGCCTGCTTCTCCCTCTCCCACTCCCCCAGCTTGTGTTCCCTCACCCTGCTGGTGTTCCCACTCTGGCTACATCTCTGTCAAATAAATAAAGGTCTTAAAAAAACAAAAAACAAAACAAAAAAAAGACATGAATAAGTGACTAAAAAAATTCATAAATTTCCAAAATACATTTGAAAAGATGTTCAATCTTTAATATAAAAAAATACTAAGTCCTAGTTACTGATTTGCAGATCTCCTTTACTATTTGAAGCATTTTACTTAGATTAATTGACTTATTCTTCCTGAAACAGGTGCTATCATTATGCTTACCTTATCAAAGATGAAACTAAGAGAGAAATTAAATGACTTACCCAAGGTCACAAAGTGAGTGGCTGAGTCAGAATTCAGGCCCCAACAGATGGGCTCCAGAGTCATATGCCGTATCACATCACATCTATCAGAGTCACATTCTCAACTACCATATTATAGTGACAAGACCACTTTTCACCTGTCAGATGTGAAAATGAAAAACATACAACACAGTATTACTGGCAAATGTAGACAATCTCATGTGCCACTGGCAGGAGTTAACATTCTTAAGGGTAGTTGGTTCCATAAATCAACATTTTAAATGTGCATATCCTTCAACTAGGCCATTCTATTTCTTAAGAATTTATCCTAAGTGGGGCGCCTGGGTGGCTCAGTTGGTGTGAAAGATCCCCCAATAATGGGTCTGTGATTAAAGGAGCGAGACTGATAAAAAGCGAAGGTCAAGCAAAGTTTTATTTCACGCCAAGCATCGAGAATCAAACTGACCGTTCAGGGCCGTCTCTTACAGAGAGGGCAACCCCTCCCTGCCTTACAGACTAACTTTTATAGAGCAAAGGCCATGTGGTTGGGCCTGGCCACACACAGGTGGCCAATGAGATTGCAACACACAGAGAAAGCTGCACAGTCATGCTAGGTCACACACGGGTGGCCAATTGAATTACAATTCACCCCATAGTAGCTGTTTGAACTAGCCTATCACCTTGGTCAGAACTGGAGCCCTTTAAAAGGTGGGGCCCACACTCCTTGGTAGCTAGGGAGACAGTATGCGCGCCCCACTGATTGGATGTCTCCACCTGACCCGGCTCATCCCTGCATTTGGGCTGTTAACTCTACCTGATCTGACCCACCCTTGTATTTGGGCTTGTTACCTGGGACTGGTTGGGGGGGAGGCAGGGTCAGTTTAAGTTTTACTGCATGAACAACAAAATGGCTATTCAATCGAGGTGGGGCCACTCCGGCTAAATAGGCCCTTACAGGTTAAGCAACTGCCTTCCGCTCAGGTCACGATCCCGGAATCCTGAAATCGAGTCCCGCATTGGGCTCCCAGCTCCATGAGGAGTCTGCTTCTCCCTCTGACCTTCTCCCCTCTCATTCTCTCTCTCACTCTCTATCAAATAAATAAATAAAATCTTTAAAAAAAAAAAAAAAAGAATTTATCCTAAGATAAGTAGACAAGAGTACAAAGATTACATACAGGGCATTTATCACAGCATGTATATAACAACAAAAATACAGCAAATAGGAGCACCTGGCTGGCTCAGTCGATAGAGTGTGCAACTCTTATCTCAGGGTCCTGAGTCTGAGCCCCACAAAAGGTGCAGAGATTACTAAAAAAAAAAAAAAAAAAAAAAAAAAAAATACTGCAAATAAAAAGTCCAACAAACACAGCGGAAGTCCAACAAATTCATTCATTCAACAAATATTTACTGAATACCAACTGTGTGCCAGGAACTGTCCTATGTAACAGAAAGCAGTGAATAAAAAAAAGAAGAAGAAAAAAGTCTCTGTCTTGGGACGCCTGGGTGGCTCAGTTGGTTAAGCAGCTGCCTTCGGCTCAGGCCATGATCCCAGCGTCCTGGGATCGAGTCCCACATTGGGCTCCTTGCTCCGCGGGGAGCCTGCTTCTCCCTCTGACTCTGCCTTCCACTCTGTCTGCTTGTGCTCCCTCTCGCTCTCTCTCTCTCTGACAAATAAATAAATAAAATCTTTAAAAAAAAAAAAAAGGTCTCTGTCTTCATGGAGCTTATATTCTAATGGAAGGTGTTGGGCAATAAACAAATAAAAGTATACAGTGTATCAAGCAGTATTAAACGTTACAGAGAAAAAGGAGAAAAGGGAGATAGGAAAGAAAGGGGGTTTGCTACAATTCTAAGTAAGGGAGTCAGGGAAGGTCCCATAGATAACAGATAAAATAAACAGATTAAATATTAAAAAATAAAAAGAAGGGGCACCTAAGTGGCTCAGTGGGTTAAAGCCTCTGCTTTCGGCTCAGGTCATGATCCCAGGGTCCTGGGATCGAGCCCTACTTCGGGCTCTCTGCTCGGGAGCCTGCTTCCTCCTCTCTCTCTGCCTGCTTGTGATCTCTGTCTGTCAAATAAATAAATAAAATCTTTAAAAAAATTAAAAAAGAAAAGAAAAATAAAAAGCATTATGGTACATCCACATATTGAAATATAATTTAGGGGTACCTGGGTGGCTCAGTGGGTTAAGCCTCTGCCTTCAGCTCAGGTCATAATCTTGGGGTCCTGGGATCAAGCCCCGCATTGGGCTCTCCGTTCAGCGGGAGCCTGCTTCTCCCTTCTCTCTCTTTGCCTGCCTCTCCGCCTACTGTGACCTCTATCAAATAAATAAATAAAATCTTAAAAAAAAAAAAAAAAGAAAAGAAATATAATTTAGCCATTTATTCTACATTTATTTACATAATAAGGTGTCTATAACAAATTATAAAATGAGAAAAGATTCTCACCACACACACAGAAAACAGGGAACTATGTCAGGTGATGGAAGTGTTAACCATATTATGATAATAACTTAAAAATATATATGTTTCAAATCATCATATTGTACACCCTAAACTTACACGATGTTATATGCCAATTATATCTCAATAAAGTGGGGAAAAAGGTGAAAAAAGATTACAAAATGGTATAAAGAAGAAAAACAGTATTAAGGTATGATTCCTTTCATATGAAATTACATGTTTATATATGCTTATGCTTTAAATTGGGATGGAGGAACAACACAGAAAGAACTTGATAACACCAACCAAGGGTCCAGGCTGACTGCCAGACAAGTGGTATGGGCAGCCTTTATTTGTTCTCCAACTCTACTCATTCTTCTCCCCACACCTATACTTTCATTTATTTATTTATTGGAGGAGGGAGGGGCTGAGGGAGAGGGAGAGAAAATCCTAAGCAGGCTCCACACCCCAAGATCATGACTTGAGCTGAAATCAAAAGTCAGATGCCCAACCAAGTGAGCCACACAAGCACCCCCTACACTTTGTTCAGAAAGGATTTAAGAATCACAAATCCACCTACCCCTACAAGAAAAATAAAAAGCATTATGGTACATCCACATATTGATATATAATTTAGGGGTACCTGGGTGGCTCAGTGGGTTAAGCCTCTGCCTTCAGCTCAGGTCATAATCTTGGGGTCCTGGGATCGAGCCCCGCATTGGGCTCTCTGTTCAGCCCTAACTCTCCCTTTCCTTCTCACCCTTCCCCCTCCTCTTTCTAGATGCCATGCCAATGATAGGGTGAAAAGGATGAAAGCTTAAGATGGAAGCAAGTTGAAGGGGCATAAGAAGGATGGAGGGAAACCTCCACACACCTGGATGGCAGTCCTTATTTCAGCACACAGAAAACAAGTCCTGGGACACACACTTCCTTCCTGCAGATCTGTAATATTTGAAGTAAGGTTAGGGCACGCAGGCATCTGCCTTTGGCTCGGGTCATGATCTCCAGGTTCTGGGATTGAGTCCCATTTCAGGCTCTTGGCTTGGCAGGGAGTCTGCTTCTCCCTCTTTTTCTGCCTCTCCCTCTGCTTGTGCTCCCCCCCGCAACCAAATGAATAAAATAAAATCTTAAAAAAAAAAAAAAAGATTTGAAGCAAGGTCTATCTGATTCAGATTCCCTGTTCCATCTCCTACTGAACTCCAAATGCCTTGTAGGGCAGCCAGGGGTAAGATTGACTCTCAAAGCGGAGTGACAGGCCAGAGCTCTGCCCCTGGCACACAGTGCCTATATCTTCCTAGGAGCAGAACATTACAAGGAGCTGAGCCCGTTTTACTCCTTACTTTATCCCTTCCTCCATAGCTACATCCATCAAGCTATCCTGGCTAAGTTAAACTCCTGTCCAATCCCATACACTCACCACCTTGCATGACTACCCTAGAGATTCACAGTCTTCCCCACTAAGATTCTCAAACCTAGGTCCCTACCAAGAATGTTGCCCAAGGTGACATTTTCAGTCTGGGGTAAGATTTTGAGTAACCTGACAGACAGGGTCCAGATATATTTGCTGTCATATATGCAGAAGCCTATTACACCTTCTGCCTGAGCATAAAGCCACCAACGAGGAATTGGCAACTTCCCAAATGTGGAATCCATGTTGCTATCCCCTGTTTAGCTAAGAATAGGAGGCACGTGAGAGGCAGGGGATCTAAGGAAGGACTTAACAGTTTCAAAATATATCTCACATACTCTCTGTCACCTCTTGGATACCAATAATACACAAGTCCTGGTGTTAAGAGTTTTCATATACTCTCACCAAAAATAACAAATCACTTTAACCAAACTTTCTTACCGTGTTGCTACTAAATTTAGGAAGTCTATGGCACATACAGGTCCAGTTGCCCTGCTGACAGGTGAATACCCAAGCTTGAATTTAGAACAGGTAAGACAATCTGAGATTCTCCTCAGGCTGCAACACAGAAGTCTCATTACACACCATTAGGTCAACAGCCTTCATGCCCCATTCCAGCTTCTGCTCCTTCCTGGGCATTCAGCAAGGAACATCTTTCCAATACATACACAGACACACCCCCAAAATCCTCCAACACACTTAGTACAACTGGAAGAAATTCTTTACTAGTAAAGAGAAAAGATGAGTCAGAGAAAATCCAAAAGCAATCATCTCTTTGACAGAAGTGGCTCTTTCTCTCTCCACCTCTCTCTTCTCTTCCTTGAATATGTAGCTACTGAGCAACTTTTTTTTTTTTTAAGATTTTATTTATTTTTTGACAGAGACAGAGAGAGAGAGAGGGAACACAGGCAAGGGAGTAGGAGAGGGAGAAGCAGGCTCCCCGCTGAGGAGGGAGCCCAATGCGGGGCTCAATCCCAGGGCTCTGACCTGAGCTGAAGGCAGACACTTAACGACTGAGCCACCCAGGTGCCCAAGGGGCTACTGAGCAACTTCTATTATGCTTGTCACTATAAGATATAATCATGAGATATGCCTCCCACCTTCAAGAATTTACTTCAGGGGTGCCTGGGTGGCTCAGTGGGTTAAAGCCTCTGCCTTCAACTCAGGTCATGATCCCAGGGTCCTGGGATGGAGCCCTACATCGGGCTCTCCACTCAGCGGGGAGCCTGCTTCCCCCTCTCTCTGCCTGCTTCTCTGCCTACTTGTGATTTCTTTCTCTCTGTCAAATAAATAAATAAAATCTTAAAAAAAAAAAAAAGAATTTACTCCATTTGGAAAAACAAAATCAACACACAGGAAAAATGTTATATATGGGGGCTCCAAGATTTCTGGATAAACAAATAATGGGGTATCCTGACACACACGGGTATCTTCAATTTCAAACACATTCTCCCTTTTGTTCTATTCTCAGTAGAAATGTGTTTCACTTCAAGAAAAATGTCATTTACCAAAATCAAAATACATTAAATTAGGGATCATTCACTAGACAGAAAGGATCTTCCTTTTTCCTCTTTTCTGTGAAGTTTAGAGAGATATAACTTAATACCTCTCCAGCCAATTCCTGTTAACACACACGTACACACACACACACACACACATACACAAACATTCAACTTTTCAGGAACACATTTAGAGGGTAAAGCAAAGTACTTAAAAAGTTTATAAAACTTGGGATATTTGGCTGGTTGTCAGTTGAGCATCCAACTCTTGATTTCGGTTCAGGCCATAATCTCAGGGTCGTGAGCCTGTGTTTTCTTGATCATCTTTGGTGACAAACAGTCAACGTATACATGCTCTCTCTCTCTCAAGTATATAAATAAAACCGTGAGCCCCCACATTGGGCTGTGTGTGCTCAGTGGGGAGTCTGCTAGAGATTCTTTCCCTTTCCCTTTCCTTCTGCTCCTCCCCCCACTTTCTGTCTCGCACACATATACATTCTCTCTCTCAAATAAATCTTTAAAAATAAAACAAAAAACCAAAACAAAACAAAGAAGAGGTAATCTGAGTATAATAGGTAGACAGAATCCTCCCCTTCTGCACACAAATACTAATACTAGCATGCCACAAATATTATTCTGCACTTTGCCTTAATAATGGATCTCAGAGATTGTTCCATATCAGGGTGTGAGTGTGTATGTGCCTGTATGTCTCATTCTTTTTTTTTTTTTTTTTTAAAGATTTTATTTATTTACGTGACAGAGATCATGAGTAGGCAGAGAGAGAGGAGGAAGCAGGCTCCCTGCGGAGCAGAGAGCCCGATGTGGGGCTCGATCCCAGGACCCTAGGATCATGACCTGAGCTGAAGGCAGAGGCTTTAACCCACTGAGCCACCCAGGTGCCCCTGTCTCATTCTTTTTAACACTACATAATATGGCAATATCCACTACAACTTATTCAACTAGTATTTTTGTTTTAAAGATTTTATTTATTTGTCAGAGAGAGAAAATAAGCAGGGGGAGCAGCAGGCAGAGGGAGAAGCAGGCTCCCCACTGAGCAGGGAGCCCAATGTGGTACTCAATCCCAGAACCCTGGAATCATGACTCAAACCAAAGGCAGACGCTTAACCAACTAAGGCACCAACGCATCCCTATTCATCTAGTATCTTTTTCTTTTTTTCAAAAAGTTTATTTATTTATTTGACAGACAGAGATCACAAGTAGGACGAGAGGCAAGCAGAGAGTGAGAGGGAAGCAGGCTCCCCCCGAGCAGAGAGCCCAATGCAGGGCTCGATCCCAGGACCCTGGGATCATGACCTGAACCAAAGGCAGACACTTTAACCCACTGAGCCGCTCATGCGCCCTATTCAACTAGTATCTTTTTTTTTTTTTGACAGACAGAGATCACAAGCAGGCAGAGAGGCAGGCAGAGAGAGAGAGAGGAGGAAGCAAGCTCTCTGTTGGCAGAGAGCCCGATGCAGGGCTCGATCCCAGGACCCTGAGATCATGACCTGAGCCGAAGGCAGAGGCTTTAACCCACTGAGCCACCCAGGTGCCCCTTCAACTAGTATCTTAACAATATATACTAAGATGTATTTTTAAGCAAAATGTGTTAAAGACTATGCATACCAATTTTGCATATCTTTCTCCCTTAACAAAAATATTCATATTTAACTCTTTATATATCCTCCAAGCAACTATTAATGATCACTGATACTTGCTTTGGTTTGAATTTAATAGTGTTTCACCTTGACTTATTTCTACTAGGGTATACGTTGACTGTTTGTCACCAAAGATGATCAAGAAAACACAGGAGAGGCGTCTGGGTGGCTTAGTTGGTTGAGTGACTGCCTTTAGCTCAGGTCATGCTCCTGGAGTCCCAGGATCCAGTCCCGCATCGGGCCCCCTGGTCAGCAGGGAGTCTGCTACTCCCCCTGACCCTCTCTCCTCTCATGCTCTCTCTCTCTCAAGTATATAAATAAAATCTTAAAGAAAAGAAAAAGAAAAAGAACACACATTGCCCTCTGAATATTCTGGTCACCCTTTACTCCATCATCCTTATAAATTGCTTCTTAATAGTAAACCTTTTACTGGATTTAACTCTGAAAAAGTGTAAGACAAATAAACCCCCCACCACCACTCCCCACACACACAGTTTCATTACTCAATTAAAAAACAAAAAACATCTCTTTCACTTCAGTGTCTCTCAGTCTACTATTTGGTTTCTTTTAGATCACAGCAAGGTAGAATGAGTGAGGGCTCTATGCATACAATGGGGCTGGAATCTCAGTTCTGCCATTTCCAAGTTAATCCACTGCTCAGAGCTTCTGGTTCATCATCTACAAACCCAGGGCAATACCATCTATCTCTTATGCAGATGAAATCAACACAGGGAAATCCACTTGAGAGAACCAAAGAGCTGTCTCTATTGAACTAGCACTGCCTGGGGAAGTCAAAGACTTGCTTAGAGAAGTGGAAAAGGACAAGAAAAAATTCTGACCAGGTAATGAGAGAAACGGTGCCTTCAGCAGAGGCAACAATCCATGCAAAGGATGAGAGTTGTGCAGTGCCACAAAGCACCCACACAGCTACTGACAAGAAGGTGAAAAGTAATTTATAGTCAACAAGTACTTCCCAAGTACCTCTAAGCACTGAAGATACAACCATGAGCAAGAAGGTCCCTACCTTCATGGAATTTATAATCTAATAGGAGAGAAAGACAAACTAGTAAAAAGCAGTAAGTGGTCTAATGAAGTAAATGAGGTATAAAAATAAAAAGTAACATTGAGTTGCTTTGTATAGAATGGCCAGAAAAACTTCTAAAAGGAGATAATGGGGGGACGCCTGGGGGGCTCAGTCGGTTAAGCATCTGCCTTCAGCTCAGGTTATGATCCCAGGGTCCTGGAACTGATCCCCACATCGGGATCCCTGCTCAGCAGGGAGCCTGCTTCTCCCTTTGCCTGCTGCTCTGACTTCTTGTGCCTCTCTCTCTCTCTCTGTGTCAAATAAATAAATAATCTTTAAAAAAAAAAAAATAAGAGGAGATAATGTTTAACTGACACTTAAAAGTAAAGGGTAGTTAATGAGGTAAAGAGTAGGGTAAAGGCTATAGCCTTAGGCAGAGGCTATAGCACTACAAAGGCTCTGAAACCAGAGAGCAGAAGAAGAGATCAAGGAACTATGAATATATAAGGGTGCCCAGGAGATGAGAGAAGGGCTTGGGATAAGACTTAAGAAAAAGGCAGGGACCAGATTGTCCTCGATTCTTATAGGCCATAATTTGGGCCAAATTGTGTAAGGCCATTTATTATAACCCAAGACATTTGGACTTGATCCTATAGGTAACAGGAATTTAACAGAGGACTTGAAAAGGAAAGACAAGGTTCTTATAGAAGGATAGCAGCAGCTGTGTGTATACAATAGCAACAACAGGGAGTGAAGACAGCTTGGGAACCAAATAAAGAAAACCTGCACTAGGACAGGGTCAACGTACACAGGAAAAGAGAGGCACCCTTGAGAAAATCTGCCATGCGACCGGTAGCCTTCAGGGTCCATGTTCTATCCTGTTTTCTGAGTCCAAAGTCAAAGCTTCCTATAAATCCTAGAGCTACGGCTTAGTCATGAAGCCCTTGTCCACCTCATCTGGCTCTGCCATCTACTGTGGCAATGAGAAGATGAGGT
>NC_081563.1:53287213-53298256 GCF_022355385.1 Mustela nigripes | reverse complement strand
TAAGTGACTCTTAATCTCACAAAACAAACTGGGGGTTGCTGGGGGGACGGGGGTTGGGAGAAGGGGGATGGGGTTATGGACATTGGGGAGGGTATGTGCTTTGGTGAGTGCTGTGAAGTGTGTAAACCTGGCGATTCACAGACCTGTACCCCTGGGGATAAAAATATATGTTTATAAAAAATAAAAAATTTTTAAAAAAACACATACATACATACGTACATACATACATATTAATTGAAAGGGACTATATAAACAAATACATGAATAAACTAGAAAAAATCACATATTAAGTGCTATGGAAAGAATTAAAATAGGTGATGTAAGAGAAAAGATATGGGTGGCTACTTTGGAATAATTAAGTGGTCAGGGGAAGGCCTCTCTGAGGACATGACATTTAAAAACTAGTATCTCAGGGTGCCTGGGTGGCTCAATCAGTTAAGCCAATCAGTTTGGCTCAACTCATGATCCCAGAGTCCTGGGATCAAGCCCCTCATTAGGCTCCCTGTTCAGTGGGGAGTCTGCTTCTCCCTCTCCCACTGCAGCTCCCCCTGCTTGTGCTCTCTGTCAAATAAACAACATCTTTAGAAAAAATAAAAATAAAAAATAAAAGTAGATTAAAACATGTATCTCAAAACAAAATAAAACAACAAGAACTACAACAAACCCCTAAAAAAAACTGTCAGTCAAAGATCAAGGGGAAAAGCATTCTAGGTGGGGGTGACAAATCATGTAAAAGCAAGATCATGGAAGTTTTTTAAGCAAGAAATGTAAACCATGAACATTCATATATATTATAAAGATCACTCTGGCTGCATTGTGCAGAGTGGAATGGAGGTGGGGAAGGATAAAATCAAGACTGGAGGTAGAGACGAAAAGGTATTATGTACACTAAGATGAGAAGAACCCCACAACGACAATGTGATGATGGTAACAACATTCACATGGCACTTACGGGGAGTTGATCTATTTTTCTAAGCATTTTACGTGTTACTAATTTATTTAATACTCACAAGTACTCTTGTTTTGTAAATCCATAAAACTAAGGTACAAAATAGTGGCAATGAAGAAGAAAAGAAAGCAACTGGATCCAAGAAATACTAGGGAGGAAAAGTCCCAGGGACACGCTGGTTGTTGGCTGTGGGAGGGGAAGGGAAGTCTTTTGGGCCTAATAACTGCGTGGTGTTTACCATGTGACAGGACACCAGGTGAGGCAGCAAGTAAGGAGGAGCAGGAGGCCACATGGTGGTGAGTGTGCACAATATCCCTGTGATGCCGGCCACGTGAGCAGCTGGACACTGGTCTGCAGACAGAGCTGGGCATCATCCATATGTAGACGGTTAAGTGGAGCTGTCAGAAAGGTTGAGATCACCTAGAAGAGCAGCATGAGAAAAGAAGACAAAAGGCCTAAGAAAAGAACACTGATACTTAAAACACAGTAAGAATCGTTCATAACAACAAAAAAATGGAAATACCTTAATGTCTCTCAATAGGAAAATAACTGAATATAGCATATCTGCCTATACTATAAAATATTATATAGTAGCCAAAATCAAATGGAAGTATCTTCTTGTACCAACATGAAATACTGTCATGGCACCTTACTGAATCAGAGAAATACCAAAGTGATCCATAAAATGTGACCGCATTTGTATAAATAAGACACAAAAATAATACTTTTCTGGTTTCACACATATACATGTAAACAGAAAAAAGTCCGGTATGTACAAATTCCAAACACTAACAGGTTACCACCTCCAAGAAATATAAAAATAACAGGGGGAGCAGGAGAATTCAAAATATCTACAGATTTTAATTCTTTTAGATTATATTACTATATTCCCTATAAAATAAAGATCAATTCTTCAAAAAGATCAATTTTTCAAAAAGTGATCAATTTTTCAGGGCACCTGCCTGGCTCAATTGCTAAAGCATGTGATTCTTGACTTCAGGGTCATGAGTTTGAGCCCCACCATGGGCACAAAGCTTACCTAAATATAATAATAATAGGATTCTTTTTATCTTTCCCTCAATTTAGCTGTGAACCTAAAACTGTTCTTAAAAAAACTCTTAATTTTTTAAATGGGAGCCTACAAAATTTGCTTCAGATGCCAAATTTTCTGTCCCTTTCACCTCCAATTGTCTTAGTGTTCAGATCTTAAGGCTTCCCATCTCCCCACATCTAAGATATTAACACAAAGCTCCCTAATTCTATGGTCTACTAGACCAAGGCCAAGCCTGAACTGAATCCCTAGACCCTGAATCACTAAACCCAGGCCAAGCCTGACCACCAATCCCCTAGCCTGGGCCAGAGTCCCAGGAGGAAAAGTCAGACACCAAAGTCTTAAACAAACATGGAAGAATGAGGGGCGCCTGGCTGGTTCAGTCAGTAGAGCGTGCAACTCTTGATCTTGGGGTTTTGAGTTTGAGCCCCATATTGAGTGTAGAGATTACTTTAAAAAATAAAAACTTTGGGCGCCTGGGTGGCTCAGTCGTTGAGCGTCTGCCTTCCACTCAGGTCATGATCCTGGTGTCCTGGGATCGAGCCCTGCATTGGGCTCCCTGCTCAGTGGGGAGCCTGCTTTTCTCTCTCTCACTACCCCTACTTGTATTCCCTCTCTCACTGTCTCTCCCTGTGTGTCAAATAAATAAATATAATCTTAAAAAAATAAAAAATAAAATCTTTAAAAAAACAACAATAAACCACCATGAGAGAATGAGTACAGATGTCAACCAATCTAAGGACAGGGATCCAGCAGCCTTGCTGCCCAGTAAAAGTCTCAGTGGAGAAAGGTATTTGAAGGTCTATAAGCAGCTCTGCAAAACTGAGGGATGTGGCTGCAGGACAGTCAGATAAAATCGGGGGGAAGTGGTATGACTGAGTTAAAAAAAAAAAAAAAAAGAGCCAGGCGCATGGGTGGCTCAGTGGGTTAAGCCTCTGCCTTCAGCTCAGGTCATGATCTCAGGGTCCTGGGATCGAGCCCCACATCGGGCTCTCTGCTCAGTGGGGAGCCTGCTTCCTCCTCTCTCTCTCTGCCTGTCTCTCTGCCTACTTGTGATCTCTGTCTGTCAAGTAAATAAATAAATAGTCAGTACCACTTATAAAGATTCCAAGCAAAGTGCTGTAGTATAAGTGGAAACGAGTTTCATAACAAATGGAAGAGGGGAAGCCAAATTCTGTGAAGGGGGTGGGGGTAGCACATGGGGGATATGTGTGTCTAAGGGTACCTAGAGGAGTCACTTCACATTAAAGCAGCAATTCCAGGAGGCACAGTATAAACGTTTAGAAGCTGGAGCAGTATAAAGAAACCAAGGACTTGGCTCCTTCCTAAAAAGAAAGGAGGCTCTAAAAGTGAGGAGAAAAGCCACTGAAACAATGCCTTTCCTTCTTCAGTAAACCAAAGAGAGCCAGATCTCTGATGACTGTACTCTTTAACGTTCAACTGTCTAAGGATAAAAGACACCATATTTGGTCTACATGTTTTCCTGGTTACCCAAAGAAATAGCACTACCTGAGCCTTACCCAACAGCTGATTCACCATCAGTTAGTCTATATCACAGCCCGCTGAGACTTAGACTTCACAGTACATACCAGACTCTAGAAAAAAACAACCTGGTGTGAGCTGTCAAAGTCCTCTCCGTACCTGACCTCACCCTCTGGGGTAGGTTTCATTTCAAAACTGAAAGGGACTGAGAGCTGGGGAAGTCCAAAGATCAACACAGCCAGAACAGGTGGTTCCCAGCAGAAAAGGGTCCCAGGCTGGAACTCAAAACAGAAACCAGACCACTGATAAGACAGTTTATGATGTCTGTCTCCAAGCCTTCAGATATTTATATGTTTTCCAATATTTACAACAGGGCATGACCATGCTTGTCCAGCTCCTGACAATTAGATATCTAATTCTCCACGTGTTCAATTAACTTCCTGGCTTTATTAAGTTTTAGAGCTCTGGGGTAACTCCAGTGACTGGGATACCTTGTGAATTTTTTATAGCCCTTCAAATGGGCCACATTTTTTTTAAAGATTTTATTTATCTCTTCATCCTAGGGGGAGGGAGGGGCAGAGGGGAAGGGAAAAAGACATGGAGAGAATCCCAAGCAAACTCTGTAACACTGGGCTCCATCCCATGACCTTTAGATCTCAACCAGAGCAAAAACCAAGAGTCAGATACCCAAATGACAGAGCTACCCGGCACCCCAAATGGGCCACATTTTAATCATAATGAACTTTATCATCTCCTCCTCCTTCAGCTCCCCATGAACCCTCAGCAAAATTCCTGTCTCACTAAAAAATGTCCACGTTTTTCATGATGGGCCTCTCAACAGAGCAATACACAATACAATAAAAGTCTAGTTCATCAAAGAAATCAAGTTATTGGGGCGCCTGAATGGCTCAGTCATTAACCGTCTGCCTTCAGCTCAGGTGATGATCCTTGGGTCCTGGGACCCAAATCAGGTTCCCTGCTCGACGGGAGACCTGCTTCTCTCTCTCCCACTCCCCCTGCTTGTATTCCCTTTCTCGCTGTGTCTCTCACTATCAAATAAACGAAATCTTAAATAAAAAGAAGAAATCAAATTATTTGCTTAGGTTCACTATTAACTAGTTGAGTGACCTTGAGCAAGTAGCTTAACCTTTCTGGACATGGTTTCCTCATCTATAAAGGAAGCAGGTTGGAAACCGGTGGAAGGAAAGCAATAAAAACTTCCTTGAACTAAGACAAGACAAATTTTTAAGTCTAAACAGTTCAATAAGTGCCAAGCAGAGTTATTTTAAAAAGGCACAAACCTGGGGTGCCTGGGTAGCTCAGCCATTAAGCGTCTACCTTCAGCTCAGGTCATAATCCCAGGGTCATGGGATCAAGCCCTGCATCGGGCTCCTTGCTCAGGAGGGAGCCTCCTTCTCCCTCTCCCCTGCTTATGTTCCCTCTCTTGCTGTCTCTCTGTCAAATAAATATCGTTCCAATTTTAGCATATGTGTTGCCGAAGTGAGCACTCTGTCAAATAAATAGATAAAATCTATTTATCTATTTATAAAAAAATTTTAAAAAAGGACACACACCTAAAGCATATCAAGAGTAAATGCTAAGCCAGAAAAAATTTACAAACTTCCAAAGAGAAAGAACAGGTAATTACTTAGAATTCTACTGGCACTGGACTTCCCATCTGTATCACTAGAAACTGAATACAGCAGAAAGCTGCATACAGACTTTGTAGTGAATAGAACTACTATTTAAGAATCCTAAACGCAGCCAAGACATCATTTCTACATTATGGTAAAATTCAGGAGTGCCTGGCTGGCTCAGTTGGTAGAATATGTGACTCTTGATGTCAGGGCTGTAAGTTTGAGCCCCACACTGCATGGAGACATTACCTGTGAATAAACTCATGGGGCGCCTGGGTGACTCAGTCAGTTAAGTGTACAACTCTTGATTTTAGCTGGGGTCAGGATTTTGGGACCATGGGATTGAGCCCCACTTCAGGCTCTGTGCTCAGCTTGTCCCTCCCCTCTCCCTTCCCCCACTTGAATGCACGCACTATTTCTTCCCCTTTCTCTCTATAAAATGGATAAGTAAAATCTTCCCAAATAAATAAATAAACTCTTACAAAAATATACATACACACATTGTACACACACAATTGGATATATAAGGACCTTCAAAGTACCATCCAGGCCCCTTTTCTAAGAAAATCACTCAGAGAAAGACACATCCTATTCAAATTAATATTTAAAACCTGAGCAAAGCTGGAAAAGACAAAGTTTACACAAGACATGTCTTCCCTCCCCCAAAAAAGACCTTTTTTTAAAAATTTTTTATTATAAGGGCGCCTGGGTGGCTCAGTGGGTTAAGCCGCTGCCTTCGGCTCGGGTCATGATCTCAGGGTCCTGGGATCGAGTCCCACATCGGGCTCTCTGCTCGGCAGGGAGCCTGTTTCCTCCTCCTCTCTCTCTCTGCCTGCCTTTCTACCTACTTGTGATCTCTCTCTGTCAAATAAATAAATAAAATCTTTAAAAAAAAAAAAATTTTTTTATTATAAACATATATTTTTATCCCCAGGGGTACAGGCAAAAAAGACCTTTTAATGAAGCTGAACCAGATGACTTCTGGTGGCCTTTCACGTATAAACAGAAACTGTCCTATACACAACCATCCCTGGAAGTCTGGCTTTGTGAGTTGTTCATCACCTAGTGGCCCAATGAAGTAAATGCAGTTTTGTCAAATGCCCGGATAAACTTCCAGCCATTTTGTGAGCTCTGACAGCGTGTGGCTCTGAGTCTAATGTCCTAGAGATTACAAAAGTAGAAGACTGTAAACCCTCCAGATTCATATACTTTTGTAGAGACTCAGCTAACTATACATTCATTCTCCAAAGATGTGGGAAGGGCCCATATTTTGTGCCTAACCGTAAGAAGTGAAATATGTATTTGTTGTTGAAAGGCTGTACTTTAAAGATTTTATTTATTTATTTGACAGAGAGCGATCACAAGTAGGCAGAGAGAAAAGGAAGCAGGCTCCCTGCTGAGCAGAGAGCCCGATGCAGGACTCGATCCCAGGACCCTGAGATCATGACCTGAGCCAAAGGCAGCAGCTTAACCCACTGAGCCACCCAGGCACCCTGTAAGGCTGTACTTTAAAGCAGTAAAAAACAGAGATTGCTTTTGTGCAGACCAATCCAAATTGAAAGCAGTTTAGATGCTATAAGAAAACTGCACAATGCCTTATAAATAGGAAGAGTGAGTTCAAACACTCATAAGACTGGAATTTGAAAGATGAATTGTATTTATCCTGTATGATTCCAAAGAACAGATCTAAAACTGATGAGAAATCATCTCAATTAGATATAAATTCAAAACAAAAACTAGTATCTTACCAGAGAGCTATTCAACATATAATGGGATTCCTCAAGAAGTAATGAGCTCTCCAACAATGAAAGCATTCAAAAAGAACTTGGGTGATCATCTGTCAGGGAGATAATGGAAAGCATTCCTGCAACTAGATGACAGAAAGGAGACAAGGAGATTGACTATTATTACCTCAAGGGCCTTTCCAACTCCAAGTCTATCATTCTAAATAAAACAAAAACAAAAACAAAAACAAGGGAAGGCCTGGGTGGCTCAGTTGGTTAAGCAGCTGCCTTCGGCTCAAGTCATGGTCCCAGAGTCCTGGGATCGAGTCCCACATCGGGCCCCTTGCTTGGCAGGGAGCCTGCTTCTCCCTCTGCCTCTGCTGCCATTCTGTCTGCCTGTGCTCCCTCTCTCTCCCCCTCTCTCTCTTCTGACAAATAAATAAATAAAATCTTTAAAAAAAAAAAAAAAAAAAACCAAACATCATTAATAGAGTTCCTCCCTCTGCTTTTTTTTTTTTTAAGTTCCAACCAGGCGGTACAACACAGTGGGTTGGATACCACTTTCCACTTGAGTAACTACAGACAAACTATTTAACTCTATTTGCCTCACTTTCATTATCTGTAAATGTAGAATAGTACTTATCTCATAAGGTTACTATGAAGATTAAATAGCAAACTTCTTAACAAAGTACTAATATACAGAAAGTGTATACAACTGGAAGCTTGTAAGGGAAAGGTAGCTGGGGGGGCCGGGGAGGGGAGACCCATGCAGGGGAGTGTGGAAAGTGAAACCTAAATGTGCTGCTTGTTTTAGTTATCTGTACCCAACTCTCAACCAAAGCATTCCTGACTGTTGCTGGCTGGAGGCTAGGTTCCCTAGGCAACTAGCCTCAAAAAGAGCCCAGACCTACCCTCTTCAGGAAGGCAATATTCACCGTCCTGAAATCTCGCATCCTCCCTTGCACAAAGCAGGGTCCTTAAAAGCTCACAAATACCACCACTCCAAAATCAAGTTGTTGAGCAAGTATTAGTCTCCTCACTTCAAATGGTCAGTGGGAACATCAGAGTTAAAAGGGATCTCACAGACCATCTAGAGTGACCCTTTTGTTTAATGAATGAGAACAATAAGGCTGAGAAAACTGAAGTCCTGGATGTGGCAAATTGGTGAGAAGGTTGATGAGATCACAGGTCTCCTTATTTCTAGACCAGTAGTCAAAAGCCTCCCATTTCTCAAATGGGAAAAATAGGACAGGCTCTACTAAGCTATCTGCCTCATACTATGTGCTCTAGACAGGTAAAAAAAGAATAGAAATGGTAGAGTATAGCAGTTAAGAATGTGGACCCGAGAGCCAAATTGCATATTCAAATCCCAGCACTGACTATGTGAGTTTAACCATGTTTCCAAATCTTTTTGTTTCTATAAAATAGAGTAAGAGTGACTACCTTATAGGGTTACATTAAGGAATGGAATAGATGATGCTCCCCTGCTTGTGCTCTCGCTCCTTCTAATAAATAAATAAATAAATTCTTAAGAAAAGGGCGAGTGGGCACCTGGGTGGCTCGGTTGTTAAGCGTCTGCCTTTGGCTCAGGTCATGATCCCAGGGTCCTGGGACTGAGCCCCACATTGGGCTTCCTGCTCAGGAGAGAGCCTGCTTCTCCCTCTCCCTCTGCTGCTCCCCATCTTTGTTCTCTCTCTCTCGCTCTCTTTCTCTCTCTGTCAAATAAATTAATAAATAATATCTTTTAAAAAGATGTGTCAAACGTATGGCACATAAAGTATTCAATGTATACACTGCTCTGCTTCTCATCATTACCAGTTGTATTAGGAAACACAATCAAAGTACAAGAAGGACAGGACAAGCTCCTACATAGGTCCAAAAGCAGTAAGATACAGGTGTTTATTCAGCTTCATTTCCTGGTCCCAGCCAGGGAACACTCAACCCTTCAGCAGAAGACTATAAATCCTTCTATAGTGGATCTAGGGAAAAATCACTTCAAAGAATAACCAGTACATGCTATGGTGATAAGATACTTAAGATCACAAATAAACCTTACGTAGGTCTGAGCCCAGGTGTAACCTCCAGATCTATGCTCATCTCAAGTTGGACAAAGTGCAGTTCATGTCCAATCTCTTCCCTTCAATCCATGATGGTTGTACAGTATAATGGTAAGAAACAAGAGTTGGCTCAGTTGGTACAGCATGAAACCCTTGATCTTAGGATAGTGAGTTCAAGTCCCATGTTGGGTGCAGAACCTATTTGGAAAAAAAAAAAAAAAAGAAAGAAAAGAAAAGAAAAAAACAAGAGCCTTGGAATTTGGCTGCCCAGGAGCAAATTACTATTCTGTTATTTATTTGCTATGTCACTTAGGCATACCTTACCTCTTTCTAAGTCTCTACTTCTCCATCTGCTTTAATTATTTTAAGTGACACTTAGCACTTTCTTAAAAAAAAAAAAGATTGTATTTCTTTATTAATTTGAAACACAGCAAGAAAGAGAGATTGAGACAGAGAAGGCGCAAGTGTGAGCGCGCATGCGCAAGCACAAGCAGGAGAAATGTCAGACAAGAGAGAAGCAGGCTCCCTGACAGCAAGTAGCCTGATGTGGGGCTCCATCCCAGGACCCTGGGATCATGACCTGAGCTGAAAGCAGCCACTTAACTGAATGAGCCACCCAGGCACCCCACAGTGAGCACTCCCTTTTTGGGGGGAGGGCTTTTTTAAATTTAAATTCAATTAATTAACATATAGTATATTACTAGTTTCAGAGGTAGAGTCCAATGATTCATCAGTTGCATTTAACACCCAGTGCTCATTCCAACAAGTGACCCCTTAATGCCCACCACCCAGTTACCCCATCCCCCCACCCACCTCCCCTCCAGCCCATAGTAAGCACTTTCTATCTGCCAAGCACTGTGCCAAGCTTTACATAGCTTACATCATTTAATCATCACAACCTTATGAGGCAGGTACTATTATTATCCTCATTTTATAGATAAGGAAAAAGGCAGTTTTCTAATTCAAGGCCATAGCTAGTTACTGACGAAGCTGAGAAGTTGGGGCAAGAAGTATGACCCCAGAGTCTATGCTCCTTACTCCTACACTGCACTATTTCTCATATAACCAACCTTCACATGGTTGCTATGCTATTAAAATAAGACTATTTACATAAAGTATCTGGTTCATCAGTTAGCCATTACTATTATTGCTATTATTATTATCATCAATCCCTTTGAGCCTCTTCAAATACTACTTCCTGAGTTCCAATTTCACTTAAAGAAAATGGTTGTTGGGGGGCGCCTGGGTGGCTCAGTGGGTTAAAGCCTCTGCCTTTGGTTCGGGTCATGGTCTCGGGGTCCTGGGATCGAGCCCCACATCGGGCTCTCTGCTCAGCGGGGAGCCTGCTTCCTCCTCTCTCTCTGCCTGCCTCTCTGCCTGCTTGTGATCTCTGTCTGTCAAATAAATAAATAAAATCTTTAAAAAAAGAAAATGGTTGTTGGGGTATCTGGGTGGCTCAGTGGGTTAAGCCTCTACCTTCAGCTCAGGGCATGATTCAGGATCCTGGAATCGAGCCCTGCATTGGGCTCTATGATCAGTGGGGAGCCTGCTTCCCCCTCTCTCTCTGCCTGCTGCTCTGCCTACTTGTGATCTCTCTCTCTCTCTGTCTGTCAAATAAATAAATAAAATCTTTAAAAAAAGAAAGAAGGAAAATGGTACACCAGCTCACTGGGCAGCCTGGGGTGGGGTTCTAGTATTTTACTGCCCTCGTACTACAGAAGTAAATATCTGTGTGGAAAGACAAGGATGTATTTTCTAAAAACCTCCTACTCTAAAGCAGCTTTTTAAAATTTTTTCAAAATAGAAATATACACTATTCACTAAAAAAAAGAAATTGTCAGGTGCCTGGGTGGCTCAGTGGGTTAAAGCCTCTGCCTTTGGCTCAGGTCACGATCCCAGGATCCTGGGATTGAGCCACGCATCGGGCTCTCTGCTCAATCCCAGGGTCCTGGGATCGAGCCACGCATCAGGCTCTCTGCTCAGCAGGGAGCCTGCTCCCCCCACCCCGCCCCGCCCCTCCTGCCTCTCTGCCTACTTGTGATCTCTATCTGTCAAATAAATAAATAAAATCTTTTTTTTTTAAGATTTTATTTATTTATTTGACAGACAGAGATCACAAGTAGGCAGAGAGGCAGGCAGAGAC
>NC_081563.1:53238322-53286813 GCF_022355385.1 Mustela nigripes | reverse complement strand
TCAGGGGGTTAAAGCCTCTGCCTTTGGCTCAGGTCACGATCCCAGGATCCTGGGATTGAGCCACGCATCGGGCTCTCTGCTCAATCCCAGGGTCCTGGGATCGAGCCACGCATCAGGCTCTCTGCTCAGCAGGGAGCCTGCTCCCCCCACCCCGCCCCGCCCCTCCTGCCTCTCTGCCTACTTGTGATCTCTATCTGTCAAATAAATAAATAAAATCTTTTTTTTTTAAGATTTTATTTATTTATTTGACAGACAGAGATCACAAGTAGGCAGAGAGGCAGGCAGAGAAAGAGGAGGAAGCAGGCTCCCTGCTGAGCAGAGAGCCCGATGCGGGGCTCCATCCCACGAACCTGGGACCATGACCTGAGCGGAAAGCAGAGGCTTTAACCCACTGAGCCACCCAGGCGCCCCACCCCAAGTATCCAACTCTTGATTTTGGCTCAGTCATGATCTCAGGGTCCTGAGATCAAGCCCATGTTGGGTTGGGCTCTGTGCTAGGTATGGAGTCTGCTTGATTCTCTCTCTCTCTCTCCTTCTCACTCTGCCCTTCCCCGCAAGAAAAGAAAAGAAATTGTCCTCTATCTCTTCCCTTTCCCATTCTCAAAATCAGTCTTTAGTCATTTAATCCTTACAAGAAGATAGGTGTCATTCATCATTATCTCCATTTGACAAGTACAGAAACTGAGTTTCTGAGAGGTTCAAGACCAAACAGCTAGTATGTGGGTGACCAGGGTTTCTGGAAAAGAATTTTCAGATATGAAGGAAGATAAAGATAGAAAACTCCTTCACTCATGCTGAGAAGACGTGGCTATGACAGTGGGTTCCTAGAAGGTATCTGAATGAACCAAGACTGGTAACAGGATTTTAAAGAAACTCCTGGTCTAGTAAGACAAGACCAAAGAAAAACTGTAACTCAAAAAGCCACTAATCCCGTGAGCTATCAGAAATCCTGCCCTCCCAGAAATAGTACAAATTATCAATAAGCCTGACAAAGTAGGACTTCATCTCTAAGGAGAGCCATATCCTTGCAAACCCGTCCTTACCTCCCCAATTCCAAAATGGTGTATCACTTTATCCTGTTAGAGAGCACAGCACTATTCAGATCAAAACATTTTCTAGACTGCGTCACTTGAGGGCAGAAACAATATGGTATTCATATAGATCTTCCCCTCATTATCTGGCACATAACCCCTATACATTAATTTAAAAATATATTCATTCAACTCCCAAGTGCTAGGCACTATTCTAGGAGATGGTGATATAGCAACAAGCAAAACAACATCCTAGCTATCATGAAATTTACATTTCAGTGGCAGGTGACCAATAATAAACAAACTATGTAGAGAGAGTCTCTAGAACAGTGTGTGGCACATAGTAGGCATCCCTCAATAAATATATGAATAATGAATGAATAGTACATCAAACAGTAATAACGTCTATGGAAAAAAAATTAAGTAGGGAAAGGGAACGGTGAAGGCAGAGAGCAGGAGACGGTTTTACTTTAAATAGCGAAGTCAAGGAATGCTTTACAAACTAGACAACAGAGCAGAAACCTGAAGGAGGTAAGGGAGGAGGCCATACTGGTAACTGGAAGAAGTATTCCAGGAAAGAATACAACTACAGAAGTCCAAGGCTTGGCATGTTGGAGCAACTTCAAGGAGACCAGAAGTGTCCAGAGCACAAGGGGAATGTGGTAGATGATGTCAGGAGCAGCCTCAAGAGTGCTGTTCAAGATCCTATGTGGCATCCTAGATCACTGTAAGGACTTTAATTTTTAACATGGGCGGGACCCAGACAACGCTTCTCAGCAGAGGAGTGGCACGATTTGATAGACACTTAACAGGATTACTCTGGTAGGCCAAGGGAAGCCTATTCCAAAAGTAGCAGGTGAGGCAGTAAGAAGTGTTCAAACTCTGGATGTTTTTTAAGGTAGAACTTACAGGACCTTCTAGTGGACTATATGAGGAAAGTAAGAAAAATAACAGAGCCAGGGCACCTCAGTGGCTCAGTCAATTAAGCGTCTGCCTTCACTGAGATCATGATCCCAGGGTCCTGGGATTGAGCCCTGCATCAGGGAGCAGGGAGTCTACTTCTCCCTCTCCCTCTACTGCTCCCCCTGGGTTGTGCTCTCTCACTCTCTCTCTGTGTCAAATAAATAAATTAAAACTTTAAAAAGAACGGACTCAAGGGTGAGTCCTCCATATATTCAATACACCTGAAACTAAAATGGGGAGGAACTGGCAGAGGTACACATTTGAAGATTTATTTATTTATTTGAGAGAGAGAAAGAGAGAGAGAGAGAGCGCGCGCGAGCTCCAGTAGAGGAAGGGACAGAGAGAGAGAATCCTCAAACTCCCCACTGAGCATGAAGCCTGACACACGGCTCCATCTTATGACCCAGGGGATCATGACCTGAGCTGAAAGCAAGAGCCAGATGCCCAAATGCCTGAGCCAATGGGTAGCTCCCAGAGGTACACATTTGAGAGAAGTTTCAAAATTAATTTGCTGAATATGTTAAGCTCAAGAAGCTATTAAATAACCAAGTAGAGATGATATCCTGTAGGCAGTCAGATAAGAGAGTCTTGAGTTCAGGGGAAGACATCCAAGCTGATGATATATACACTTGAGAATTGTCAGAGTACAAATGGCATTTAAAGTCTTGAAAGAGAACACCTAGGGAATGAGAGTAAACAGAGAAGGGATGCACGGACTGATCCAAGTACTCACTCCACTATTAGAGGCTAAGAAGATAAGGAGGATTCAAAAGGGGGCTGGGGATGAGAAGCCAAAAAAGGGGGATGGGGTTGAGAAGGAGGGGCCAGTGAGGCAGGGGAAAACCAAGGGAGTGGCATTGTAGAAGCCAAATGAAACTAAAGTGCAAGGAGGGAGTGTCAGGTGCCACAGAGAGGTCAAGATTACTGAGAAATGACCACAGAATCTGTGTGCTACTTTCTAAGCATGTTCTTCCTACTCCACACAGTACTTTTTTACTTTTAATCCAGATAAAATCCCAGTATTGTCCAATGAATACACAAAAGGTTTTTATTTAATGCAGCTATAACTATGTCTCAAAAAAACAAAAAACCAAAAATCAATGTGCTTAATCCAGACACAACAGATTTTACACAGCAAATAATGCTGAACAAATGCTTTGTCTGGTTGAATTAATTGTGTCTCTGAAACAAAGTTCCCAACTAAGTCTTGCTTGTGCTCAGTAGGTGGGATCAGAGAAATGTGCTATTTAAATGTATTTCTTTTGTTCTGCCATAAAGGAGCAGTTATTGTTGAACTCCTTTCCCTCCTTCCTAACTCAAACATCCTAACCACCTGAACAAAAACCATAAATTTCCACACACACACACACACACACACACACACACACCCCTTTGAAAACAAAGCAGAACACAACCCATGTCCAAAACTTGGATAAGAAAGGGATATACTGGGGTGCCTGGGTGGCTCAGTGGGTTAAGCCGCTCAGTGCGTTAAGCCGCTGATCAGGTCATGATCTCGGGGTCCTGGGATCGAGTCCCGAACCGGACTCTCTGCTCAGCAGGGAGCCTGCTTCCTCCTCTCTCTCTCTCTCTGCCTGTCTCTCTGCCTACTTGTGATCTCTCTCTGTCAAATAAATAAATTAAAAAAAAAAAAAGAAAGGGATATACTAAGCCCTGTATCTTCTTATCTTTACTCACAGAGGGTGAACAATCATTTGCTAATTCAAAAACTGCTTTACTTACATTTTCTCCTTCGAATCTCTAGACCAGAAATACAATTTCTGATGTCTACATCTTAAATGAGAATTATTGCTACAAAATAAGACTTAAACTTTCTGTGTGTAAGCACAATCAAGTCTCAGTAACATACACCTCTGAAGTAGCAGAACAATCATCGCCAAAAACTGGATCATGCAAGCATCCTTCCTGAAATGTCTTCAACATCTGAACGGACTGTGCACACTCAGCCTTTAGGCCTCTGTTTCCCTTCTCAAGAGTTCTCCTTTCCTGCCCTCCACCCTACAATTTGCTAACCTGGGACTCAGCCTGAATGCCAACTTCTCTAAGTAGCCTTTCTGGATCCCCTCCAAGGCTGAATCAAGGACCCTCTTCTAAGCGCATGGCATCCTCTGCTTACTCATATTCTAAAATAGTAATGTACTATACTGTGAATCTGTTTATTTGTCAGTGTCACTCTCCTGGTCACAAACATCTTGAAGGCAAGGACAGGATCTCATTCATTTCTGTATCCTCAGTGTTTGGGACGTATCAAGCAATCAGTAAGTATTTGCTGACTGGGGTGCCTGGCTGGCTAGGTCGGTAGAGTATGAGACTCTTGATCTCAGGGTCCTGAGTTCAAGCCCCATGCTGGGAGTTGAGCTAACGTGAAAAAGAAAAGAAAAGAAAATTAAGAAAAGAAAAAACTATTTGCTGACTGAATGAATAAGATAAATTTTGACCTAGAATACTTGAAGTGATCTTTATAGCACATTTTCCTTGATATACCAACTGATCTGAGGCTAATATTAAAATTACCAGCATCTTAATTACATCCCCAGCTGAGAGCAAAAACAAAGCAATTTTCCCAACCTCTCATTGGGAAGAGAGGATAAAAAAGAGACAAGGTGCTCAGGAGTTGTCGTATCAGCTGCTCTTTCTTGGTCTAAGACAACAGCCTATGCTTTCCACACCACACGAGGGCCCAATGGACTTCTGAATTGTTTTCTTCACATCTCTTCCAACGATCCTGTGTATTTCTCTTCCCTCTGCCCTAGTCTTTTCTCTTTTCTTTTCTTACCTTTTTCCCTTCCTTACTTTCTATACTTTGCATTTGTACTCTGTTCTCATTTTCCTTTTAACTTTTCTCTGCACTCCCTTCTCCATGCCTTATTTCAGTCAGAGTAACCCTGAGGAATCCATGGACATTACTTTCCCCAACTAGGAGAACTTATGACAAGAATGTTGCTGTACCTCCTGGGCACTTGTATAAAGCACATCAATATATTTTTTATGTTTCTGAGAAAATCCAGTAATAACCCCATAACAGCAGCACAAAATCATCAGTATATGAGATTAATATTATTACTCTTGTTACAATCCAAGAAATGGGTAAAAAAAATATTTCTTAGGCTAGGGGCACCTGGGTGGCATCTAAGTATCTGACTCTTGGGCGCCTGGGTGGCTCAGTGGGTTAAGCCTCTGCCTTTAGCTCAGGTCATGGTCTCAGGGTCCTGGGATCGAGCCCCATATCGGGCTCTCTGCTCAGCAGGGAGCCTGCTTCCCTTCCTCTCTCTCTGCCTGCCTCTCTGCCTACTTGTGATCTCTGTCTGTCAAATAAATAAATAAAATCTTAAAAAAAAAAAAATTTAAATATCTGACTCTTGATTTCAGCTCCGGTCATGATCTTAGAGTCATGAGATTGAGCCCCAAGTTGGGCTCTGCACTCAGCACAGAGTCTGCTTAAGACTCTCTCTCCCTCTGCCCACTCCGCCCCCACTTTGTGCATGGGTGTCCTCTATCTCTTCCTCTAAAATAAATAAATAAATCTTAAAAAAAGAAAGAAAGAAGGAAAGAAAAGATAGTGGGGCACCTGGATGGCTCAGTCCATTAAGTGTCTGCCTTCGGCTTAGGTCATGATCCCAGGATCCTGGGATTGAACCCTGCCATCAAACTCCCTGCTCAGCAGAGAGCCTGGTTCTCCATCTCCTACTCTGCCTGCTCATGCCCTCTCTCTCCCTCTGTCAAACAAATAAATAAAATCTGAAAGAAAGAGAGAGAAAGAAAGAAAGAAAAGAAAAAGGAAAGGGAAGGAAGATCTGCCTTCAGCTCAGGTCATGATCTCAGGGTCCAGAGGTTAAGCCTTACACTAGGGGCTCCGTGGGGAGTCCATTTCTCCCTCAGTCTCTCTCTATGTTCTCCTGCTTTCTCTCTCTAAAATAAGTAACACCTTTTAAATAAATTAATAAAGGGGTAAATGTCATTAAAAATACATATATATACAAATACTCCTTAAGCTATATTCTGTAGTATCCCAGAAAGTGATAGGGTCAAGGCCCTCTCAATTTACTATAATTTCATTTTATTTTTTAAGATTTTATTTATTTGACAGAGAAAGACACAGCGAGAGAGGGAACACAAGCAGGGGTAGTGGGAGAGAGAGAAGCAGGCTTCCCACTGAGAAGGGAGCCCAATGCGGGGCTCAATCCTAGGACCCTAGAATCATGACCTGAGCCTAAGGCAGAAGCTTAACAACTGAGCCACCCACGAGCCCCAATTTACTATAATTTGAAATAAAAGAAAAATGAGAAGCAAATTCTGAAGGAATAAGAAAAAAAGAAATTATGTTTTTTTAAAAAAATGCTGCATGTTAGCTTCCCTATGACCCTGCAACTGCACTACTGGGTATTTACCCCAAAGATACAGATGTAGTGAAAAGAAGGGCCATCTGTACCCCAATGTTCATAGCAGCAATGGCCACGATCGCCAAACTGTGGAAAGAACCAAGATGCCCTTCAAGGGACGAATGGATAAGGAAAATGTGGTCCTATACACTATGGAGTATTATGTCTCCATTTGATAGGATGAATACCCAACTTTTGTATTAGCATGGACGGGACTGGAGGAAATTATGCTGAGTGAAATAAGTCAAGCACAGAGTCAATTATCATATGGTTTCACTTATTTGTGGAGCCTAAGAAATAACAAGGAGGACATGGGGAGATGGAGAGGAGAAGGGAGTTAAGAGAAATTGGAAGAGGAGATGAACCATGAGAGACTATGGACTTTGAAAAACAATCTTACGGTTTTGAAGGGGTGGTGAGTGGGAAGTTGGGCCAGGCTGGTGGTGGGTATTGTGGAGGGCACATATTGCATGGAGCACTGGGTGTGGTTCATAAACAATGAATTCAAAAAAAAAAATACATTTTTTTAAAAAGACAGAAAAAAAAATGTTGCATGTTGGTAGGGCAAATTTAAAAAGCTATCTATACTTGCTGGACCATGTAGACTAAGGGGAAAAAGTGTGGTCCCTGCCTCCAGAGTCTCCAGAGGAATAATTCCCACCACTCCCCAAACCCATAAATGTAAACATTAGAGAAAAAGAGAATAGAGGTTTTCTTAAACCAAAAAAATCAGGAACCTAATGTAAGTGGACTGGCTGCTCTAGGCCAAAAGAATAAAAAATAGATTGAAAGCTTTTTGAGTTAAAGATAAAATTATTCCATGTGTCAAAGCATCAGAAGCCAAAAAGAGGAACAAGACACAACCAACATTCAAGAGATCCAGCTCATGGCGATTCACAGACCTGTACCCCTGGGGATAAAAATACATGTTTATAAAAAAATAAGTAAATAAAAAAAATTTAAAAAAAAAAAAAAAGAGAGAGATCCAGCTCAGGTTCTGACAAGCTGTGCAACCTTGGGCAAGTCACTTCACCCTTCTGATCCATAGATGGCTCGTCCATAAAAATAAGCATAATAATACTTTGCTGGCAAAGTTGTGTGATGATTAACATGAAATCACTTCAAAATTATTTCTTGAAACATGCCAATGTGAAGTAAAAAGAAGCAAAAATCCTTCCTCTGAATGGAATATAAATCCTGTGGTTAAATTTCCAAAGTCTAGGGCGCCTGGGTGGCTCAGTGGGTTAAGCCACTGCCTTCAGCTCAGGTCATGATCTCAGGGTCCTGGGATCGAGTCCCGCATCGGGCTCTCTGCTCAGCAGGGAGCCTGCTTCCTCCTCTCTCTCTCTCTGCCTGCCTCTCTGCCTACTTATGATCTCTATGTCAAATAAATAAATAAAATATTAAAAAAAAAAAATTTCCAAAGTCTAGGCCTGACTCACCTTCACAACCTCATTAAACTCCTTAACTAACCTGCAGTCATTCAAATGCGAGAAGAGTCATACATGAGGCTCCAGGGGTGGGGCAGTGACTATTTAGTCCATTGTTCCATATCTTAGGGGCTTCATCTGTAAAATGGGTGGTGTGGAATTCACTTATATATCCACAAGATAGTGCAGGTCTGGGGAAGGGAGTGGAGAATTTACCATAAGTTATATTTACATAACCCTCCCCTCCTCCAGAGATAAAGAACCAAGATCATCAAATATCATTGCTCCCTAGACAGAATTAGAAGACATCATTTAATCTCTTCTTTTACAGATGGGAAAACCAAAGCCCAGTTTTGAGTTGGGTTATAAACTTCTCAAAGCTAGACAGTGGCAGAGCTGAAGCTGGCAGCCAGAGCCACAGATTCCCAAGTCCAGTGCCCTCTTTACCAGATTTCCGGGTCATCCACAGCACGCAGCCTATACAAACACACTATCAACAACAAGACACGCACGCTACAATTGAATCAACAGCTCATGTTGCCTATGCAGGCAGAGAGGGTTTGTAGGACTCTAGGGGAAACAAAGAGGCTGAGAGCTGGGAAGGGGATATCTTTATTGAGGGGCAGGAGAAGGTAGAATCCTAGAGGTACTCAGATAAGAAAAAACTAATGGAAAACTTCAGGCAAAAAAGGTTTAAAACAAGCAGTCTTGGGAAGACAGACTCAATGGATACAATTTTCTTTAGGGAAAATAAATATGTGGCAGATTTAGAGAAGCAGAATAGTTTGAATCAGGATATAATTCCTAATTATATATAATTTCTCTTTTTGTCTCCTCAGTTTTTAATATTTACTAATAATTTTAATTCCCCAAACAGTTCTGTCTCTCCTATAAGACAAGGTCCTTTGCAGAAACCACATCTTACATAGTGGTAAATATACAGACTCTGGATTCAGATTGCCTAGATTCAAACCCCTATTTTCCAATTTAATAACTGTACCTTGGACAAAATCCTTCACCCCTCTGTATCTCTGCAAAATGGAAATTAACATCACCCCCATCACAGGTTTTGTGAGGATTAAATGTGTACATTAATCATTTTGGTCACAACCTAATAATGGGTTTCTCATTATTTTAGTTTTGATGTGCCTTTTTATTTCATGTTAAAGAACAGAAACTACCAAAGTATACTGCACATCATAAGAACAAGTATTGTTCTGCAAAGATTTTGTTTCATATACGTGATATATATATATGTGCATATATGAGTTATTTTGTAAAATTTAGCTCTTATGGTGGTTTGCTTTTAAAACTGTTGAGAAACCTGGTTGGCATAGTCGGTGGAGTATGTAATCTTGATTGTGGGGTTGTGAGTCCAAGCCCCATGCTGGGGGTAGAGATTACTTAGAAATAAAATATTTAAAATAAAAAAATATGAAAGCCACTGAATTATCATACAGAATAAAGCTTCAAACAGTATCTGGCGTAGTAAGCACTTAGTGCCATTACTGTCATTGTTGCTATGACATATCCACCTACCAAAGTTGTTTGTAGAATTATATACGGTAATGCAAAAGCACTTCAAAAACTATGATATAGGGCACTAACATAAAAGAAGCAAAAAACCCTTCTCTCCATCTCTAACATCCATGCATGTAGAGCCCTATTCAGGCACATACATATTCCTTGTTTGGCCTACAATTTATTTGTTACGTTAAACTCAAGAGTTCACAGACTTAACGATTTACCTAATAGTGTCATGCCCTCTCAATATTTGCAGAGAAATGAAGGCTTGGTGCCAAAGTCAAATTATTTATTTTTACTTGGTTAGGATATTGGGGTGAGGAAGGCGGAAATCATGCCCATGCTTAGCTGAAGGAAGCTAGTGAGTCACACACAGAAACTGCTTGCTCCCACAGAGCCAGGTAGATTTAAATGTGCCACAGACAAGGCTGGACTGACAGATACTTCAGCCTTTGGGTAGGGCTGAATCATTTCCCCCTCCCTATCGTCACCCAAACACCTCATTAAAAAAATAGCATTTGAGCCTCTTACAGATATAGCTCATACCAGGAAAAACTGGGAATCCCCAGATACAAACTGGGGGTAACTATGCACCAAAAGGTTACCTGAGGGGTTCCTTTAAATGACAAGCTCACCTAAACATCGAAATAGCACTTGAATTCTAAAACCGTAACTTACCAAAAAAATTTGAAAATGTGCTCACCAATAAGGAAATCAGAAGGTCAGGATTCCATCCTCCACACTGTGTGACCTTGAATTAGTCACTTCATCTCTCTGGGCCTAAGTGAATTCGTCTGTTAAAAAAAAGAGAGAGAGAGAGGTAAAACCTACCTCAGAAGATCATTGTAAAAATTAAAGATAGTATGCAGTAAAATGGTAGCACAGCATCTGGCACTGGTAAATGCACAGTAACATTCGTCTCTGTCCCCCCACACTAAAAGTGAATGCCAGGTGTGGGTAAACTGAGGTTCACCAGCCAGCTGCCCTCTGAAAAAGGTCACTGGTATCTGAATGGCTTTATGGAAATTATCTTTTTTATTTTTTTAAGTTGTTTTATGAGACCATTTCTTGGTCTCTCCAGCACACCAGCCTGAGATGAAAGTCTAGGAAATCAGGAACTTTCTAGCTCATTTCTTAAAGCAGCAATTCCTAAATGCTTCGGTACTGGGGGGCCCAAATTAACCACTGGTACTGCCCCTCGTTACTCACTATTAAATTTAAAACTAACGAGAACTCAGTATTATGCCTTCATTTTTTTAGTTATAAACGTTTCCATTTTAAATTAATGGAGGAAATGCATTAAAATTAGGCAGCCGAGGTTTGGACCCGGGTGGGCAGAGAGCACTCGCTTCGAGGGGAAGGCTGCCGCCAAGACGCACGGGATGGGGGTGGGGGCATTCTGGAGCTTTAGGGTCGACCCCAATTTCTCGTTGGCGACAAATCCAGGACACGTGTCGCCATTTTGTGTTCCGGAAACATGGCGGCCACTCCAAGGGGAAGGAAGGGGGGGGCGGAGGGACCGCCACGTTAGCTTCTTTCCCTGCGGGATCCTAAAGCACGCTGCGCACACGTCTGTCTGGGTGCATTCTCTGTCCGGCTTAGCCGAAGTAAAGAGAAACGGAAAGAAATAAACGTACACGAGCCACCCAAACGACTTTTCTTTAGCGAGAAGAACGTGCGATGGCGAACTGCAAGAAAGGCCTTCCAAGATGGCGGGGCCCGACAGGGGCCGCCCCCGAAGAAAGCGGGGCGCGGCGTCTGCACCAAGGGTAGAAAGGCAGAGCGGGAGCTTAAACGGCATGGGGAAAATCGCAAGAACCACCCCCCCGCACTACTCGGGACCCCTAAAAAAATGCGGTTCCCAAGAGGCATACCATTGTCTTAAATGTCTGACAAGACTGCCACGACTAAAAAGACACTAGGAGGTGGGGTTTCTCTAGATTCAACCGAAAGAAACTTGCAAAATGCAAACAAAGCATTATGTAAATGGACGCCATTCTTTTTTTATGGCCAGGTTTCCAACACTGCCCAGAAATCAAGTGCAGAGCCGCAACTTGGGCGGCGGTGGGGGGATTTCGGTTTTTTTCCTCACCGGTCGCCGCTGGGGGACCGGGGCAAGGCTGGGGGCTGGCGCGGGGCGCCCGGGCACCGGGGACGAAGGGGCCCCACGTGCCTGCTCGCGCGCGCTCGCGCGCGCGCACCCGCCCCACAAGCCTCGCCTCGCCGCCCCTCCCCCCCGGAAGACCGCCGCTGCCCCTCCCGTCTCCCCACACCCTCGCGCACGCGCTCTAGCCGCCTCACGCGCACGTTTTAAACCCGCGGCGTCCCAGCTGCCGCCTGCAGTTACTGCCGGGGCTGCCCGTGTCGCTCCGCTTCCAAACCCCTTTTGCAAGGCGGGAAAATAACGTTTCAACCCCATTCACAACACTAACATTTCAAAACATTTGCCAGTGGCGCTTGAGTTAATAAAATGCACGTTGTTTTAAAACCTTGCCGGGCTCACAGCATCTGCCCATCGGGGCTTTATGTTCAACGCTAGGCTGTTAAAAAGAGTTTTTAAAAACTACCATGTGGAGGTTGGCGCAATCTTGTGACCTAAAAAAGACGGGTCCTCTTTTTTTTCAAGGGGTCCTGCGCGGCAAGCACTTCCGGGGTCAGAGGGTACGCGGGGTTGAAAGCGGGCTTCCCGCCCCGCCCAGACCGCCGAGGCTGCCGCCGGAGTCGCCACCGCCGCGCCCTCGCCCACCCGCCCGCCCGCCGCTCCCGGCCCCGCTCGCCCCCTCCGCCGCCGCCGCCTGCCCCTGCGACGACGCCGCGGCCTCCCGCCCGCGCCCGCTCGCTCCCGCGGCCCTCGCTCGCCTCGCGCCGGCAGTTTTGGGCCTACACCTCCCCTCCCCCCGCCAGCCACCAAAGACTTGACCACGTAACGAGCCCAACTCCCCCGAACGCCGCCCGCCGCTCGCCATGGATGCCGGTGTGACTGAAAGTGGACTAAATGTGACTCTCACCATTCGGCTGCTTATGCACGGAAAGGAAGTAGGAAGCATCATTGGGAAGAAAGGGGAGTCGGTTAAGAGGATCCGCGAGGAGAGTGGCGCGCGGATCAACATTTCGGAGGGGAATTGTCCGGAGAGAATCATCACTCTGACCGGCCCTACCAATGCCATCTTTAAGGCCTTCGCTATGATCATCGATAAGCTGGAAGAAGATATCAACAGCTCCATGACCAACAGCACGGCGGCCAGCAGGCCCCCGGTCACCCTGAGGCTGGTGGTGCCGGCCACCCAGTGCGGCTCCCTGATTGGGAAAGGCGGGTGTAAGATCAAAGAGATCCGCGAGAGTACGGGGGCCCAGGTCCAGGTGGCGGGGGATATGCTGCCCAACTCCACTGAGCGGGCCATCACCATTGCTGGCGTGCCGCAGTCTGTCACCGAGTGTGTCAAGCAGATCTGCCTGGTCATGCTGGAGACGCTCTCCCAGTCTCCGCAAGGGAGAGTCATGACCATTCCGTACCAGCCCATGCCGGCCAGCTCTCCAGTCATCTGCGCGGGCGGCCAAGATCGGTGCAGCGACGCTGCGGGCTACCCCCATGCCACCCATGACCTGGAGGGACCACCTCTAGATGCCTACTCGATTCAAGGACAACACACCATTTCTCCGCTCGATCTGGCCAAGCTGAACCAGGTGGCAAGACAACAGTCTCACTTTGCCATGATGCACGGCGGGACCGGATTCGCCGGAATTGACTCCAGCTCTCCAGAGGTGAAAGGCTATTGGGCAAGTTTGGATGCATCTACTCAAACCACCCATGAACTCACCATTCCAAATAACTTAATTGGCTGCATAATCGGGCGCCAAGGCGCCAACATTAATGAGATCCGCCAGATGTCCGGGGCCCAGATCAAAATTGCCAATCCCGTGGAAGGCTCCTCTGGTAGGCAGGTTACTATCACTGGTTCTGCTGCCAGTATTAGTCTGGCCCAGTATCTAATCAATGCCAGGCTTTCCTCCGAGAAGGGCATGGGGTGCAGCTAGAACAGTGTAGGTTCACTTAAAACCCCTTTCTGCTGTTTTCCCATGATCCAACTGTGTAATTTCTGGTCAGTGATTCCAGGTTTTAAATAATTTGTAAGTGTTCAGTTTCTACACAACTTTATCATCCGCTAAGAATTTAAAAATCACATTCTCTGTTCAGCTGTTAATGCTGGGATCCATATTTAGTTTTATAAGCTTTTCCCTGTTTTTAGTTTTGTTTGGGTTTTTGGCTCATGAATTTTATTTCTGTTTGTCGATAAGAAATGTAAGAGTGGAATGTTAATAAATTTCAGTTTAGTTCTGTAATGTCAAGAATTTAAAAATTAAAAAATGGATTGGTTAAAAAATGCTTCATATTTGAAAAAGCTGGGACTACTATCTTAAACTCTTTGTTGGTGGTTTTTTTTCCCCTTCCCTTTTAGTATTAGGCCTTTGTAGGAAGAAGGGTGGGCCCATCCTTGGTGTTCTCTAGCCCTTTTCACCTATTGGTAAGATTCCATTCCCTTTCTGTCCCAACAAAGGAACACGGCAGGCTGGGCCTGCTTTGGGGTATTTTGCAGACGGAGGGTCTCTCCCGGAGAGTGACATCTCTCCAGCTAAGTTCCAGAGAGAGGCCTCTGCCCATTTCTCTGGTAGAAAACGAGGGTTTTCTGAGATGGAAAAAGTAGCCCTTTCCGTAGGAGCCCTAATGAATGGCAGTGTGTCCTCCCGACCAGCCAGCCCCTCCCCCCAACCCAATCTCACTGGGGAAACTTAGGAACAAAAAAAATGTTCTAAGGTGGGAGGAGCCTGGGGGGGTTACCCAGAGGAGAGGTGGGGGAGGGAAAAGGGCTGGGCTGGGGCTGGAGGGAGGGGCTGAGGTGGGGGAAGGGAAAGGGTCAAGGGTGGGTTTGAGGATTTGGAAGAGGGCGGGGTGGTGGTAGGGATGGTGAGGTTTGGGGCCCCCAGGACTGAACGGGGGATGGTACCAGTGGGGTGCACGTGGCAAGCATGCACCTGTGGCAAGCAGCCTGTCAGAGGATGTTATTACACCTTCCAAGTGGTGAATCCAGAAACAAAAGAAGCCCAGCTTCTAATTCTTCAGCTGTGTGCAATGTTAGAGAAGTCATTATACAAGGAAATAATCCTGCTTAAATGGGGCAGCCCTCACAGGCAGGAATGTAGCAAGATCCACTGATTGTAGCCTAAGAATGTGGTGGTAAAAATGCAGGTTCCTGGGTCCCACCCCCTAAATCTAATCAGGAGACCATTTTTAACAATACCCCAAAACGTTCTTAGATTTAAGTGCCACTCATTATCTTTACCAGTGGATTAGGAAGATCTTGCTGTGAAGGCCTAATAACCTCATGTCCACACCAACCAGTTGGAGTAGACTGGACTTGATGAAAGAAGAAAAATTCTCTATGATTAGGCAAAGACACTAGAAAAAGGCAATTCAAGACAATGGACAATTAGGTGCCAAAGTGCTTAGTTCAAACCCCAGGCACTGTGGGAGATCCACTAACAGCAAAGAGAAACTCCTGTGAGAGCAGAGTATTACACGCAATAAATAATCTGTTGAGGCTTACTCTCTACAGGGTATCTATTTTTTCTGAGGTACAGACCTGCTTCCAAGAGGCCCTGGAGGTAAGCCTGGGGTCTACCATGCACTTCCCACCAACCCACTGTGGAGTCATCACTGAAGGGAACCTAATTTCATGAGTTAAACCTGAGTTCAAATATGAGTTCTGCCTCTTACTTGTGGCCTTGGGCAAATTATTTAACCTCTGTATAACATGGAAGTGTTAAAAGTACACATTTCGAGCTTGTGAAAAAAAAAATGAGCATGTTTGTAAAGCAGAGCAGTGCTTACAACGTAGTAGACTTCAGTATACTTCATACTGCAGAAAGCCAAAGGTCCATTTCTGTCCACAGTGTCTTTGGACAGAAAAGACATGCTTAAAAGAGAACAAAGTGTTCTAAATGACAAGCTGAGAGAGGACAGTTGGACTAAGGAGCCAGGACAGGTAAAGGAGGACCTAGTGAAAACCCAGAAATGGGTTGTCTCCCGGAGATGATGAGCTTAAACCAAGTTTGCATGAAGTAGGGCAGGAGTAAATAAGTTGAACCGTCAAACCCAGGCCAAATGGTTTTTGCGGAGTCCCTGAAATTTGCTGGGTGAAGTGGTTCAAATGCCCTATAAAAAGTAGACCTCAAATTGTCCTCAACCCCTTTCCCCTCCCACCCTTTCAAAAGCAAAGCTGACCATAATTTGTAAAATAATGAGTTAAGCAGCAAGGCAGAGGATGAAGGGCAACTTGGATGGACTGAAGTCAAGAAGAGCAGCCAGAACATGGCCTCAAGCGGATTCTAATAACAGTAGTATTACTGGGAATAGGACATTAGTATTACTAGGAATACATGTAGAAAAGAGCCAACGCAAGGGAGATCGAAACTGAATGTGGAGGCTAGAGTAAGCTAGAACGAGGGGAGTAGTGAGTTCAGAAATAGTGATATGACTATTTGCAGGGAGAAATAGTCAACAAGTAGCTAGAAATAGACAAACTGAAGGGAAGTCAGAAACATAGGGAGACAGATAAGTGAGAGGAAGGGGCTAGAGACTGAGTTTTAGGGTAATGGACATAGTCTCCGTGTTCACCACGGTAGCTCTAATGCCTGTCATCATAATATATGTATATATATATATATATATATATATATATATTATTTAATTTTTATTTGTTTGACAGATTACAAGTAGAGAGGCAGGCAGAGAGAGAGAGAGGAGGAAGCAGGCTCCCCACCGAGCAGGGAGCCCGATGCGGGGCTCGATCCCAGGACCCTGGGACCATGACCTGAGCCGAAGGCAGAGGCTTTAACCCACTGAGCCACCCAGGTGCCCCTGTCACCATAATATATTAACAGGAGCTCAGTAAGTATCTGTAGAATGAATACAGCAGTACCTGATGAAGAAGCAATGGGCAAAGCAGCAGGGGAAAAACCAGGATAGTGTCCTTGAGAGGAGTCAAGGAGGAAAGTTTCAAAGTTGACGGAGGACAACAATGCTACAGAGAGGTTTAACAGAATTGAACATTTGTGCAAAATACTTTGAACTAAAATTTAATGTTTTGGTACAACTGGAAGATGCGTAGTAGTAGCTAATTATAGTCAAAAGCACAGTACATAATAGAAAGGGAAGGGAAGGTGGAGGAAGCCACAAAATCAAATGAGGCTAAAACAGCCTTGAATGCCATAATAAAGGGTTGGAGCTTTATTCTGAAAACTAGTGGGCTTCAAAAATTTTCTTTAAAGCATATACACTATTACACATTCGTTTATAAATTACATGTATTTTAGTCATGCTTATTTACAAACTATATACAAGGATAATCCTAAATATTATGTAAGAAAACAAAATTAAGAGGTGCCTGGGTGGCTTAGTCGGTTAAGCGTCTGCCTTCTGCTCAGGTTATGATCCTTGGGTCCTGGGATCAAGTCCCACATTGGAGTCTGGGAGGGAGTCTGCTTCTCCCTCTCTCTCTCTGTCCCTCCCTGATGCTCGTGTGCACACATGTGCTCGCTCACCCTCAAGTAAATAAAATCTAAAAAAAAATTAAATATTAACAGTTATGATAAATTGAAATCTAATTTCTAATAGTTTTTGTTGTTCTTGTTTTAATTCCTTCCACCCAGTCATTTTCAGAGACCACTTTAAGGGGATACCGGGGGAAACACTTCCAAAGTCATGGGTATCTTGGGGAGCAGAATTCCAGAAGAGTGATAGGAGGAAGCCAGATTACACCAGGAGAGTACAGCCTGGAGGCAAGAAAGTGGAGACTGGAGACTAAATGGCTCAAACCTTTGAGGGTGCAAAGGAGAGAGAAAAATAGGACAGTAACCTGAGTGGGGGAGGACCGGATAAAAGATTTTGGTGGGGAGGGTTGTTGTTTTTGAAAGGACTGTCACTAAAGGCAGATAATAAGGAACCAATGGGAAGTTGCAAATAAAAGCTAGGTAAGAGGGCGCCTGGGTGGCTCAGTGGGTTAGGCCTCTGCCTTTGGCTCAGGTCATGATCTCAGGGTCTCTGCTTGGCAGGGAGCCTGCTTCCTCCTTTCTCTCTCTGCCTGCCTCTCTGCTTACTTGTGATCTCTCTCTGTCAAATAAATAAATAAAAATCTTAAAAAAAAAAAAATTTAAAAGCTAGGTAAGAAAGGACTGTGGAGGAGCCTCTAGTTGGCTCAGAGCAGTGTGTGACTCTTGATCTCCAGGTCATGAGTTTGAGCCCCACATTGGGTGTGGAGATTACTATGTTTGTTTTGCTGTTTTTGTTGTAGTTTTTTTGGGGGGAGGGGGTATTGTTGTCATCGCTGTTCTATTTAGTAGGCCCCACATCCAGCATGGAGCCCAGAGCCGGGCTTGAATTCATGACCTGAGATGGAAACCTGAGCCAAGATCAAGAGTCTGATGCTGAGTAACTGAGTAAGCTACCCAGGTGCCTCAAGATTACTTAAATAAAACTTAAAAAAAAAAAAAAAAAGGATTATGGAGAAAAAAAAAAACGATTATGGAGAGAAGAGGGTCTTGGAGCAGTGAAAATCAGATGCCAGGCCAGGATGACTATTAGAATTTAATTCATTTTGTTCCCTCTTCTATCAGGACTTACATTTCAGGACTCTTTTCTTCTCTCTTTGGGGCAGCTTGAGCATGCCCCATCCTCTTCTGGATTGAGGCCTGGAAATCGAGAAGCCCCCTCTACAGTTGGTGTGTTTCCTGCTGCAGCCCTATTCGGGCCACCAGCTTTTGGGCCGCAACTGCTGCCACAGCTGAGAAGACAGAACAGGTTGAGAAGCACCTGCTGTATCATAGCCACGGGAGTTGTCCCACGTGTTTGGAAGGCTAGTCATCCCCCAACCCCCAGTCCCCTCTCTCACCCCACTCAACCTACATACATGAACCCCCCCAACCCACCACGTACCCCACCCCCACCAGCCGCTGGGACATGAATCACCGCTCTTGGGATCACTGTGAGAGCAGCTTCTGTCACCTGGACAGTAAGCAGTGTTTGTTAAGAGCCTGAGTTTTAAAACAAAAAAACAAACAAACAAAAAGAGCTTGAGGTTCGTGAGTTGAACCAACCTCACTCCCTGCTACTCTTAGCTTCCCTTAGTAGTGAGCCACATACTGTCCAGCATCACTGGGCCTGTCACCTCCTGCCAATGAGACAGCACCTAGCCAGACATATAAATAGGCAGTCACCACCAGAGAAGCCTTCCACTGCCAAGTCCTCTGGCCACCTTGCCTGGCTTGGCCACCTGAGGGGCCTTCCTAAAATTCCAATCCGACCACATCACTCCCCTACTTAAAGGCCATCAAGTACCTCCTCCACGCATGGTCTACAAGAGAAAATCCAAACTTCTCAGCATAGCTCATGGACCCTTCAGGATCTCTTCCCACCAGCCTCACCAGCAAGGCCTGCTAGTCCCTAGGATCTGCCTTCAGCCTCCCCTACAGAATGATTTTTAGTTCCCCAGTGTCGTTCTGTTTGGGCATCCTTGCATCTGGGAAATAATGGTTTCTTCATAATTTCTGACCCTGGCTGTCCTCTTTGTTACCTGCCTGGGGTTCTAGGACACCTAACTGGGACTCCTGGCCTTGAGCATGAACATTCTGAAAGGAAAATTATACTCTGCTGTGGATCAGGAGAGCTGAGTTCTACTCCTGACTTTGGCATCCACTCCATGGGTGATCTTGGGCAAGCTTTTTGGGTCTTTTTGGATCCTTCTAGGTCCTTCTGGGTCTCAGTCTTCTATCTGGGAAGAATGAATCAGATAATATCCACAATTCTCTGGCTGCCTTGGGAAATAATACCGCCTTTGTGGGCTCCCACTCCTGCTTCTGCGTCCTGCCACAGGGCGGACTTCTGACACACAGACCTTCTGTAAACACTATTAAGAGAGAAAAACAGAAGTTAACTTAAAAACACAACACACGGGGCGCCTGGGTGGCTCAGTGGGTTAAGCCGCTGCCTTCGGCTCAGGTCATGATCTCACGGTCCTGGGATCGAGTCCCGCATCGGGCTCTCTGCTCAGCAGGGAGCCTGCTTCCTTCTCTCTCTCTCTCTCTGCCTGCCTCTCAGTGTACTTGTAATTTCTCTCTGTCAAATAAATAAATAAAAATCTTTAAAAAAAAAAAAACACAACACACACACACACACAAACCCAAAACAAAACAAAAAAGGCAACAACTGGCTTCAACAAGGCCCAGCTTGGCATTTTGGGTAACCACTCATAGGAGCTTGGCTGAAGAGGAAGCAGATGGAAGGAACTACCAGGAAGATCTACTCTGAATCTCCCAGAAGGTGCTGTCACCTTTAGATGTTATGGTGAGGAGGCTAGGACAATAGAGAGGAAGGCAGAGGGTACACACAAGAGAAGGTTACATATGGACACAGATAATCCCCTAGGCAGACCCAAGCCCCCCTTTTCTTTCCCTGCTCTTATGTCCTAAGAACTAGGGCTTTATGAGAGGGCTCTGGCTCTCTCTGAGCGCACCCTGGACCCTGTCTACTAAAGTAGGAAGAGGGTAGCTAGCTGTTCCCTTTCTCCCAGCGGCAAATTAGCACTTCAGACACCTGCCACCAGGCTAAGTATACCTTAGTGGGGTACTTTAGTGACAGCAGACACACTACCTCATTAGTTACTCTTGGGTGATAGAAGAAATCAAATCAGTTATTCCCTGAGCAGTTCACCCACAGGGTGAAGACACACTTTCTTAAATGTTCCTCCATGAACGTGAACACCTATGCCTTCATTTGTAAGTTCACCTCTACTTCAAAAAGCATTTTCTAGGAGCACCCCGCTGGCTCAGTCAGAAGAGCATGTGACTCTTGATCTCAGGGGTGTAAACTTTAGTCCCACGTTGGGTGTAGAGATTTCTAAAATAAATAAATAAACTTAAAAATTTTTTTTCTAGGGACACCTGGGTGGCTCAGTTGGTTAAGCCTTCGGCTCAGGTCATGATCCCAGCGTCCTGGGATCGAGTCCTGCATCGGGCTCCTTGCTCGGCAGGGAGCCTGCTTCTCCCTCTGCCTCTGCCTGCCTCTCTGTCTGCCTGTGCTCACTCGCTCGCTCTCCCTCTATGCCAGACAAATAAATAAATAAAATCTTTAAAAAAAAAAATTTCTATAGTCTGCTATATTTCAATTAAAAAGGAAATTAATTTAAAAAATTATTTTTCAAGATTTTATTTATTTGAAAGACAGAGAACATGAGCAGGGGAAGGGGCAGAGGGAGAGAAAGAAGCAGATTCCCTGCTAAGTGGGGAGATCATGACCTGAGCCAAAGTCAGACACTTAACCGACTGGGCCGCCCAGGCACCCCCCAAAAATAAAATAAATTTTAAAAGCATGTTCTGGGGGGCGCCTGGGTGGCTCAGTGGGTTAAGCCGCTGCCTTCAGCTCAGGTCATGATCTCAGGGTCCTGGCTCTCTGCTCAGCAGGGAGCCTGCTTCTCTCTCTCTCTCTCTCTGCCTGCCTCTCCATCTACTTGTGATCTCTCTCTGTCAAATAAATAAAATCTTAAAAAAAAAAAAAAAAAAAAGCATGTTCTGGGCTTGCAACAAGGCCCAGCTTGGCATTTTGGGTAACCTATGTAGTATTCTTTTAAAGTAGCATATATATGTTACTCTTTTTAAAAATGGGATCATAGGGGCACCTGTGTGGCTCAGTGGGTTAAAGCCTCTACCTTCAGCTCAGGTCATGATCCTAGGATCGAGCCCCGCATCAGGCTCCCTGCTCAGCGGGGAGCCTGCTTCCCCCCCTCTCTCTCTGTCTGCCTCTCTGCCTACTTGTGGTCTCTGTCTATCAAAAAAAAATAATAAAATCTTTTTTTTTTTTTAAAGATTTTATTTGTTTATTTGACAGAGAGAAATCACAAGTAGATGGAGAGGCAGGCAGAGAGAGAGAGAGGGAAGCAGGCTCTCTGCTGAGCAGAGAGCCCGATGCGGGACTCGATCCCAGGACTCTGAGATCATGACCTGAGCCGAAGGCAGCGGCTTAACCCACTGAGCCACCCAGGCGCCCCAATAATAAAATCTTTAAAAAATAAAAAAATAAAATGGAATCATACTCATTTCTCTAAAAAATAATAATAAAGTAAAATGGGATCATACAATACAGACTAATTTCTTTGCTATTTTTCTTTTTATTAAATTGAGGTATCATTTAGATACCATAAAATCCACCATTTTAAAGTGTGAATTTAGTGGTTTTTAGTATATTCACAAAGTTGTACAATCTCACCACTATCTTCTGCCAGACATTGTTATCACCTCACAAAGAAACCCATACCCATGACCAGTCACTGATCATTCCTCACCCACTCCATCCAACCCAGTCCTGGCAACCAATGATCTACTTTCTGACTCTATGGATTTGCTTGTCCACACATCTCATATAAGTAGAATCGTACAACATGTGGCCTATTGTGACTGGCTTCTTTCACTTAATGTTTTCAAGGTTCATCCATGTTGTAATATGTATGAGTACTTCATTACTTTTTTTGGCTGAACATATTCCATTGTATAACTAGATCACATTTTGTTTATCCACTCAGCAGTTAATACACAATTTGGATTGTTTCCATTTTTTGGCTATTATGAGTAATGCTGTTATGAACACTTGTGTACAAGTTTTTATGGGGACATATGTTTTCACTTCTCTTGGGTGTATACCTAGGAGTAAAATTGCTGGGTCATAGGGTAACTCTATGTTTAACTTTTGAGGAATGGCTGAACTATTTTCTGCAATGGCAATACCGTTTTAATTCCCACCATGAGAGTATGAGGTTTCCAATTTTTCAACCTTCTTACTAATGCTTTTTTTTTTTTTTTTGTAGCCATTCTGCCAGGCGTGAAGTGGTACCTCATTTTGGTTTTAATTTGTATTTCTTAATGATTTTCATTTCATTCATAGAGCATGTGTTCTTGTGCTTATTTGGTCATTTGACTATCTTCTTTGGAGAAATGTCTGTTCAAATATGCTGCCAAGGTGCCTGGGTGGCTCAGTCATTAAGTGTCTGCCTTTGGCTCATGCAGGGTCCTGAGATCAAGTCCTACTTCGAGCTCCCTGCTAGGCGGGAAGACTGCTCTCCCTCTCCCACTCCCCCTGCTTGTGTTCCTGCTCTTGCTGTCTCTCTATCAGATAAAGAAATAAAATCTTAAACACACACACACACACACACACACAAATATTCTGCCCATTTTAAAAATTGGGTTGTCTTTTTATTGTTGATTTGTAAGAGTTCTTTATATATTCTGTATACTAAATTCTTATATTGCAAATATTTTCTCCCATTCTGTGGGTTGTCTCTTAAATTTTTTTTTTCTTTTGTCTCGTAACTTCCTTGATGGTTTCCTTTGAGCCACAGAAGTTTTTAATGTTCGTGAAGTCTAGTTCATCTATTTTTTCTTTGATTGTTGTGTTTCTGGTGTCAATGTCTAAGAAACCACTGCTTATTAATCTAAGGTCATGAAGATTTATGCTAACGCTTTCTTCTTACAGCTCCAGCTCTCACATAATAAAATTCAAAACATAAGGATAAATCTTAATGACCTTGGACTTAGGTCTTTGATCCACTTTGACTTAATTTTTGTGTATGGTTTGAGTAGAGGTCCTAATTAGTTCTATTGCATATAGATATCCAGCTGTCCCAGCCCTGTTTGTTGAAAAATCTATTCTTCCCTTATATCCTATTTTTTAACTTATTTCCTATGTTTAAACTTAATAAATAATGAACATTTTCATTACAATAAACACTATTTCATAGAAGCATATTTTATTAGTCATAAGTATTCCATTACATTGATATAATTTATTTAACCAGTCTCCTATTTAGACACTTAAGTTGTTTTTACATTTTGCTATCTTCTTTACTTTTTTTTTTCTTTTTTTAAGATTTTTTTTTTCATTTATTTGTCAGAGATAGAGAAAGAGCACAAGCAGGGGGAGCAGCAGGCAGAGGGAGAAGTAGGCTTCCTGCTAAGCAGGGAGTCCGATGTGGGACTGGAGCCCAGTGTGAGAATCGATTGCAGGATGCTGGGATCATGACCTAAGCTAAAGGCAGATGCTTAAACAACTGGGCCACCCACGTGCCCCAGGGTGGTTCTATGGAGTGCCTGGATGGTTCAGTCAGTAGAGTTTGTGACTCCTGATCTCAGGGTTGTGAGTCTGAGCCCCATGTTCTGTGTAGAGATTAAATACATTTTTTTTAAAGGGGAGCTAGCTCTATTTTCAAGGCTTTAGATGCATATAATTGCTTTGCTCTAGAGTAGCAGTTCTTAAACTTTTTGGTGTTGGGACCACTTTACACTCTTTTTTTTTTTTTTTTAAGATTTTATTTATTTGACAGAGAGAGAGAGACACAGTGAGAGAAGGAACACAAGCAGGGGGAGTCAGAGAGGGAGAAGCTGGCTTCCCACTGAGCAGGGTGCCTGATGCGGGGCTCGATCCACGACGCCGGGATCACGACCTGAACCAACGGCAGATACTTAATGACTGAGCCACCCAGGCGCTCCTACACTCTTTTTCTTTTTTTTCTTTTTTTTTTTTTAAGATTTTATTTATGTATTTGACAGACAGAAATCACAAGTAGGCAGAGAGGCAGGCAGAGAGAGAGAGGGAGAAGCAGGTTCCCCACTGGGCAGAAAGCCCGATGCAGGGCTCCATCCCAGGACTCTGGGATCATGACCTGAGTTGAAGGCAGAGGCTCTAACCCACTTAGCCACCCAGCTGCCCCACCACTTTACACTCTTAAAAATAGTTGAGTTTCTGCAAAGGCTTTGTTAGTGTATTATTTCTATCCCTATTACCTGTCTTAGAAATTAAAACATAGAAAAACTTCAAACATTTATATATTTACTTGTCTTAAAATAACTACACTGCACCCATTAAATACTAGCATAAATGATATATCTTTAGTTTAAAAAAATAACTATTTCCCAAAAGAAACAAAAATATGGTTAGTAAGAAAAGTAGCCATTCCACATTTTTGCAACTCTTTAATGTCTGGCTTAATAAAATATGCTGGAGTCTCGTATCTACATCTGTATCAATCTACTGTGACATCACACTTCATCTAGACTCTGGAGAATTGTATTCTCCACTAGTGAGAGAATGGGAATGAAAAGGGCAAATAACATTTTTGTATTGTCATGAAAATAATTTTGACCTCTCAGACCCCTGTAAGTCTCAAGGAACCCTAGGGGTCCCTGACCACTCTGTGAAATGTTGCTCTATATAAAGAATTAACCAAAAGTATACTCTCACCACAGTGCCCTTTTCCCTGAACCTTCATCAACATTAGGCAGCCTCCTCTTTGTTTGTTTGTTTTTTTAAAATTTGTTATTTTATTTATTTGACAGAGAGAGATCACAAGCAGGCAGAGAAGCAGGCAGAGAGAGGGAAACAGGCTCCCTGTTGAGCAGAATGCCCCATACCCGGCTTGATTTTAGGACCCTGAGACCATGACCTGAGCGGAAGGCAGAGGCTTAACCCTCTGAGCCACCCAGGTGCCCCTGTTTGTTTGTTTTTAACATTTGTAATTTGCTGGGGCGCCTGGGTGGCTCAGTGGATTAAGCCGCTGCCTTCGGCTCAGGTCATGATCTCAGTGTCCTGGGATCGAGCCCCGCATCGGGCTCTTTGCTCAGCGGGAGCCTGCTTCTCTCTCTCTGCCTGACTCTCCGCCTACTTGTGATTTCTCTCTGTCAAATAAATAATAAATAAAATCTTAAAAATAAATAAATAAATAAATAAATACAATCTTTAAAAAAAAAAAAAACAAAAAAACATTTGTAATTTGCTAAGCCAAAAGCAGGCTCCCTCTGGGATTTTAATTTGTATTCTTCAATTTCTAATAATGTTGGAAATTTTTTTCATGATTTTTGTAATTTATATTTTTCTCTTATAAATTGTCTCAGTATCCTTTGCACATTTCCTTCCTGAGATGGGCATCTTTTATCTTAATGATTGTAAGAGCACTCTTATATTGAGGATATTAGTTCTTTGTCATGAACACTGAAAATATTTTTGATGTGCAAGAGTTTTTAAAGTTTTTTTTTTTAATATATAAAAATACTGACAGTATTTTTTTTTCTTTTTTGAAAAAGCTCTATACCCAAAGTGGAGCATGAACCCAGGACCTTGAAGCATGCTTTACCGACTGAGGGCCAGGCCCCGCCCCCACTATCAGTATTTTTACTGGTTTTATCCTTTCCTTTTGCCCGAGTCAAATAAATTGTCCTCTAATCTCCTAACAGCAGTGTGTGAATATGCCTATTAGGCCCTGGAAGACATCCGCATGTACTGGATCAGCATTTTTATAGTATTAACAAAATCTCCCTATTTATATTCTATTGATTACTGGAGTATTACACAAAGAGAGTGAAATCACATTTGAGTCAGAATGAAGATGATCTTTGATGTCACAACCCAGGACAGCTCCCAATCAGATGTCCTTGGGAGAAAACGCCAACCCTGAACAAGGTGACAATGGTAGGCTTTATCATTTGTGACAAGAGGTGGGTCTCACCTGTTCTGAAGGCTGGAGAGTTGTTGAATCTTCTGTTCCTCACAGGGGAGGAGACAACTCATGTGGGTGGGCCTCCTGGCCTCAGGCCAGCACTGTGGTGCCCGGCAGGGGGCTGTCTCATCTATCCTGAGGTGGGGCCAATTTACACCCAAAATTTTAGCAAGGGATTTGGATATCCAAGAAGTTAAAGCTTTATTAGGGGACAATGGCCTAAGCACTCATGACACATTTTTTAGGAAGAGACATTTTAAAATAAGAAAAGGAAACTAGAACTAAACAGTCTGACAGGATATTCTAGCTAACCACAAATTTACCGAATTATAGTTTAGCTACAGAGATCTTCTTTCGCAACTTTCTCAGATCTCTCCAGTAAATGCTATCTTTAATAACTTGACTGCTCTCTGAAAAAACTAATCAGAAACCATCACAAAGTGGATTTTGTGTCCAAGGTGACTAGGCCCCATTAGCTGGGATTTTCTCAATATGGTTTCCCACATTCTTCACCACACTAGATATTTTTTTTGCCAGTCTGGCAGGTAGGGGGAAAAAAATGGCACAGCACTGTGTTAATTTTCATTCCTTAGATTACAAGTGACTATAATAAAATGTTATGTTTCTCAGCTATTTACATTTCTCCTTTGGTGAGTAACCTAGTAACATATTTTTCACCATCATTTATTGGGGTCTTCATATTTTTCTTATTAATTGAAGACCTTATTATATAGTAAAATATTAACTCTTCATCAGGTATACTGCATTTTTGTCTCTAATTTGCCAGTTTCTTTCTTTTTTTTTTGCCAGTTTCTTTTTTTCTTTCTTTTTTTTTTTTTAAGTAGGCTCCACACCCAGCCAACATAAAGTCCAACATAAGGCTTGAACCTCATGACCCTGAGATCAAGACCCAAGCTAAGATCAAGTCAGACACTCAACCAACTGAGCCACCCAGCTGCCTTGCCAGTTTCCCTTTAATTTCTGTTCTACAGAAGTTTCTAATGATTAAGCAGCTAACTCTATTAATCTTTAACTTTATGATTTCTCTCTTAGGCCTCACGCTTGGGAAGTCCTTCCCTCACCACAATAATTACTTTTAAAAATTGTCCTTTCTTCTAATATTTTTTGCCTTTAAATCTAATCCATCTGAAATTGATTTTGGTGTATAGGATAGGAAAAGCTAGTGATTTTTTCTGGCAATTGCTAGCTAGTTGTCCCAATGACATTTATTGAATAATCTAGGAATGACAAATATGTGGTCTGACTGTAGTCTCCCTGTCCTGGGCCCCCAAAGACTTTTTTTTTTTTAAGATTTTATTTATTTATTTGACAGACAGAGATCACAAGTAGGCAGAGAGGCAGGCAGAGAGAGAGAGAGGAAGCAGGCTCCCCACTGAGCAGAGGGCCCAGATGCAGGGCTTCATCCCAGGACCTAGGGATCATGACCTGAGCCAAAGGCAGAGGCTTTAACCCACTGAGCCACCCAGGCGCCCCCTGAAGACATTTCTAATTAAACACAGAACTCCTCTCAAAGCCGAGGCTAGGCCTCATAGCCCTCCTAGAACTTCAGGCAGCCACTTCCAACCTATGAGATGTGACATCAACATGAAGTTTCTTGTCATTCTTCAGACTAATCCATCCTTTTTTTTTTTTAAGATTTTGTTTATTTGGGCGCCTGGGTGGCTCAGTGGGTTAAGCCGCTGCCTTCGGCTCAGGTCATGATCTCAGGGTCCTGGGATCAAGTCCCACATCGGGCTCTCTGCTCAGCAGGGAGCCTGCTTCCCTCTCTCTCTCTCTCTGCCTGCCTCTCTATCTACTTGTGATTTCCCTCTGTCAAATAAATAAATAAAATCTTTAAAAAAAAAAAAAAGATTTTGTTTATTTATTTATTTATTTTATCAACGGGCCTGTCTTTTCCTGTGCTAGTTCCACCCTGTTGGTTACCATGTCTACGTACTAAACTGTAATAACGAGTAACACAAACCTTAGTCCCTTTGCAACATTTTTTGATGACTTCCTCTCCCCTAAACTTCTGACTAAATTTATTGCATCAAAGAATATCCAAATAATTTAAAATTCATATTAGATTTTCTAATCTAGATACCTAGTAATTCTTTCCATTTGTAAAGATTCCCTTTATGTCTTAGAATGATTTTATTCTGGCACCTGAGTGGCTCAGTTGGCTAAGACGCCAGCTCTTGATCTCAGGGTTCTGAGTTCAGGCCCTGTATTAGGCTCCACGATGGGTATGGAGCCTACTTATTAAAAAAGAAAGAAAGAAAGAAAGAAATAGAATGGTTTTATTCTGGGAAGTCATTCACATTTCTTGTAAAGTTTATTCCTAGAGATTTTATATCTAGGGTGGCTATTCTAAGTGGGATCTTTTAAAAAAAATTATATCTATCTATCTATAATATGTAACTTGTTACTAAAATGTAAACTTCATGACAGCAAAGATCACACATCTTTTGTTCATAAATATAGTCCTGGAGCTTAAGAAATTCTGTAGGTTCTCGGGACGCCTGGGTGGCTCAGTTGGTTAAGCGGCTGCCTTCGGCTCAGGTCATGATCCCAGCGTCCTGGGATCGAGTCCCACATCGGGCTCCTTGCTTGGCAGGGAGCCTGCTTCTCCCTCTGCCTCTAGCCTGCCACTCTGTCTGCCTGTGCTTGCGCTCTGTATCTCTCTCTCTAACAAATAAATGAAAATCTTTAAAAAAAAAAAAAAAAAGAAAGAAATTCTGTAGGTTCTCAATAACAGTTTTGGGTTTTTAAAAGATTTTATTTATTTGATAGAGATCACAAGTAGGCAGAGAGTCAGGCAAAGAGAGAGAGAGGAGGAAGCAGGCTCCCCACTGAGCAGAGAATCTGATGAGGGACTTGATCCCAAGACTCTGGGATCATGACCTGAGCTGAAAGGAGAGGCTTTAGCCCATTGAGCCACCCAGGCACCCCTCAATGACAGTTTTTAAATGAGTGAAGGAATAATGGCATAAAAAAATCCCACTTTACTGTGTGACTAATTTGTAATAGGCAACCCTGCTAAATTCTTTTATTAACTGTTTTAAAAACAATGCACTGCAATTTTCCACATCTGCAAATATTGATAATTGCCTTCTTTCCAACATGTATTACTTTTATTTATTTTTTTCAGAAGACTTATTGAATAGATTTTTCTATTCAGGTTTCTATTGTTCTTTCAGAACATTTCTAAATAATAGTGATAGCCGTGGGCATTTTTAGGTGTTCCTAACTTTTATGGTAATACTTCTAGTACTTCACCATTAAGCATGATGACTATAGGAAGAGCAAATTTGATGGGAAGAATACAATGGGTTCCATTTTGGACTTGTTCAGAGGGGTGTTAGTGTGAAGATGTCCAACAGACAGCTGTACGTACAAAAATCTGGGCCACGGACAAAGATTTGAGAGTTAACATCATACAGGCAGTAGTTGAAGACTTGGGATAGAGAAATTTGCATGGAGAGAAGGCCAAGTATAGAAATGGGGAACACCAAGGTCAAGGCTGAGCAGAGGAAGAGGACACCATCAAGGAGATGGATGGAAATCCATAAAGAGTCATGGGGAGCCCAAAAACAAGTTTCAAGGAAGAGGAAGTGATGAACACAGCCAAAGAGTAGATGGAAAATAGGCCAAGGATTTAGTATCTAGGTCACCGATGGCCTTAGTGAGTATCATGTACATGAGTGTTGTGATGAGGCTGAAGTTCCCTGCAGTGGGTTGAGCGGAGGTGATCAAGTACAAGCTGTCATAAGGACTCCTTCAAGCAGCACAGCGGGAAAGAGAAACCAAAAGAGGAAGTACTAAACTGAAAGGGAGACAGAATTGAGGAAAGGATTAGGGTTTTCCAGGTAGTAGTGGCACGAAGCTGTTTGTAAGAAGAAACAGAAAAGACAGAAAGACTTAAAGTTTGAGAAACAGGGGGAAAACCTAACCAAGCAAAGCACAAAGGGTATGGAAGGGATGGGCTCTCATGTAGGGACCCTGTTAGGCTCCACCTCTGCTTTCTCTTAAGTGGGAGCGAAGGATGTAAGATGGGTGCAGATTGGTGTTTCTAGGGAAAATTTCCCACCTCTGTCTTTTCTCCACCAGACTTGCCAAGGTAGGTGGCAGGAGCCCTGAGAGCAGGGAAGGTGTGGAATCACTGTCCTTGGGCCTGCTGACTAGGGAGGACTGAAGGGCTGCTGGGCAGGGATTAGGATTCCCAGGGAATCTGAAAATTATAAATCTACCTGGTCAGAGTAAAGGCCTTGACAGAGTCTGATTTAATCAGTCTGATTTTTGTCCTGGGCATCAGGAATTTTAAAAGCTGCCCCAGGATTTCAAATGGGCAACCACAGTGGAGAATTGCTGGGTCAAAAAAGGCAATTTGCACATCTAGATGCTGAATCTCCACCCCTGGCGGGGAGGACCAGGAGACGCTGTGGTTGCTCAGGCTGAAGTCATAGGTTCCTGGCGGGTAAGGGGTAAGGGGGTGCCGTGAACGTCGCCCCAGTCAAAGGAGAACGAATTCCTGCCTTGTTCTGCTCTTCAGTGAGGATCTGAATTCTACTCCCAACCTCTTGCCTGAAGTTCATACACAGACAGCCTCCCTAACAGAGACCCTGCGATCCCTAGAACAGCCGTGGGGGGCCAGGTTCAAGGCTATGATTGTAATTATGACAAACAATACGCTTTTCCGCTTAAGAACCACGCCTTCAGCTTGGTTCCCTGCAATTGCGAGTGTTGTGCGCCTGCGTGTGTCCGCTCCGGGCTGCCTATTCAACTGAAAAACAAAAGCGGCTCTGAGACGGAGCTCTACCAAGTGACCACGATGACTCACGCTGCTGGGCTGCCAGGGCCACGGGGCTGCCACCCCCAGCGGGGCGGGGCCCCGGGTGGGAAGAGTCACAGGTACAGCGGCTCCTGGGAACTTCCCGCCCTGCCCCTGGGCAGAAGGCTTTTTTTTTTTTTTTTTTTTTTGGTAAAAATTCTGACCGAAAATGTAATTTTCCTTTTATGGTCACAAATTTCCCTGGGTCAGCAGGCAAGCTGAAACAAGGATGAGCCCAGTGGAGCTTGCCAAGGCATAGGGGCTGTTCACATAAAGACTGGGGTTTTCAAAATGGACTCAGGTTGGAATACGAGGCCTGGGCAGAGCATGGATGCCCCTGCGAGCAGGGATCAGCAGACAGAACCAGTCCAGAGGCGCATTTTATGGAAACCTGGAGCATGCCGACTGTGGGGTCGCGAACCCCAGATGTCCCAACACGCAGCCCCTTGTCACAAGCATGTGGCTGCAGAGCACATGAAATGCACCTGGTCTAAATTAAGACGTAAAATACCCACCAGATTTCAAAGACTTAGTATGGGGGGAAAAGCGTAGAATAGCTCCTTATTAACTTATTAAGACTGTTTTATACCGACTTCATGTTGAAACAATAATATTTGGATGTACTAAGTAAACTGTATTATTAAAATTGATTTCATTTGTTTCATTTTATTTTTAAAAATAGGGCTACTTGGGGCTCCCGGACAGTTCAATCAGTTAAGCATCTGCCTTTGGCTCGGGTCAGGATCCCTGAGATCGAGCCCAGATCGGGCTTCCTGCTCAGTGGAGAGAGAGGGCCTGCTTCTCCCTCTCCCTCTCCCTCTGCCACTCCCCCTGCTGTGCTCTGTCAAATAAATAAATAAAATCCTAAAAAATACATAAATAAGTAAATACAATAAAATGTGGCTGCTAGAAAATTTGAAATGACATCTGTGGCTTCCATAATGTTTCTCTTGGACAGTGCTGCCCTTATGCCCACCAACAAATGAACTTTTATTGGACACCGACTTTGCTCAAGGAAGGATGAAAGTACAAAGCCATATATAATAATAATAATAGCCCCAGTGTTTTACAAGGTTGACTACTTGCCAGGCACTTTGCACCAATTCAGTAACTTGCCCTAGGTAAGAAAGTAAGTCAGCAAAAAGAACCCCGTTATTATTTTTTCTAGGATATTATTTATTTGAGAGAGAGCGAGAGCACGCAACTGGGGGAGGAACAGAGGGAGAAGGAGAGGAAGAATCTCAAGCAGATTCCATGCAGAGTGCAGAGCCCAACCCAGGGCTCAGTCTCACAACCCTAAGATCATGACCCGAGCCAAAATCAGGAGTTGGATGCTTAACCAACTGAGCCACCCAAGCGGCCCCAGAACCTTCATTATTTTTTTTTTAAGATTTTATTTATTTATTTGACAGAGATCACAAGTAGGCAGAGAGGCAGGCAGAGAGAGAGAGGAGGAAGCAGGCTCCCTCCTGAGCAGAGAGCCTGATGCGGGACTCGATCCCAGCACCCTGAGATCATGACCTGAGCCGAAGGCAGCGGCTTAACCCACTGAGCCACCCAGGCGCCCCAAGAACCTTCATTATTAACCAGCTGGCCACACTGCCTCCCTGGTGGCAAGGACATTGGAGTCTAATTGGGGTTCATCACAGATAACATGCTAGATACAGTGAAAGAGCTGTCACATGGCAGAGGACACCCAAGTTAAACCCACCCCGCCCCAGGAACACAGACATTTTAAATGGTTTTTAATGCTATTGAAAAATACAGCAATCTATCTACATTCTCTTTACCAATTTTTTCTCTTTTTATTTTAAGATTTTATTTGTTTATTTGACAGAGAGAGATCACAAGTGGGCAGAGAGGTAGGCAAAGAGGTAGCAGCTCCCTACTGAGCAGAGAACCCTATGTGGGGCTCTATCCCAGGACTCTGGGATCATGACCTGAGTCAAAGGCAGAGGCTTTAACCCACTGAGCCACACAGGCACCCCTGGGCTTGGTATTTTTAAAAGATTCCCAGGTACAACCAGGGATGACAATCACTGGAATGAAAAATTAACTGGTCTAATGGAGACTGGATCCCTCGGGCCCAGACTCCTTCATTTGCCCTCCCCCAGTCCATTCTACGTTTCTGATGGCAACCAGTTGAAGCTGGACAGTGTCCCAAAATCAAGACATGGGGTTGCCAAAGTAAACAGAGCTCACTACAAGGAAGGAAGGGAGATAGGACCATAGAGTTTCTTTTCTTTCTTTCTTTCTTTTTTTTTTTTTAAGATTTGCTTTGGGGCGCCTGGGTGGCTCAGTCCTTTAGCATCTGCCTTCTGCTCAGCTCATGATCCCGGGTCCTGGGATCAAGCCCTACATCGGGATCCCTGCTCAGTGGGGAGCCCGCTTCTCCCTCTCCCACTCCCCCTGCTTGTATTCCCTCTCTCGCTGTCTCTCCTGTCAAATGAGTAAATAAAATCTTTAAAAATAATAAAATAAAAATAAAGATTTATTTGAGAGAGAATGTGCATGCACAGGGGGAAGACCAAAGGGAGAGGGAGAGAAGCAGACTCACCACTAAGTGTGGAGCCGGATTCTGGGTTCAATCCCAAGACCCTGAGATCACAACCTGAGTCAAATTCAAGAATCAAACTGTTCAATTGCTTAACCTACAGAGCCACCCAGGTGCCCCGGGGCTAAGGAGTTTCTTAAAGGTTGAGAATTTTGACTCAGGCTCTTTCTGAATTGCTGCATTTTATTGCTACTTTAGGGCACATTCTGTTCAGTTTTATTAATCTCTCAAGTTTTATTTATTTATTAACCTATACCCACATGCTAGTAGATGAAAGCAGCTGGGGACTGTGGAGAGTATACTGGACGTAAAAGGCAAGAGCACTTGCAATGAGTAGTAAATAAGTCCTAGAGATTTAATGCACGGTATGTTGAATATAAGCAACAACATTGCATTATAATCATCAAACTTACTAAGACCCTAGAACTTAATGACTCCAAGCACTAAAAAGAAAGGATAATTATGTATCATGATAGAGGTGCTAACTATATTGCTATAATGGCAATCATATCACAATATATAAATGTATCAAATTAATATGTTGTACACCTTAAAATTTACACAATACTATATATAAAATATTTTTCAATTAAAAAAAGAAAGCTGGGGCACCTGGGTGGCTCAGTGGATTAAAGCCTCTGCCTTCTGCTCAGGTCATGATCCCAGGATCCTGGGATCCAGCCCCTCATCAGGCTCTCTGCTCAGCAGGGAGCCTGCTTCCTCCTCTCTCTCTGCCTGATTGTAATCTCTGTCTGTCAAATAAATAAATAAAATCTTAAAAAATAAAAAAAGAAAAAGAAAAAAAGAAAGCCAAGAGCACTTGTCTGTAGGTCTAGTCTGCCACTTCTGAGGTCTCAATTTCCCTATCTGTAAAATAGGTGTATTGGCCTTACCAGCCCTAAGGCCCCTTCCAGGATAGACATTCCAGGATTCTATATTGAGGTCAGACTCTGCCCTAGATTTTGTGTCTGATACCACAGTCAGAGAACGGGGCTGGTTCGCTTGTTAATGCAGATCCAGCGCTGCCAGACACGATGGAGACTTCACCTTTGAAACAGAAATTTCCATCTGCAGTCTCTCTGCAGATTTGCCAATCCTCATCCTCCCCGCCCCCACCCGTCCTCATGTAAATCAGCCTGGGGAATCAGATCTTGGAGAAACTTTGATCTCTTTATCTGAAGACACAAAGATAGCATTGCGAAGCCTGCTGCTGGTGTGGAGGTGGCGTAGTTAGGAATGCTTCACATTTTTCTAGCAAGTTTCAATCCTACTATATTCTCAGAGGAGGGACTTTCCTGGAGCGGGGTGGGGAGGGGGAGAGGTGGGACTGGCAATGGATTGAGGGGAAGAACAGGACCGGGTGGAAGTCATCTTCGAAAGGAAATATCAGCAAATTCTGATATGCAGAGTCCTGAAAAATCCTTCAAACTGCAGTCACTTCGACACAGAGCTCACCTGGGATGGAGCTATGAATTTGGCTCTGTCTCTGTGTGATTTTAAAAAGACCCTCAGGGCACCTGGGTGGCTCAGTGGGTTAAGCCGCTGCCTTCAGCTCAGGTCATGATCTCGGGGTCCTGGGATCAAGTCCCGCATCAGGCTCTCTGCTCAGCAGGGAGCCTGCTTCCCTCTCTCTCTCTGCCTGCCTCTCTGTCTACTTGTGATCTCTCTGTCAAATAAATAAATAAAATCTTTAAAAAAAAAAAAAAAAGACCCTCAATGTTTCCCAAGCTGTCGAGTGCAACAGGCTTCTCACACTGCCCCCAGTCCCACTTCCCACCCCTCCAGCCTACCATCTGTCTGCACTGCCACCCGCACTGGCTCTTGAGTTGCCTGCATCTGACCGCCTTTACTCCCTAGTCTTAAAATCAGACTCTAGTTCTGATTTTACCACCCCACAGCCTTGGCTACTGATGGAAAAAAGAAAACAAAGCCCAAACTCTTCTCCTATCATTTGAAGTCCTTCAACATCTGGCCCCAGGCTACATTTTTCTTTTCTTTTCTTTTCTTTTTTTTTAAGATTTGTCAGCAAACAAGCAGGGGGAACAGCAGGCAGAGGGAGAAGCAGGCTCCCTCCTGAGCAAGGAGCCAGATATGGGACTCAATCCCAGGACCCTGGGATCATGACCTCAGCCGAAGGCAGATGCTTAACCGAGTCACCCAGGCGTCCCATACATTTTTTTTTTAAACATTTTATTTATTTACTTGGCAGAGAGAGAGAGAGAAAGAGCGAGCCAGGCAGAGGCAGATTCCCCACTGAACAAGGAGCCAGCATGGGACTTGATCCCAAGATCCTGGGATCATACCTGAGCTGAAAGCAGTTGCTTAACTGACTGAGCCACCCAGGCTCCCAGACATTATCTAAATCTCATTACCTGCAGACGTGTGTTTCTCTCTTGCCCTCCTGAGCTCGGCCCTATGGTGCTGTGTCATGACCTCCTCTGGACAGCCATAAGGCCCACTGGGAAGGGTGGTAGCTTGGCCATCCTGGCTAGCTGTGTCCATCCAGCACCCACTCTAGTTCCTGGAACACAGGCTCAGGAATATTTGATGCCTGAATGACAATGAAATGGGCGATGAGGTAAATTAAAGCCCTTGGATTGGGTGATTCCCAAATTCTCTTCCAGCACTAGCTTCTGAGAGCTGTTACCCTGCGCAGAGGTCAAAACTGCTTAGGACATGGGGTGCCTGGGTGGCTCAGTGGGTTAAAGCCTCTGCCTACGGCTCAGGCCATGATCCCGGGGTCCTGGGATCAAGCCCTGCATCAGGCTCTCTGCCCTGCTTCCTCCTCTCTCTGCCAGCCTCTCTGCCTACTTGTGATCTCTGTCTGTCAAATAAATAAACAAAATCTTTAAAAAAAAAAAAAAACTGCTTAGGACTTGATCTAGTTCATACTAAGTCACAGTCACACTAACAGTTTCCATTCCAGAAAAATAGAGACAAGCAGTGTGACAAAGGGTTTTAAAGTTTTTGTTCATTTTTAGTGACGTCTAAACATTTTCGGTAAATTTTTAGTAACGCACACACATTAAATTAAATTACAATGCAAGTATTTTAGATCACATTAAAAGAAGACCATCTTAGAGTTACACAACAGTACAAATGGAGTTAATGCCACTGAATTGCACACTTAAATATGGTTAAGATGGTACATGCTATGTTATGTGTATTTTACCGCAATTTTTAAAAAAAGGACTGCTCTGAATGTGCAGTTGCTACCACCGCATCCCTAAACCTTCTGTCCAGTGAGATTTCAAGGTGAACTAACAAAAACCCCTTTGAGTTTTAAAAGAAAACCCTTTTTTAAAAAAATTTAATTTTACATTTAATTTTATTTTCTTTCAATTAATTAATATATAGTGCATTATTAGTTTCAGAGGTAGAGTTTGGTGATTCATCAGTCTTAAATAATACCCAGTGCTCATTACATCACATACCTTCCTTTTAAAAAAAAATATATATATGTATTTATTTATTTATTTGATTGATAGAGATCACAAGTAGGCAGAGAAGCAGGCAGAGAGAGGAAGGGAAGTAGGCTCCCTGCTGAGCAGAAAGGCCGATGCAGGGCCTGATACCTGGACCCTTCTATCAAGACCTGAGCCGAAGGCAGAGGTTTAACCCACTGAGCCACCCAGGCACCCCATCATGTACCCTCCTTAATGCCCATTATCGTAACCCCATCCTCTCACCCCTTCTTTTTTTTTAAGTTTATTATTTTTTTTATCTTTTTAGTAATCTCTACACCCTACTTAGGGCTCAAGCCCACAACCCTGAGATCAAGAATTACATGCTCCATCATCTGAGCCACCTCAGTGCCCCTAAAGTCCTTTATTCTTATTTTTTTTTAAAGATTTTATTTATTTATTTGACAGAGAGAAATTACAAGTACACTGAGAGGCAGGCAGAGAGAGAGAGAGAGAAGGAAGCAGGCTCCCTGCTGAGCAGAGAGCCCGATGCGGGCCTCGATCCCAGGACCCTGAGATCATGACCGGAGCCGAAGGCAGCGGCCCAACCCACTGAGCCACCCAGGTGCCCAAGTCCTTTATTCTTTTTTTTTTTTTTTTAAAGATTTTTATTTGTTTATTTGACAGACAGAGATCACAAGTAGACAGAGAGGCAGGCAGAGAGAGAGAGGGAAGCAGGGCCCCCGCCGAGCAGAGAGCCCCATGTGGGACTCGATCCCAGGACCCCGGGATCATGACCCGAGCTGAAGGCAGCGGCCCAACCCACTGAGCCACCCAGGCGCCCAAGTCCTTTATTCTTAAAGAAGAGGGAGAAAGAAAAGATTCTTGGTTTAATAAAATATTCAAATATAATGATACCTAAAGTACCCTAATATCATTAATTTCCAGAAGCTACAATTGTCATTCAGTCCAGGTCTAGGAAATAAGCAAAAATGTCCCCTGAGTGATCACAATAAATATAACATGACTAATTAAGGAACATATTTTATGAGGTAGGTGATCTATATTTCATTCACAGACAAGAAAATCAAGTCTCAGAAGAGTAATGCCTAAATTTATACTGCTGGCCAGTTAAAGAATCAAGATTCTAGACTACCCTGGGTGTGAAAGAGTTAAAAAAGAAAAACATTGAAAGTCTGGGCTCTTTCCATCTCACCATGCCTCTCTACTCCATGCTATTATATTTATAAAGGTTTTCTTGTTTGGCTTGGTTTGGTTTTGGTTTTGGTTTTTTTTAGACCTCCCAAAGCAATTTGGACTGCCTGATCCAAATGGGACTTTAGTGGAAGGAGCCTGGTGGCTCAGAGAACTGAATCGAAAGCAGAGCTACCAAACGGGACCAGACCGGCAGGAACCAGGCAGCTGGGGGGACCATCTTTCTAGAATGCAGTGGTTCACGTGATACAGCCCCAAGCTTGCCAGGCACAGAGACTCTCTGTTCAAGTTTCAAATTCCCAGGGGAGGGAATCTAGTTTGCCTGCGTGGGTTAAGTGTCTACAGCCCTATCAGTTTGCTCTGCCCAGGGAAATGGAGTCCTAGATCCCAAACATAGCCACTGGGGCTCATCTTAAGTGTTGGCTCTTCTCAGAGAAGAGGGGATGGGATCCCTGAGGGCCGAGCGGACCCTCAAGGTGTGTCCACAGCAGGAAATTTTCTGGGGGAAGGGAGAGGACAACAGAAAAATTTTCCTGTCACCAGGAAAAACCCCTATAGAAATGTCCTGAGCTATAAATTCAGCCTAAAACTTTGCATATTGTTCCATTCACAGTTTCAGGGTTATCCAGGTTTACAAACTTAAAACTGCGGCAGCATATCTGCCGTTACAACCTCAGCGGCTCCCTAAAAGTGTCAAAACTCATTCTTAACTGCACCAACATGGCTACTCTGGAACTTTTCTTTCAAAGTCACCTTTGGGTGTTGAGTGGGTCAGAGTGGGTCAGAGGGCGGCTCAGGGCAGGAAGAAAGAAAGCATACAATCCAGAAAGCCCAGAGCTGCCTGGGAGGCAGGCTGTGTTCACTCTCCAGGAACCCATGAGACTGCTCTAGAAAAGAAAATTAAAATGTATGCCATGCATTTGACTCCATTAACTGCATTTAGGCTCACTGCAGAAACTTGTCCATGCACAGCCAATCCTAACAAGCAATAACCAGAAGTGCCTGGCCTAAATTCTAAAACTCATTTAAAGCTATTAGAACCATTAGCTCTAACTCAAGTTCGGCTATAGGCACAAATCGCTAACCAAATTAAACAGCCAGTAGCTCAGCCAGGATTTCAAAGTCAGGAAGGCCTGTGTTTGAGTCAACAACAGCAGCCACCCCCATAGCATAGCACCTTACTGCTATTTCAATTGCATTTCTCTGCACCCCTGAGGAAGCTGCTATTATGACCATTTATGGATAAGAAAAGCGAGGCACGGAGGAGTTCTGACTTGACCTAGAACAAGAATGTTGGGAAACCCCCCACAGAATGGGGACTTGATTTCAGTCTTCTGACCCAAATCCCAAGCTGATATATCTTATGAGGACTTTCTAATGGATTCATCACTTCTTAATTCCTTTCATGTTCTTAGCCTTCTGCGAGAGTGTATTACTGAATGATTCTCCACCTTTACGTGGAGGGGCTGGCTTCTCCATGCCAGCCTAAATGCACGTGCAAAGAATGCACTGGATTAGTTTCTCTGCCCAAGAAAATTGTGTCACCCTTTTCTTGGGCTCTAATTGCAGGAACAGCTGAGCTGGAGCAGATCCGGTTGACCATTTGTTGCCAAATCCCAGATTACATGGTAGACAAGAGGAGTTTTCTAGGACTACATTTAACACAGTATAGTTAGGGTGAGGATTTGGGGACCACGGCACTAGAAAGAACCTTATTCTAAACCTCAGAACTGAAATCCCAAACCAGAGTTTTTTGCTTTTGTCTGGTAGACGTTCAAAATTTAGCGCAGCCTCAGTGCTGGTACACAGGTCTTCAGGGCTCCTCTATGGCCTGATGATGGCCTCTCCATCACCCTCCTAGAGGAGAATATGAATGCAAGTGCCATTGAAGTGGGTAAGATCTGGGGAGGGAGAAAAATCAGCCTCTTCATGGTTTGTATGTGTTTTGCAGACTCTGGGTCAAGACTCCATTAATGTGTTGTTAAATCAATGCACTGGGTCAAGATCAACACTTTGTTTTAATGAAATAAAACAGAATTAATTAAACAGGAAATATCAGACTATATCCCATGTAGTTAGGATAAGATTTTATGAAATATTTTTAAATAATTCTTTAAATAAAATGAATATTTTTTGTGGGTAGTGGTTTGCAATATAAACTATATTTTTATTACAAATCATAGGATAAAAGTTTGAAAGCCACTGGTAGGTGGATTGAGAGCTGGAATGTCTATCTAGGTTTATAATCCTCTCCAGTTGATACGAGGTCTCAGCTGTCAGGGAATATCACGGGGGCTATTTAAAACTTGTCACCTGGAAGCATGAAACCAAAACCAAAAGCTACAGAGGAAAAGATTCAGAAGCCCGTGAATATTTCTAAATTTTCCCTTTCTTTAAAGGTTTTATTTATTTATTTATTTACTTACTTACTTATTTATTTTACAGAGAGAGTGAGCAAGCATGAGCAGAGGAAGGGGCAGAAGGGTAGGGAGGACCCCACGCTGAGCTGTGGGGGCTGTGGGCATCAACCCCACGACCGACCCCAAGATCACAACCCGAGCTGAAACAGAGTTGAATGCTTAACTGACTGAGCCCCCCCAGGAACCCCTATTTTTAAATTTTCTATGTTAAAAAGAGAAAAACAGAATAGAAATGTGAAAAACTGAAAAAAAGAAAAACTTGCATACACATTTCAAATAGTAAATTTGTTTTTAAATGATTTTATTTTTAAGTAATCTCTACACCGACATGGGGCTTGAACTCACAACCCCAAGATCAAGAGTTGCATGTTCCACCAACTTAGCCAGCCATGTGCCCCATAAAATTTATTTTTAAAGATTCGCCCATTTATTTGAGAGAGAGAAAGAGAGAGAGCGAGAGCAAGTGAGCAGGGGGGGGGGGGCAGAGGGAGAGGGAAAGAGAATCCCGAGCAGACTCCCTGCTGAGCACAAGCCTGATCATATGACCCCGAGATCATGACCTGAGCCAAGATCAACAGTCAGAGATACAACCAACCAAACCATGCAGACCTATAAATATTAATATAAAAATAAAGATTATAAATCAGAAGAAAAAGCCTAATCTCCCAACAGAAGAGAAAAGGGGAGAGGCAAATCATTTTTTAAAAGGGAAATTAGTTAACTAATTAACTAATTAATTAAAAAGGGAAACAAAAGATGTCCAACTTTTCTGATATCAATTAAGACAAGCTACAATTTTTTCACCTCCCAGTGTTTCTTTTTATTTATTTATTTATTTATTTATTTATTTATTTATTTAACAGGCAGAGAGGAAGGCAGAGAGAGAGGGGAAAGCAGGCTCCCTGCTGAGCAGAGAGCCCAATGCGGGGCTCAATTCCAGGACCCCGGGATCATGACCAGAGCTGAAGGCAGAGGCTTTAACCCACTGAGCCACCCAGGCACCCGCTTCCCAGTGTTTCTTAAATACCCAGTTTTGCCAGGGATGTAAAACATAAAAGCCATCACATACTAGCTGATGGGACTATAATTAGTTAAACTGGAGGAAAATCTGGCAATACACATTAGAAGCCTTGGAAATCATGTACCCTTTGGCTCAATAATTCTTCTTCAAATAATTTATGTCAAGGAAACAATCATGGGTGTGTTCAAGGTTGCCTACAATAGTAAAAACTTGGAAAACATCTTAACTGTCCAACAATAGGAATGTTATGATCTCCTTTGTGTAAAAAAGCATAATGAATAAATAAACACAGGAGTGGCTGAGTTCCCCAGCAAAATCTGACCTGGCCTTGAGTTTGAGCCATTTGTTGGGGGAAAGCCAGGTAGCTCCTCAGGAGTTCATTTTTCTGAGCTGGCAGGTGAAGGCAGGAGGAGGGAGGAGTTTGGGGAACCTAGGCTTGGGGGTGGGGAAAGGTAGACATTGGGACTGTTGAATATCAGGAGAGAGGTTTGAGACTGTAGAAGAAAAGCTTTTTTCAAGAGAGATTTTTGTGAGTTTTTAAAGCTGGTGGGGAGGGGCCCGGGATTACAAAACAGATATCGTAGGTGTGGTAGTGAAAAGTGTCCTGGAAGAAACGAAAGCAGATAAGAGAGTAAAGCAACTGTGGAATATAGAGGAACTTTGCAGGGTTTTTTTTTTAGGGTGGTCAAGAAACCCAACCCTGATGAGTTGCCATTTCTCAGAGACCTGAAGAAAAAGGTGAGAACTGCCAAAGGAATCTGGGCAGAGGGAACATCAAGTGCGAAGGCCCTGCGGAAGCAACGGATTTGCTTGCTTGAAGAATAGCAAAAAGGCGGGGTGCCTGTGTGGCTCAGTCCGTTAAGCATCGCCTTCCTCTCAGGTCAGGGTATCAAGCGCCATATCAGCTCCCTCTGCCCCTCCCCCTGCTCTTGCTCTTGTGCTCTCTCTCAGCTAAATGAGTAAGATCTTTTTCTTTTTTTCTTAAATTTTGTCCTTGAAGCATAGTGCCTTTTTTAAAAAAGACTTTATTTATTGGGTGCCTGGGTGGCTCAGTGGGTTAAGCCGCTGCCTTTGGCTCAGGTCATGATCTCAGGGTCCTGGGATCGAGTCCCACATCGGGCTCTTTGCTCAGCCGAGAGCCTGCTTCCTCCTCTCTCTCTCCGCCTGCTTCTCTGCCTACTTGTGATCTCTCTCTGTCAAATAAATAAATAAAATCTTTTAAAAAAATAAAAAAATAAAAAAGACTTTATTTATTTATTTATTTATTTATTTAAGATTCTATTTATTTACTTGACAGAGATCACAAGTAGGCAGAGAGGCAGGGAGAGAGGAGGAAGCAGGCTCCCTGCTAAGCAGAGAACCAGATGTGGGGCTCAATCCCAGGACCCTGAGATCATGACCTGAGCCGAAGGCAGAGACTTAACCCACTGAGCTACCCAGGCGCCCCTAAGATTTTATTTACTTAACAGAACAAGAAGAGGGAGTGGCAGGCAGAGAGTGAGGAAGAAGCAGTTTCCCTGAAGAGCCGGGGAATCCCAGGATCTGGGATCATGACTTGAGTTGAAAGCAGGACCTGACCTGAGCTCCAGGAGCCCCAAAGGAATAAGATCTTAAAAAAAAAAAAAAAAGAATAGCAACGAGGCAGTGTGGGGAGAACCCTGAGCAAAGAGGAGAGAGAAGACAAGTCAATGAAGTAGCTAGGTCATGTCTTACAGGGCATCGTGACCATTCTAAGGATTTACCTTTTACTCTGAGACAGAGAGCCATGGGGGCATTTTGAGTAGAGAAAACACATGACCTAATTTATGCTTTTAAAGGATCACTCTGGGGGTACTGGCGTGGCTCAGTAGGTTAAGCATCTGCCTTCGGCTCAGGTCATGATCCCAGGGTCCTGGGTTCGAGCCCTGGATCGGGCTCTCCACTCAGTGGGGAGCCTGCTTTCCCCTCTCTCTCTGCCTGCCTCTCTGCCTACTTGTGATCTCTTTCTCTGTGTCAAATAAATAAATAAATAAAAATAAAAACAGCAATAACAACAACAAAACTCCACACGGGATTCTAATGTGCAACCAAGGTTGAAAACCATTGCTCTAGGTTGGTAGAGTTATAGGAAATGTTTGTTCTTTTTCTTATCTTTATTTTCCACATTTTCTGTAAGGAAAATTATAATAAAGAGGTGAAAAATATTTTAAACAAAACACCTCCCCTCCCCTACCCTAGAATATGAAATACGAGTAAGATAATAACCATATAGCTTTATATTAATGATTATATCTCCACTTGCCAAATTCTTACCATCTTTCCAAGGTGAACATAAATGCTACCTTCTCTCTGGAGTCCCTTGATCCTCCCCAATCATCTGTGATGGCTTATTTTCGCCCACTCCTATGGCCCATGGCCCCTCATTTTGGAGCTTAGTTCTTCAGTGTTTGTGCTTAGGGTCTCCTTTTTGGTTGGAAGGGGCCTTTCCTGTAAACCCACTCTGGAAATTGTCAAAGCAGACCCTCAGAGGTTCTATTTGTCTTAAGTCCACAGTCCAGTTGGGAGAAATGGTGCAGAAAACTGTGGAACATGAGATCATAGGGATACAGAGGCAGGCCAAGGGCTGTCCCTTGGATCTGGGACAGGCTGTGGCCTCCTCTGAGGCACTAGCCTTCTGGTTCCTCCGTCCTGAATCCCTTACTCTTGGGAGGTAAAGAGGGAGCTATTTGTGTAAGAGTCAGGCACTGGAATATGTCCCAAGTTCTCTGGCACCAGGTGCCCTATTTGGAGGCCTAATAAAAAGCTATGAAGAGGGGCTCCTGAGTAGCTCAGGGGGTTAAGCCTCTGCCTTCGGCTCAGGTCATGAACTCAGGGTCTGGGATTGAGCATCGCATTGGGCTCTCTGCTCAGCAGGGAGCCTGCCCCCCTCCCCCCGCCTTGTGATCTCTGTCAAATAAATAAAATCTTAAAAAAAAAAAAAAAAAAAAAAAAAAAAAAAAAAAAAAAAAAAAAAAAAAAGCTATGAAGAGGAGAGCCTGGGCAGCTCAGTTGATTAGTTGTCTGCCTTTGGCTCAGGTCATGATCCCAGAGTCCCGGGGTTCGAGCCCCACGTAAGGCTCCTTGTAGCAGGGAGTCTGTTTCTCCCTCTCCCTCTGCCTGCCGCTCTACCTACTTGTGCTCTCTGTCAAATAAATAAAAAAATCTTTAAAAACAAACAAACTATGAAGAGCAGTGGGCAAATCTCTTCCTCTCTTAAACCTCTCTGCACAGGGGAACCTGGGTGGCTCGGTGGGTTAAGCTGCTGCTTTTGGCTCAGGTCATGATCTCAGGGTCCTGGGATCGAGCCCCGGGTCGGGCTCTCTGCTCCGCGGGGAGCCTGCTTCCCTCTCTCTCTCTGCCTGCCTCTGTCTACTTGTGATCTCTCTCTGTCAAATAAATAAATAGAATCTTAACCCACTGAGCCACCCAGGCGCCCCTAAATAATTAAAATCTTTAAAAAAAAAAAAAAAAACCTCTCTGCACACACACTATTTAGTGTTCAGCTTTTTAAGGGACGCTTGGCTGGCTCAGTCAGTGGAGCATGTGACTCTTGATCTTAAGATTGTGAGTTCCATCCCTAAGCGCTGGGCCGGTGGGCGTAGAGATCACTTAAAAAAACAACAAAAAAAGAGTCGCCTGGGTAGCTCAGTCAGTTAAGTGTACTTCTTAAGTACACAAGCGCTATCGGTTGTGGCCTGGGGGTGGGGTGGGGTGGGGGTGGGGAAAGGGGCCTTTATCACTTTCTGGAAAGTAAGGACGCGTTTCCTTGCACTGGTATTTGCTAAGAAATACGGGATCAACCACCAGGGCCAGACCTCGGGGAGGGGACAGCCAGGAGACTACAGCAGTGGCTTGGCAAGGTGACAAATGAGGCCCAAAGAAGGCGGAGTCAGAGGAACAAAAAGGAGGGATGAGAGAAGTAAACACTGCAAAAGCTGCAGTGTCTGCGTCCAAGGCACCTGATAAGATAAGGAAAGGAGCGTAGTGGGAGGGACTAGAATGGAGTTTCCAGGCCCTGAAAGAAAGCAGCTTGCACGGTGTGAGAAGGGCCGAAGGGGAGGATGGGGCAGAGGCTGGTGAGGAGCCAGAGAGAGCAGGTGGACTTCCAAGAAGTTCTGCGCCAATGCAGAGTTGTCAGCGCCTCTGCGGCTGTTTGTGGGACACACACACCGCTAGAACTCTGCGGGGGTAAAAGTACAGAAGCGTAGGCGACGGTGGCCTGGGGGTGGGGGAGCGAGCAGACAAGGGTCGGCTGGCTCTCCCCTTCAGAGTCCATCTTTGGATGATGAACCCTGGGCATCTAAAAGCGAGGTCAACTAACCAGAAACAGTCTTCCAAGTTGTGTAGTAAATGTCAGGAGAGAAACTGGGCCTTAGCAGAAGGGAGTGGCCGCTCCTTTCCTCCTGAGAGCACCTTGGCCGGCCGAGACCGAAAATGTGAGGGGGAGGGGTTAGGGGGACCCAGGCCGGAGTGGGCAGAGAGCGCAGCGAGGGCGCACGGGGAAGCTCTCGGGGCGAGGAAGGAGAAGGGGCCCTGGGGAGCGGCGGGTGGGAGTGGTGAGGAGGCGGCGAGAAAATGGAGAGGGCGCTGCCCGGATGGCATCCCGGCGATCCCGGGCGCGGACGTGGTACTGTCTGCCGCGGTGGGACCTGCCGAGAGCTCTCGGGCCGGCGGAGAGCGCGCTCTCAGCCGCACTGGCGCGAACGGGAATCGTTTGGCGTTGGGGGCCGGGTGCTGAAGGCGGCGCCGACCGTGGTGGTGAAACACAGCAAACAAAGGGGAAGGGCAGGAGCCACAGAACTGTTACCGGAGCTGAGACGCCGTCACCCCCTGGTCTAATATTCGGCCCCTTGGTAGCGTGAACCCGCCTGGGACCTGGGGTTGCCACCGCGTGCTAGAAAAGCAAGATGCCAGTGGCGTAGGTTCTGGGATGCCATTTTGGAAAACAAAAGGAAACGTGTGTGCGTGCTGAGTGTGTGAGTGTGGTTTTACGCGAGCGCGGGGGAAATTACGGAAGTATCTGCTGGCTGGCTAAAACTGGGATGGTGGAAGAAGAGCAAGAGAGAGGGGGGAAATGCTCCATACTTGAAGAGTAAAAGGAGCAAGTGCAAAATAAAAACAAAAAACCACCTAGGGCCCCAGGCTCGGGGGTAAACACAGCGAAGCAGGGAAGATGCCGGCGCAGGCCGAGCGGCACCGGACCCCTGGCGCCTCCCGCTTCGCTGCCCGCGGCTATTTCCAGTTCGTGGACGAGTGTAGTCGGTGCGGGGTTCCTTGAGCTCTTTGTTAACCGAAGGTGGGGAGAAAGCGGAGCTCGCGGGACGGGGGGCGTCCGGCGACGACAGCTGCCCAGATCGCGTCTTCTCTGCGGCCGGCACTCCCCGGCCGGGACTGCTGCCGCCGCCCATCCACATAAAGCCGCGAGCGCCCGGGCGGGGAGCGCAGGGGCCCGGCGCGCACAGCCTGCGGGCCTTCTGTCTGCACCCTTCTCCCTGACGCCGCGGTGCCCGCACTCCCTCGTCTCTTCCTGCACCAGCAGCCATTTACTCCCCACCTCCCCCCACTCAGCTATGGGTAATCTCAGATCTACTTCTAGCCTCTCCCAATTTGCCCATTCTAGATTATCTCATGGAACTGGAATCCTACGAGATTTGTCCTTTTAAAAAAAAATCAGGCTTATTTTGCTTAGCATGATGTTTACAGGGTTCTTCCATATTGTAATATGTATGAGTTTCATTTTTTGTTTATTGTACATAAAAGGCACATACCATAAAATTTACCGCTGTAACCAAATTTAAGTGTATAGTGTTCAGTAGCACTAAGTACAGTCACATGGTTGTGCAACCACGGCCACTGTCGATCTCCAGAATGTTACCAACATCCCTAACGGAATATAGCCCTTAGACAATAACTGCCCCCAACCCCTGGAAACCACAATTCTACTTTGTGTCTGGGAATTTGGGGGGGATCATCTTTGTATTTGCAAAGACTGTTTTCTCTCTTTAGGTTGTGGGAGACAAAGCCATGCACTGGAGAATAGGCAGATGTGGATGACAAGGTGGTAAAACCTGGTCAAATGAGAAAGAGTGGAGGGAACTAAGGATATTCAAGAAAGTGAGGTCCTGGAATGATTTTAGATCATACAAAACAAAAAACAAAACTGGAGGTTTTAGTTTAATGATAAATTTAAAAGCCAACAGAATGATAACCATGAAACACTCAAGGGACCATGAAGACTGCCTTCACCAAAGAACAGCAATATAAGAAAGTGGTTAGAACTGTCCTATGTTTCACATTTAAAATGTTCTAGCAACTACATTAAAAAAATAAAAATAAACACTAAAAGAGCCTAATGTATTCAAAATGCTGGTTCAACATGTAATCAAAATTAATAATGAGGTTACCTCCTATTCTTTCTTTCATACTTAGTCTTTCAAATCAGGCTAGCCACATTTCAAGTGCTCAACAGCCATTTATCACTACTGTATTGGGTAGTGCAGTGTTGGAACATGGGACATGGGTATCAGATGGGTTTGGGATCAAGATCCATATTCCATCCCTTAGTAGGCTGTGTGATTAGGCAAATTACCCTCTTATCTCAGTTTCTTTACTTCTAAAGTAGAACTGACAATAGCACCCACATTGTAGGCTAACTGTGGGGATTAATAGCACTTGAAGCACTTCATACATGTTCACTAAATGTTGAGGATTATTAGTGGTAAATAAGGTGATTATTAATTGAAATGATGAGATTTTAGTATTACTGTTAGTATGACCTCATTCATTTCCATCAGATGATGTGGCTTGGAGACATTCCAGAGGAACAAAATTAAAAGACAATGGACAAACTGGGAAAACCTCTTTGTAACACATATAACAAACAAAATGTTATTTTTCATATGTCGGAAGTGCTTGCAAATAAATAAGAAAATGAGGACTATGAATGGGAAGTTCAAAAAAGAAACATCTGATGTGGGTGCCTGGGTGGCTCAGTGGGTTAAGCTGCTGCCTTCGGCTCGGGTCATGATCTCAGGGTCCTGGGATCGAGTCCCGCATCGGGCTCTCTGCTCAGCAGGGAGCCTGCTTCCCCC